>NC_052151.1:75210451-75578966 GCF_902713615.1 Scyliorhinus canicula
GACTCGATGGGCCGAATGGCCTCCTTCTGCACTGTAAATTCTATATCTATGTAACATTGGTATCCAGATAACAACTAGGAAGGACATATTTTACAAAAATGTTAACTCACAATGATATGACAAAGTGAGGACAATTATCAATATAGAAGAGAAAGTGTTTATCGTTAATAAAATATATTGCAAGACTGGGGAGATTGGGACTAATTGGATAGCTCCTTCACTGGGCTTGCACAGGCACGGTGGGCCAAATGATCTCCCTCTGATTCTATGATCATCTGACTAGCAGTATAAGAAAACATAAATTTAAACACCTAAGAGAAGTAACCATTGGTCCTTATAATCTGTCAATTGTCATTAATATCTACTTTATGAAAAATGCTGGATTTGTAGATTGTGAGAAGCTTCAGACCAGTGCATAAGCAAGTTCTGCCGCAACCACTTGGTTTCAGATTCAATAGATCCTAGTTCAAACATGGATAGATGAGCTGAATTCTAGAGGTAAAGTGAGAGTAACTGCCCTTGACATCAAGACAGAATTTGACCAATCATGGCATCAAGGAACCCAAGTAAAATTTAAATTAATGGAAATCGGGGAAAGGCTCCACTGTTAGGAATCATACCCATCATAAAGAAAAGTGGCTGTGGTGTTTGAAGACCAATCAGTTCATCCTCATGACATTGCTACTGGGCAGTGTCCTAGGCCCAGTCACCTTCATCAATGGTCTTCCCTGACTCATAAGTTCAGAAGTGGGCTGTTCTCTGATGATTGAACATGCCCATTCACAACTTCTTACATAATGTAGCAGTCTGTACATTTGTGCAAGAAGGCCTTATCATACTCAAGCGTGGGTTTATAAGTGGTAAGTAACATTTACACCACACAGGTGCCAGACAATGATGATAAGAGTATAAACATCATCCCTTGGTATTCAATGTCACTACCATCACTGAATCCCCTACCATTTCCAAAGGGTTATTGATCAGAAACTTAACTGGATGAACCATATAAATATTGTGACTACAAGAGCAAGTCAAAGGCTGGGTATTTTGTTGCGAGTAACTCATGTCCTGAGTTCCGCAAAGCTGTTATATCATCTACAAAGCACATGTCGGGGTGTAAGACCATAAGATATAGGAGCAGAATTAGGACATTGGGCACATCGAGTCAGCTCTGCCATTCAGTCATGGCTGATAGGTTTCTCATCCCCATTCTCCTGTCTTCTCCCCATAACCCCTGATCCCCCTATTAATCAAGATGTGATGGAATGCTCTCTTCTTGCCTGGATGAGTGCAGTTCCAACACTCAAAAAGCTCTACAATCCAGGACAAAGCAGCCCACTTGATTGGAAACCCATCCATCAGCTTCAACATTCACTCCCTCCATCAACTGCCGCAGTATCAGCAGTGCGTGCAACTCTCCAAGGCTCCTTCAATAGCACCTTCCAAACCCATGACCACTATCACCTAGAACAAGGGTTAAGTCATAAGATAAGAGCCCATGGTGTTGTAGGTAGTATATTGGCATGAATAGAGAATTGGCTAATGGGCAGGAATCAGTGGGAGTAAGGAGTTCTTTTTTAGTGACCTATAACCAGTGGGGTTCCACAGGGATCAGTGCTGGTACCACAACTATTTACAATGACTTGGAAGAAGAGAGCGAATGCACTAGCCAAATTTACAGACAACACAAAAATAGTTGGAAAGGCAAGTTTGTAAAGAGATATTGATAGATTAAGTAAGTGGGCAAAAAGTTGGCAAGTGGAGTGTAATGTGGGAAAATGTGAAGTTCATTTTGAAAACGAGAACAAAAGAACACGTATTATTTAAATGAAGGAACATTGCAGATCACCATAGAATTTACAGTGCAGAAGGAGGCCATTCGGCCCATCAAGTCTGCACCGGCCCTTACAAAAATCACCCTACTCAAGCCCACGTGTCTACCCTATCCCCGTAACCCAGCAATCCCCACTTACCCTTTTTGGACACTAAGGGCAATTTTGCATGGCCAATCCACCTAACCCGCACATCTGTGGAAGGAAACCGGAGCACCCAGAGGAAACCCAGGCAGAACGTGCAGACTCCACACAGACAGTGACCCAGCTGGGAATCGAACCTGGGACCCTGGAGCTGTGAAACAATTGTGCTAACCACTATGCTACCGTGCCGCAAGATAACTGCAACACCCAGGGACTTGGGGGTACTTGTGCACGAAACACAAAGCTAGCACATAGGTGCAGCAGGTAATCAGGAAGGCTAAAGGAATGTTGGTCCTTATTTCAAGGTGGTTGGAGTACAAGAATAGGGAAATCTTGCTGCAACTGTACAAAAGTATGGTGAGACCACAACTGGAGTAATGTGAGCAGATTGGTCCCTTTAAGGAAATATTTCATTGGAGACAGTTCAGAGACGTTTCACTGGGATGATCCCCGGTAAGGAGGGATTGTTTTATGAGCAAAGGTTAAACAGGTTTGGATTCTACTGATTGGAATTCAGAAGAATGAGAAATTATCTCATTGAAACATATATGATTCTTTTAAAAAAAATGTATTTTAATTATTTTTTTCATTTTAACAGTCAAAACACCTAACATTAGAAAGTAAAACCAACACAAAATCCCAAACACCACCCTCAACACCCTCACCCACTTTCTCCCCTCGTGCCCTCTCCTCCCCCCCCCCCCCCCCCCCCCCCCTTAGTAGTTGACAGTAACCAGCTCCTTGAAATCTTGCATAAACAAGCCCCAACTCTTATGGAACCCCTCACTCATCCCCTCCCAAAGCAAATTTCACCTTTTCCAAATACAAGAACTTCATTAAACCCCCCCAAGCCACACCAAGGCGCAAGGCAGAGAGACTGACCTGCACCCCAACAGGACCCGCGTGCGAGCAATCAAAGAGGTGAAGGCTAAAACATCTGTTCCCGCTCCCGTCTGCAACTCCGGCAAGTCCAATCCCAAGGGACTGGGCTCTAAATCCACGTGCAAGATTGCTGACATGATACTAAGGAACGACCTCCAAATTTCTCTAACTTCGGGCAGGACCAAAACATATGTACTTGATTGGCTGGGCCCCTCCCACACGGCTCACAAATATCCTTCACCCACTCATACAACAGGCTCATCTTCGACTTCATCAGGTGAACTCTATGTACTACCTTTAGCTGCATCAACCCCAGCCTCGCACACAAGTTTGAGGCATTCAACCTCCGCAGCACCTCACACCACAACCCCTCCTCCAGGGCCATCCCCAGCTCCTCCCACTTGGCCTTAACGCTCTCCAGAGACACCCTATCCACCAAGATTCTCCCATAGATCACTGGGACGAGTCCCCCCTCCCAGCAACCAGGAGGACGGAAAAGACGGAAAAACCTTTTTCATGAAATCCCGCACCTGAATATACCTGAAAACCTCCACTCACGGGATCCAGAACTGCTCACTCAACTCCGCAAAACTTGGATACCGCCGTTCTAAAAATAAGTCCTTTATTTCCATCACCCCTCACTCCCCCAACACCTAGCATCTATCCTCGCTGGCTCAAACCCATTGTTCCCTCGGATTGGCTTCAACTTCCACCCCGTCCCCAACCTAAAGTGCAGCCAAAATTGCCTCCATATTTTCAACGTGGCCACCACCACTGGACTCCCCAAGCCCTTCTCTGAGGCAAACGGGAGTGACGCCATTGCCAGCATCCGCAACCCCGACCCCTTACAAGAGCCTGCCTCCATCCTCACAAACAAAGCCTCCGTCTTCCTACTCCAACTCCACACCTTCTCAGCGTTTGCCGCCCAATAATGGTACAACTGGTTTGGAAGGGCCACGCCCCAACTCTCGCTCTCGCTGAAGTACCATCCTCCTAATCCTTGCCACCTTCCCTGCCCACACAAACAATAAGACCAACCTCTCCACCCACATAAAAAATGCTTTAGGCAATAAGACCGTTAGGCACTGAAATAAAAATAAAAACTGTTGCAAGATATTCATCTTAACCACCTGCACCTAGCCTGCCAACGATAGGGGAAGGCCTAGTAAATCCACCTTTACCCTGCCCACCACACTCGTGAAGTTCAGTTTACGGAGCCGAGCCCAGTCCGGAGCCACCTACCTTTGCACATATCCAAAGTGAGTTGTTGTCACCCGAAATGACAACAGCCTGCCCTGACCTCCGCCCCTGGAGAAGACACACCAAAACACACACTTTTCCCAAATTTAACTATGAAGCCTGTAAAAGTCCCAAATCTCCTAAGCAGTATCATTATATCCTCCATTGAAGAGCCCGGGTTGGAGATATGCAGCAACAGGTCATCAGCAAACAGGGACAAATTAAACTGATTTTATATTAAATCATATATTCACTCTATATTAAAAGCTGATCAGAGCTGATTTCATATTAATTATGTATTTAACCCTATATTAAAAACTGATGGCGGATGAAATCATTTATCTCTTGTCAACCATTACTTATCGCAATAATGTTTTTAATATGTATTACAGACATCTTTGTAAGAGTCCAGATGCAGTGAACTCATTAATTCTTGTGGCCTTGTCTGGAAATACGCTCTGCCAACTAAGGGAGGATATCACTTGTCCAGTGGCTTTGCCACTATTGGGGGCTACTGCTTGGCAAGAGACTCTGCCAAGAAGGGAAGCTGGTGTTTTTCTGGAGATAGCTACCAGAGGTATCAACCTCATATCTTTAGGAACTGATGCCTTGTTAGATCTCCTTAGAAACCAAGGTCTTGCCGACCAAAAGAGAGACTGTTCTTTGTCTCGAAATAACTGGGAGTCAAACTCCCTCAGTAAGAAAAGGATATAAATATTTAAGAAAAAGCTGCGAAAGTAGAGTTTTGCTTGGAGAGCTGTTTAGGACATTACTGGGTGTTTAGACTGCTATCGCGACTCGTGGAGTTCTGCTCTTGATTGAGTATCGAGCTCCGAGAACTACTAGTCGTTGTAAGTATGAAATGTTTGTAGCTTAATCAATTATGTAGTTAAGAAGGTCACAGGCTAACTCATCACGTATCCTGTATCACGCCTCAACTGTCAAACCGCCTTTCCCGTGGATAGAAGGTCAAACCTCGCCTGTAACTCCCTCCTCGCCAGATGATACGGGATCCGATCCTCCGCATACGTTCCACCTCCAAAATTCCCTCTACCAACCGCTGCTTCTCCTCTCGTGCCTCTCTGTCCACCTGAGCCTTAAATGAGATAACCTTGCCCCTCATTACTGCTTTTAACACTTCCCACACCACTTACGGTGACACGTCCCCATTCCAATTATACCCTACGTGGTCCTCAATCACCTTTCCCAATTTGATGCAAAAACTTGAGTCCGCCAACATCGTCACGCCCAACCTCCACGGAGGCCTCTGTGGCATCCGATTCTCCAGGACGACATCCACCCAATGTGGAGCATGGTTCGAGATAACAATTGGCAAATACTTTGCCTTTCCCACCTCGGCCAACAGCGCCTTCCCCATGACAAAAAGTTAATCCGAGAATACACATTGTGCACTGGTGAAAAGAACGAATACTCCCTATCCGACAGGTGCAAAAACTTCCTCGGATCCGTCCCTTGCAATTCCCTCATAAACGCAGCCAACACCTTTGTTCCCCCCTGAGAGGGTCAGCGAACAGGGTTGGACCTACCAATCTTCGGATTCAGCACTGTATCCAAGTCCCCCCGCAGCATTAACTGGTGTGTATCCAAATTCGGTATGGCAGCCAACATCTTCATAAATCCTATGTTCATCTCAATTCTGGGCATAAACACTAACCAGCACCACCAATCTCCCCTCCAAAGCACCAGCTACTATCACGTATCTGCCCCATCTGGCCAGCCACCTCCTTCTCCATCTGGGACCTTACCCACCAGTATCGCTATCCTCTGAGCTCCACTATCAAAGTCTGAGTGGAACACCTGACTCACCCAGCCCTTCCCAAGCCTCACCTGGTCCTTCACCTTCAGGTGGGTCTCCTGCAACAGCACCACGTCAGCTCTCAAGCTCTTCAAATGTGAGAAGACTCTCGCTCGCTTCACCAGTTCCCCAAGCCCTCGCACTTTTCACATTATCACCCGGACCGGGGGTTTCTCACCCCTCTTATCAGTCGTAACTGCTACTCCTGGCCCCACCCAACAGGTAGGACACAATCCCCACCCCTAGTCACCATCAGCCACTTACCCCTCCCCCCTCTTCCCAGAAACCCGCAGCCACTTCCACTCAAAACCACCTCTCCAAGTATCATCGCCATCTCCACCCCCCGCCCCCCCCCATTCACATCTCCAAGGCTCATCAAAACCTGTCCATACAGGTAGCAATGACTGCGGCCCCTCTCCCACCTCACTCCCATTCACCAGCCAGCTTACGTTTGCTAGCGAGGTGGCCCCTGCTAGAGACCCCCACACACACATAGAGATAACCAACACACAGGCCCCCCTCACCCAGACAATATATAGGATTCTTAAGCAGTTTGACAGGGTAAATGCTGAGAGGATGTTTCCCCTTAGACGAGAGTCTCGGACCAGAGGGCATAGTCTCAGAATAAAGAGGTGCCAATTTAAAACCGCATTACACCACGTTGGAGATCTCTACTGCCTCCCGAAAATACACAAGGCCAACACACCAGGCTGTCCTATCGTATCAGGCAATGGGATCCTGTGTGAAACCCTTTCTGGCTACATCGAGGGCATCTTGAAATCTATCGTGCAAGTACGCCCAGCTTCTGTCGCGATACGACGGACTTCTTACAGAAACTCAGCACACGTGGACCAGTTCAACCAGGAACATTCCTCATCACAATGGGCGTCTTGGCACTCTACACCAGCATCTCCCATGACGACGGCATTGCTGCAACAGCCTCAGTACTCAACACCGACAACTGCCAATCTCCAGATGCAATTCTGCAACTCATCCGCTTCATTCTGGATCACAAACGTCTTCACCTTCGACAACATGTTCTTCGTCCAGACACAAGGAACAGCCATGGCGACCAAATTCGCACTTCAGTATGCCAACATCTTCATGCAAAAGTTTGAACAAGACCTCCTCACCGCACAGGACCTTCAACCGACGTTATACACCAGATACATCAATTACATTTTTTTCCATTGGACCCACGGCGAAGAATCACTGAAACAACTACATGATGACATCAATAAGTTCCATCCCACCAGCAGACTCACCATGGACTACTCTCCAAAATTGGTTGCGTTCTTGGACACACTCATCTCCATCAAGGACAGTCACCTCAGCACTTTGCTTGACCGCAAGCCCATGTATAACCGCACGATGCTCCACTTCTCCAGCTTCCACCCGAAAAACATTAAAGCAGCCATCCCCTATGGACAAGCCCTCCGTATACACAGGATCTGCTCAGACGAGGAGGAGCGTAACAGACATCTACAGACGCTGAAAGATGCCCTCGTACGAACGGGATATGGCGCCCGACTCATCGATCGGCAGTTCCAACGCGCCAGAGCAAAGAACCGCTCCGACCTCCTCAGAAGACAAACACGGGACACAACCGACAGAGTACCCTTCGTCGTCCAGTACTTCCTGGAGCGGAGAAACTACAAAATCTTCTTCGCAGCCTTCAACACGTCATCGATGAATACGAACATCTTGCCAAGGTTATCTCCACACCCCCACTACTTGCCTACAAACAACCGCGCAACCTCAAACAAACCATTGTTTGCAGCAAATTACCCAGCCATCAGAACAGCAGCCACGACAGGGCACAACCCTGCCATGGCAATCTCTGCAAGACGTGCCAGATCATCGACATGGGTACCACCATTACACGTGAGAACATCACCCACCAGGTACGCGGTACATAGTCGTGCAACTCGGCTGCAGGAAAGGATGTCCCGAAGCGTGGTACATTGGCGAGATCATGCAGATGCTGCAACAACGGATGAACGGACATCGCGCGACAATCACCAGGCAGGAATGTTCCCTTCCAGTCGGGGAACACTTGCAGCCAAGGGCATTCAGCCTTTGAACTTCAGGTAAGCATTTTCCAAGGCAGACTTCAGGACGCCCGACAATGCAGAATCGCCGAGCAGAAACTTATAGCCAAGTTCCGCACACATGAATACAGCCTCAACTGGGACCTTGGATTCATGTTGCATTACATTCACCCCCCACCATCAGGCCTGGGCTTGCAAAATCCTACGAACTGTCCTGGTTTGAGACAACTCACACCTCTTTAACCTGGGATTACCCCTTGTGGTGAACGTATTGCATTAACCATTCACCATGTATGTAACTGTACCACGCTGTTGGCAATGAGGGCTCCACCTATGGACCATTGTAAGGTATTACCTGTAATGTATCATGTTGGTGCCTTTGTGGTCTCCGCCCCTGGCTCCTCCCCTTGAGGGGAGGTGAAAGAGCAGGAGCCCTGTAGGCGACTCTCAGTAGCAGAGCAGTCGCAGGCAGGCACTGTTCTAGTCGATTAAAGCCACAGTTTACATCTACTTTCTGTCTCGCGGGAATTGATGGTCGCATCAATTTGATCGACTACAACACCACAATGGAATCGGGCCTCAAACCTGACCGACCGGAACTTGACCCGCAAGCCACGGAGGCGAAAGGGATTTTTTTGCACTGGCTCCGCTGTTTCAAGGCCTACCTCGCGGCCTCCTCCTCGCCTCCATCTCCGACGATCAGAAGCTGAGCCTCCTCCACGCCCGGGTGAGCCATCGAATCTCTGTACAACTTGTGGAACCTTCCACCTACGCAGACGCCGTCACGATACTGAAGCGCCTATACGTAAGGCCAGTGAACGAGGTGTACACACGGCACCTCCTCACTACTCGCCGCCAACGCCTCGGGGAATCGCTGGAGGAGTACCTACGCGACCTCAAAGTCCTTGCGCGAAGTTGCCTACCAGGCCATTACGGCCACTCAACATATGGACCTCGCAGTCTGGGACGCCTACGTGGCTGGAGTCAGGTCCAACTACGTGAGACAGCGCCTACTCGAAGGGCGCCCTGGACCTGGAAGAGACGGGAAAGCTAGCCTCCTCCCTAGAAGTAGCGTTCCAAAGCCTCAACCCATTCCCGTCTGATCACGCGTCCCCCTCGTGGACCCCCGACCAAAGAGTACCCCAGGCCTGTGCCGCGTGGCTGCGGGCCGAACACGGCGGGGGCTAACCTGCTATTTCTGTGCGGTCACCCTGGACCAGTCACGACCCAAACATCTCCGGAGCTCCATGATGACCGTCTGGGTAAATGGACACGAAACACCTTGTCTGTTCGATTCCGGGAGCACGGGGAGCTTTATTCATCCAGACATGGTAAGACGCTACTCGCTCCCAATCTTCCCGGCACACCAAACCATCTCCCTCTCTTCTGGGTCGCACTCGGTGAAGATCCGGGGGTGCACTACCGCATCCCTAGCAATACAGGGCGCCGAGTACGTCGATTTTAAGTTATACGTACTCCCCGACCTCTGCGCTCCTCTCCTGTTGGGACTAGATTTACAGTGTAACCTCAAGAGCCTAGCTCTGAAATTTGGCGGACCTCTACCCCCACTCACCGTATGTAGCCTCGCGATAGTAAAAGTCGACCCTCCCCTGCTCTTCGCAAATCTCACCGCCGACTGTAAGCCAGTCGCCAGCAGAAGCAGGTGGTACAGCATCCAGGACAGGACTTTTACCAGGTCCAAGGTCCAGCGACTCTTGTGGGAGGGAGTCATCAAGGCCAGCAATAGCCCCTGGAGAGCTCAGGTGGTGGTCGTCAGGACCGGGGAAAAGAACCGGATGGTTGTAGATTACAGCCAGACCATAAACCGGTACAGACACCTCGATGTGTACCCCCTTCCCCGGATAGCAGACATGATAAACCAGATCGCACACTACCGGGTGTTCCCCACGGTTGGTCTGCGTACCAACAGCTCCCAGACCGCCCGGGGAACCGCCGCTGCACGGCCTTTGAGGCAGACAGCTGCCTCTTCCGATTCCTCCGAGTCCCCTTCGGTGTCACAAACAGGGTCTCGGTCTTTCAAAGAACAATGGACCAAATGGTGGACCAGTACGGGCTGCGGACCAGATTTCCGCACTTGGACAACGTCACCACCTGCGGCCGTGATGAACAGGACCATGGTGCCAACCTCCAGAGATTTTTCCAAACCGCCCAAACCCTTAACCTCACTCACAACAAGGAGAATTGCATTTTCTGCACAACCAGACTAGCCATCCTTGGCTACGTCGTGGAAAACTGGGTTCTAGGACCCTTTTCCGACAGTATGCGCCCCCTCCTGCAACTCCCCCTTCCCCACTGCCCAAAGGCCCTGAAAAGGTGCCTCGGGTTAGAACATAGAACAGAGAAAAATACAGCACAGAACAGGCCCTTCGGCCCACTATGTTGTGCCGAACCTTTGTCCGAGATTAATCGTAGATTATCATAGAATTTAAAGTGCAGAAGGAGGCCATTCAGCCCATCGAGTCTGCACCGGCTCTTGGAAAGAGCACCCTACCCAAGGTCAACACCTCCACCCTATCCCCATAACCCAGTAACCCCACCCAACACTAAGGGCAATTTTGGACACGAAGGGCAATTTATCACGGCCAATCCACCTAACCTGCATGCCTTTGGACTGTGAGAGGAAACTGGAGAACCTGGAGGAAACCCACGCACACATGGGGAGGATGGGCAGACTCCGCACAGACAGTGACTCAAGCCGGAATTGAACCTGGGACCCTGGAGCTGTGAAGCGATTGTGCTATCCACAATGCTACTGTGCTGCTCTTAAGAACAAATTAATCTACACTCCATCATTCTACCGTAATCCATGTACCTATCCAATAGCCGCTTGAAGGTCCCTAATGTTTTCGACTCAAGTACTTCCACAGGCAGTGCATTTCATGCCCCCTTACTCTCTGGGTAAAGAACCTCCCTCTGACATCCCCCCTATATCTTCCAACATTCACCTTAAATTTATGTCCCATTGTAATGGTTCGTTCCACCCAGGGAAAAAGTCTCTGACTGTCTACTCTATCTATTCCCCTGATCATCTTATAAACCTCTATCAAGTCGCCCCTCATCCTTCTCCGTTCTAATGAGAAAAGGCCTAACACCCTCAACCTTTCCTATTACACCCAGTGGGTCCCCAACTATGCGGACAAAGCCCGCCCACTAATCAAGACCACCATCTTCCCACTGGCGGCTGAGGCCCGCCAGGCCTTCAGCTGCATCAAGGCGGACATCGCCAAAGCCGCGATGCGCGCGGTGGATGAGTCCTTCCCCTTCCAGGTGGGGAGCGATGCGTCAGAGGTTGCCCTCGCCGCTACCCTCAATCAGGCAGGCAGGCCAGTAGCACTTTTTTCACGTACCCTCACCGCCTCTGAAATTCGACACTCCTCGGTCGAAAAAGAAGCCCAAGCCATCGTGGAAGCCATGCGGCATTGGAGGCACTACCTCGCTGGTAGGAGGTTTACCCTCGTCACCGGCCAACAATCGGTAGCCTTCATGTTTGATAATGCGCAGCAGGGCAAAATCAAGAATGATAAGATCTTGAGGTGGAGGATCGAACTCTCCACCTATAATTACGATATAGTATATCGTCCAGGGAAGCTCAACAAGCTCCCAGATGCCCTGTCCCACGGCAAATGCGCCAGCGTGCAAGATGACCGACTCCGGGCTATCCACGATGACCTCTGCCACCTGGGGATCACTCAGGTTCTCCACTACATCAAGGCCCGCAACCTGCCCTACTCCACCGAGGAGGTCAGAGCCATGACCAGGGACTGCCCGATCTGCGCGGAGTGCAAGCCGCACTTCTATCAACCGGATAAAGCCCACCTGGTAAAGGCATCCCAGCCCTTTGAGTGCCTCAGTATCGATTTCAAAGGGCCCCTCCCCTCCACCAACTGCAACACATATTTCCTCAACGTCATTGACAAGTTCTCCCGCTTCCCCTTTGCAATCCCCTGCCCCAACATGACCGCCACCACTGTCATTAAAGCCCTACATAGTGTCTTCATCCTGTTTGGTTTCCCCACGTACGTTCACAGTGACCAGAGCCCGTCATTCATGAGCGACAAACTGCGTCAGTACCTGCTTGGTAACAGCATCGCCTCGAGCAGGACTACCAGTTATAACCCCCGGGGAAACGGGCAGGTGGAGAGGGAGAATGCAACAGTCTGGAAGGCCGTCCTCCTGGCCCTACGGTGTAGGAATCTCCCAGTCTCCCACTGGCAGGAGGTCCTCCCCGACGCACTCCACTCTATTAGGTCCCTCCTTTGCACGGCCACAAACGAGACCCCTCATGACAGCCTGTTTGTTTTCCCCAGGAAATCCACCTCCGGGGTCTCGCTTCCATCCTGGCTGAGGACACCGGGGCCCGTCCTACTCCGCAAACACATCAGGAGCCATAAGTCCGACCCCCTGGTCGAGAGGGTCCAGCTCCTACACACCAACCCCAGTACGCATACATAGAACACCCCGATGGCCGACAGGATACGGTTTCCCTCTGGGACCTAGCGCCCGCAGGTTCCACCGCCACCCCAACTTACCCCGCCCACCCTACGCTGACTAACGCCCCCGCCCATACATGGCACCCGCACCCCCTCCCGCCCCCCATTCCCCCTTTACCGACCCACAGGAACGAAGCTCCAGAAGACACGCTCCCGGAGTCCGTACCCGCACCGTCAACTTCACTGCCCATGCCCGCACGGATGAGTTCGACAGCCGGGCCAGCTGCTATACCAGAGCTTCGGCGATCACAGCGCATGATCCGGGCGGCGGACAGGCTGAACTTGTGAGCCCTTCACCCCCGCCGGACTTCATTTTTTTAACAGGGGGTGAATGTGGTGAATGTATTGCATTAACTATTCACCATTTATGTAACTGTACCACGCTATTGCCCATGAGGGCTCCATCTATGGACTATTGTAAGGTATTACCTGTAATGTATCATGTTGGTGCCTTTGTTGGCTCCGCCCCGGCTCCTCCCCTTGACGGGAAGTATAAAGAGCAGTAGCCCTATAGGCGGCTCTCAGTAGCAGAGCAGTCACAGGCAGGCACTGTTCTAATCGATTAAAGCCATGGTTTACTTCAACTCCTTGTTTCGCGTGAATTGATGGTCGCACCACCGCTCTCTCTGAATCTGCAAAGACTTAATTACCTGCAAATGCTCGCATTCAAAGTATCGTCTTGCATCTTTGACTTTGTCTATATATATGTTTCTGGAACCTACCTCTTCATTCACCTGAGGAAGGAGCAGTGCTCCGAAAGCTAGTGATTTGAAACAAACCTGTTGGACTTTAACCTGGTGTTGTCAGACTTCTTACTGTGCAGACCCCAGTCCAAACTGGCATTTCCTCATCATTTAAAACTGATTTGAGGAGGAATGTTTTCTTCTCAGAGGGTTGTGAGTCTTTGGAATTTGTCACAGAGAGCTGTGGGGGCAGAGTCCTTGTGTATAATTAAGGCTGAAACAGATCGATTCTTGATCAGTCAGGGAATCAAGTGTCATGGGGAACGGGCAGGAATGTCGGATCAGCCATAATCTTATTGAATGGTGGAGCAGGCTTGATGCACGATCAATTGCACAAAGACGAGAGTTGGATACAACTGAGGCTTTATTGCTCTAAGATGCGTGGCCTCCCACAGCAGCTGCTGAAATGGCTGCTGCATGGCGGACACACATATTCATACTCCGCCTTTTTTGTGAGAAAAAAAATGTCTTTTGAAGTCCAGTGGACCAGTTAGAGATTTAACCGGTCCGGGGCTTTGATGTGCCGCTGGGAGCGACGCAGTGGTGGCGGCGATGCCGATGCTGGTCTGGTCTTCGGTGACTCTGGGAGCGTGCCAAAATCCTCTTTATCCTTGGGCGTGGGCATGGGGAGATCGGATGGTCCTGGGGGGGTTTCTGCTGGGAGCACCGGGGGAGGGGAGGGTGGGGCCGGGCCGGAGGGGTGTGTGTGTGGGGAACCTGATGGTGCCAGGTCCCTGAGGGAGACAGTCTCCTGGCGGCTGTTGGAGTATGGCACGTAGGCATACTGGGGGTTCGCATGGAGCAACTGCACCCTCTCCACCAACGGGTCCACCTTGTGGAGTCGGACGTGCCGACGGAGAAGGACGGGTCCTGGAGCTGCGAGCCAAGTCGGGAGCGACACCCTGGATGTGGATTTCCTGGGGAAGGCAAAGAGACGTTCATGGGGTGTGTTAGTGGCGGTGCAGAGTAGTGACCGAATGGATTGTAGTGCATCGGGGAGGACCTCCTGCCAGCGGGAGGCCGGGAGGTTCCTGGACTGTAGGGACAGTTGGACAGCCCTCCATACCGTCCCGTTCTCCCTCTCTTTTCCCCGGGGGTTATAGCTTGTCGTTCTGCTGGAGGCGATGCCCCTGTTGAGCAGGAACTGACGCAGCTCATCACTCATGAATGGGGATCCCCTGTCACTGTGGATGTAGGCGGGGAAACCGAACAGAGCAAAGATTGTGTTGAGGGCATTGATGACGGTGGCAGACGTCATGTCGGGGCATGGGATGGCGAAGGGGAATCGGGAGTACTCATCGACCACACTGAGAATATACGTGTTACAGTCGGTGGCGGGGAGGGGCCCTTTGAAGTCCACGCTGAGGCGTTCAAAGGGGCGGGAGGCATTCACCAGGCGCGCACGGTCCGGCTGGTAGAAGTGCGGTTTGCACTCCGCACAGACCTGGCAGTCCTTGGTGATTGTCCGTACTTCCTCGACAAGTAGGGCAGATTGCGAGCCTTTATGAAATGGTACAACCGTGTGAATCCCGGGTGACAAAGGCAGGGCCCGGAGTCGGTCTACTTGTGCGCTGGCATATGTACCTCGGGATAGGGCGTCTGGGGGCGCGATGAGATTGCTGGGGCGATACAAAATCTCGTAATTGTAGGTGGAGAGCTCGATCCTCCACCTCAAGATCTTATCATTCTTGATCTTGCCCCACTGTGTGTTATTGAACATGAAGGCTACTGACCATTGGTCAGTGAGGAAAGTGAATCTCCTGCCGGCCAGGTAATGCCTCCAATGCCGCACAGCTTCAGCGATAGCTTGGGCCTCTTTTTCGACGGATGAGTGCCGAATTTCTGAGGCATGAAGGGTGCGGGAAAAGAATGCCACAGGTCTGCCTGCCTGATTGAGGGTGGCGGCAAGGGCGACATCTGATGCGTCGCATTCCATTTGAAAGGGCAGCGTCTCGTTTACTGCGTGCATCCCGGCCTTGGCTATATCGGCTCTGATACGGGCGAAGGCCTGTTGAGCCGCGGCCGTCAGGGGAAAGTGGATGGATTGAATGAGTGGGTGGGCCTTGTCCGCATAGTTTGGGACCCACTGGGCGTAGTATGAAAAGAACCCCAGGCACCGTTTGAGGGCCTTGGGGCAGTGGGGGAGGGGGAGCTCCATGACCGGGCGCATGTGGTTGGGATCGGGCCCCAGAACTCGGTTCTGGACCACGTAGCCGAGGATGGCTGAGCGGTTCGTACTGAACACGCATTTCTCCTTGTTGTAGGTGAGGTTTAGGAGAGTGGCGGTGTGGAGAAACGTGGCAATGTTGGCATCGTGGTCCTGCTGATCATGGCCGCAGATGGTGACGTTGTCTAGGTACGGGAAGGTGGCCCGCAAACCGTACCGGTCGACCATTCGGTCCATCTCCCTTTAGAAGACCGAAACCCCGTTGGTGACGCCGAAGGGAACCCTGAGGAAGTGATAGAGGCGACCGTCTGCCTCGAAGACAGTGTATGGACGGCCCGCTTTACGGATGGGGAGCCGGTGGTAGGCGGTTTTTAGGTCTGCCGTTGAGAAGACCCGGTCATGTGCATTCTGATTGACCATATCAGATATGCGTGGAAGGGGGTACGCGTCGAGCTGCGTGTACCAATTGATGGTCTGGCTGTAGTCCACGACCATTCTGTGTTTCTCCCCAGTTTTAACTACGACCACTTGGGCTCTCCAGGGGCTGTTGCTGGCCTCGATGATGCCTTCCCGAAGAGGGAAGGTTGATCGACCTTTAGGGCTGCGAGGCCGCACAGAGTAAGGGGTGGTAGGGGCCCGCCGAATTTCAGGGTTAGGCTCTGGAGGTTACACTGGAAGTTCAGGCCGAGTAGGAGGGCAGTGCAGAGATTAGGCTTTATTGCTCTAAAATGTGTGGCCTCCCACAGCAGCTGGCGAAATCGCTGATGCACGGAGGACACACATATTTATATTCTGCGGAGCCAGCAGGCAGGGATTACCGTCGTACCTGTAGTACAGGTCCTACCATACATCACCTAATACAGGTGTAACAGTGGTTTACCACAAGGCTCGAGGGGCCGAATGGTCTACTCCTGTTCTCGTTTCTTATGGTAGCAGATGGTTGGGAACACCACTACCTGCAAGTTTCCCCTCAAGACACACGCCATCTGGCGTGAAAATATATCGCGGCTCACTCACCATCGCTGGTTAAAAATCCTGGAACTCCATAGGTCACAGCGCTGTCACTGTATTTACGCCAGACTGGCTGCAATAGTTCAAGACGGCGCTCACCACCATCTTGTCAAGGGGCCATTCGGGATGGGCAATACTTGCTGGCCAGGCCAGCGGTGCCCAGATTCCCTGAAAGCTGGACAAAGGTCAATAAACATGGCATTCAGAAGCTATTATATCATATGTGCAGGGTGCACTGTTGAGAGGGTTGGAATTTTCAGCTTAATATGAGGATATGATTTAGGTGTTAATGCAATTTATGTCTTCAGAGAATTAATGTGACATGCAATGACATCACATGAAGAGCTGGAAAAAAAAACCCAGGAAAGACAAAGCCCAGGCAGCCGGAGCAGGAACAATATGTTGCGTGTTTTGCACAGATATATAAGCGGCATCGCAGGCTTGCCTCTCCGGCAACATATACCGGCATGACATCATTACAATTCCCCGATCATCTGCAATAGTTTCACATTTAAGAAGGGCAGTCACTCGGGGACGATCCAGCGGAACATCGAAGCATGTACTGGGGTGTTGGTTTTGCATCGTCCAGATCATGCGTGGTTGATCTGAGCAGGAATCAAAGCTTTTCCCTGGGACTGTGCGGTTCTGACGAGCAGTACTCCTTTTATGGATACATAATCACCTTTCCTTTACAGGATTACTGTAACATCATGTCAGGGCTGGGAGCAGAATCATGGTGGAAGAAAACGCTGTGCCTCACCGGGGGAGCCCTGCTGGCAGCTGCTGCATATCTCTTCCATGAATTGCTAGCAATCAGGTAACAAGCTCACCGTCTATTCTTTTTGCTGCTTGCAGCACAGACTGGGCACCAGGGCAGCGAACTGGCATGGACAGTTGGCATTGCCCGTGAGTCAGGAGAACGGGTTTGTGCAGAGCGAATCGCAAATCCTTTAAACCGAAAATTCATTGCAAAATGTAGGGAATAAAACCAATCCACGGGAACGTATATTTTGTTAGTTAAGAATGGGTTCAGATTGAAACTAGGCCACAATATAAATTGATATAAATCAGGTCAGGCTCGGGAACCCGCCTAATTTTATTAATATAGGCATTCCTTAAATGCCACAATTGAATGTGTTACTACGATTTAGTTGTGTTTTTGAATCATCAGCACAGAATGTTTTAAAAATCCCTTGTGTAATTGGACATTTCCTAATGCATTTTACTGTATTAACGGGCTCCATTGATTTGATCCAGCTTTAAATCTCACGGTTTAAGAACCGATTTACCTCACTAGCAGATTTAATCTTTTTTCAAGATTTCATAACCCAATAATTTAACTACAGGCATAATCTAATATATGTGCGTGCATTGGGTGTATGCCTGTGATTTGTCACTGCTCTCTATGTATATCATATGCACGCAAGGTCAGTTATATGTTCATTCATCTACTTTGCTGATCTGGAGAATTCTCATCAACTCACAGATTAACAGTTTACATAATACGGTGTGATATTCAGGATCGTCTGTTCACATCTGATGCAGTTGCATTATTAAACCTTAAAGGTTATTAAAAAGGGAGACCTTAAATAAAGTTTGTATTACTTATTTAACCTGCTACAACTCGGCTAGTTTGACAAACACCACAGACCGAATAATAAACTGTCCTTAAGTTAACCTGCCTTTTCTTAAACACTAGTTGTAAATAAGACTTGATTTCTAGGAAACAACACGTACCCCCAAATCACAATAAATAATTTAAAGCGTCTGTGATCTAATCAAAATGTATTGTTGCGGACATTATTACATTTGCATCAAGAAGAAATAAAAACAGTAAAGATTCACTTATTTCGGTGAGATAAAGTGATATATGGCCTCTAACCCTTTAAAAAAAATAATTTTAGTCCTTGCTCATAGTTACAAAGCAGAGCGGACAGGAAAGCCCTTAATTCATCTCCTTCCTTGCTCCAAAAACCAACTCAAATTGAATCCATTTCATGGTCCCTACAAGAGCGATATTCAAGATCCAAACTGACAAGAACAGGCATTACACCCAATCTCAAGCTTGATCCTACCCTTGATCTTAGCCAAAAAACCAGGGGTCCCTAATCTTTACAGAAGGAAGCTGCCAATGCCTTTACACGTTTCTGTACATTGGGGGAGTTGGGATTTTTTGGTACCTTATGCTTCATAAACACATTATCGGCAAACTAACTGTAGGACTGTCATCACCAAAGGCATCAGATGTGGCCTGTACTACCTAGACAAAGTGACACAAGTATTTCACAAAACAATTGACATTTACAAAAAAGATTATTGTTTGTCATTTAACATGCTTTACTTTCCTAGTGCTGTAGGTTCTGGGTAGCAGCCTGAAGTAGCAAAATACATTCAGTAGCATTGGGGAAGTACTCTACATTTTAGGTGTCCCAAATTCAGCTTAAAAAAAAACTTAGTTTTGAAAGTTGCAAACTATGGTCAAAATAGAAGCAGTGATAATTTAAATCAACAGCAAAAAATAAAAGTAGATTTTTTTTCTTAAAGGCAAATGGAACATGAAAGACAGTCATTAGTGACAGTCATCCCCGAACAGGCGCCGGAATGTGGCGACTCGGGGCTTTTCACAGTAACTTTATTGAAGCCTACTTGTGACAATAAGCGATTATTATTATTATTGCTGTTTGATTCAAGTCTTATGAATCAGAATTGAACCTTAAGAGGTCAGGTATTTTGGAAAGACTTTTTATCAATTATTTTACAATTATGTAACTTCTATCAGGAGTCATATGCATACTATTTCATTAACTTTATACATGTTTTTAATTTATTGCTATAAAATCAACAATATTTAATCATGCTAAAGGGAAGCATGGTGAAACAGTGGTTAGCACTACTGCCAGGGACCCAAGTTTAATTCCAACCTTGGGTGACTGTGTGGAGTTTGCACATTCTCCTCATGTTTGCGTGGGTATGGGCAGCACGGTGGCGCAGTGGGTTAGCACTGCGGCCTCATGGCGCCGAGGTCCCAGGTTCGATCCCGGCTCTGGGTCACATTCTCCCCGTGTTTGCGTAGGTTTCGCCCCCACAACCCAAAAGATATGCAAGCTAGGTGGATTGAACACGCTAAATTGCCCCTTAATTGGAAAAATTAATTGGTTACTCTAAATTAAAAAAAAAATTTTTTAAATGTTTGCGTGGGTTTCCTCTGGGTGCTCCGGTTTCCTCCCACATCCAAAGATGTGCAAGTCAGGTGGATTGACCATGCTAAATTGCCCCTTAGTGTCCAAATGTTAGGTGGCGTTACGGAGTTACAGGGAAGGGGTGTGGAAATGAGATTAGGTAGGGTGCTCTTTCAGAGGCTCAGTGCGAACTCAATGGGCTGAATGGCCTCTTTCTGCACTGTAGGGAGGGGAATCAAGGACCTGGAGAATTTGAAGTCAAGATGTTGCTTGACCGGGAGCCAATGTAGGTCACTGAGCAAAGGGGTAACAGGGGTAATAACGTGACCTGTTGCAATTTAAGACACAAATAGCAGGGTTTTAGATGATCTCCTCAAGTTTATGGAAGGTAGAATATGGGAGACCAGCTAAGACTGTATTTGATGGTCGAGATTAGAGGTACTGAAGGCATGAATGGAGGTTTCAGCAGCAAATGAGCTGAAGTCAGGTGGAAATAGGTGATATTAGTGGTAGTACGAATATGAGGTCAGAAGCTGGTCATGGGATCAAACCTGTAAACAGACAGGCTTTATCTCAGACTGTTGCCGGGGGAGGGATGGAGTTGATAGTTAAGGAATGGAGTTTGGAGCAAGATCAGAAAACAATGCAGGTCAGATAATGATCAACATTGTTAATGCATTTTATTTACAATGTTTGATGTGTGGATAATAATTGTTACCATTGACAAAAATAATTTGCATTTATATAGCGTCAGTCACAATTTCAGGGCATCGAAAGCACTTCACAGCCAATCAAGTACTTTCCAAAGTGTACTCCTTGGCATTGCATGCGGCAGCACAAAGCTAGAAAACAGAAGAACAATTTTAGGAGTAGGGAATGCATTGGATGATAATAACCACAGAATTTAGCTACCAACAAAATTTACATAAAGCCCTATAAAAACACAGTGCTCCAATTTTTGACTGTTATAAATTACAAGCCTCTTCCAAATCTTTTGCCTTGTACAAAGCAAACAGTTTTTTTTCTAAACATCCAATAGCTAGAAGAATATAGAAATCAGACACAATGGCCTCAAACAATCTCTATTAGAGCATTCACCATTTGAAAATATTTGCATAGGCTGTATAATAAATGTTCATCTGTGCAATGAAATTTTTCAAAGAATCAAAATGCTGATTGGTATAGAAATTTTAGATTTGTCATTCGTTAAACGTCTTTCCTATTGGGCCATTATAGTTGAGCAGGTTGGCTCTTCCAGAAAATAAGAAGTTCTCTACAGTAGGTTTTTTTGAAAGATCGTCGGGCCTTCACTCAAACTTTGGTACTTCCTCTACCACTGGAAGCCAAGACATGGAATGCTGCAAGTATGGTGGGTACACCTTCCTTTTTAGTTTATTCCAGGCCTTCTGTGACATAATTGAAAGGGAGGGACTGTTCCCTCCACCCACCTCTTCACAAGTGTGCATATGCAAATTACATAAGGTATTGGGAGTCCTTTGATGTATGTTCCCATTACCATCAGTGTAACCCAAGCAGAAGAAAAAGTCTGTCCTTATCAGAAGCAGATTGGTCCATTGGAAATAATGCATTTTAAAGTGCTTATTGCCTGGACAACTTTTCTTAGTTTCTCACACTATCTAGATTATCCTCCATCTGCCCTGAAATAATGTTGCCAGGTGCGCCCTCAAAACACGTAATGGATAGTGAGGAAGGGCAGTAACCAGGCTGTATTTCAAGCCTTTTGTACCACTGATCTTCCCTCTCCATCCATCAGTGAGTAAGTTTTGTCATGGCCACTAATGATTCATAATTTATCAGCGGATGTATTAAAGTGTGAACAGCAGTGTTCTTTCAGTAAGTATTTTTTTCTCTTTCAGAAAGGAGCAAAAACTTGATTCAAAAGATGCAATTATTCTGCATCAGTTCTCAAGACCCGAGTGTGAGGTACCTAGTCTGTCTCCGTTTTGCCTGAAGATGGAAACGTATCTTCGAATGGCGGACTTGCCATACCAGGTTGTTAACCTTTCTGATACTGTGTTATTACTGGTCACAATATGTATGTTGCTTACCTGAGCTTTACAAGCTCAGCACAAAAACAATTTTTCTCTTGATAATCTCCCAGATCACATTTTCATAATGGATGGAGAGGTGTTCAATGTCCTTTGAGTTGAACCTAGGATTTCTGTTGCCTAGCACCTGGCGTTAGTCTGTTGTTGGCATTAATGGCACAGCTTTTATATTAGCAAAGCATTTAACCATGTTAAGTAGCAGTAGAAGTGAGAAATGTCCAAGAACAATTATTTTAAAAAATGCCACGTATTTTTGTACAGTTAAAAAGAAAGTCTTACTTTTTTGACTGGATTGATTCTGCATTTTTTTTAAATTAAAGGAGAGTGAGCTCCGAGTCATAGTGGTATGAATATATAAATAGATGTTTATAATATTTATTTAAGTAATGGACGCTAGCACGTAGATGTGTACCAGGTATTTTGTGACTTATACTTCATGCCCCAGTTACACTACACAGTGTGGGTACCATTTTTAGGAGCAGCGTGCCAAGACAATTCCTTCATACTTATAGTTAAGTGGATATTTAGAGTGCTACTCAATGTCGGTCAAATTACCCTTCATTGTTGAAAAGTACATATATATTTGTTGACTGCCATAAAACACCACCTTTGTAGCAGCCTTATAGAAACCAGAGACCTGAGGTATCCTACCCTCTCCAATGGCTTCATTAACCTTTTCATTGAGAAGTCAAAGTGAAGGGCCACTGTGCATGATACTGCTAAGGTTGAAAAGAGTGAAACAGAAGATTAGTTTAGGGCACAGGAAACTAGATTTTAAAAACCTGAGATGGAAAGACAGAGGTGAGGCAAGGAATGAATTTGAGGAGGAGACACTGTCTTGATTTTTTAAAAATCATTTTTTACGGGATATAGACTACATGGCTCGCCCAGTATGTGTTGCCCCTCCATAACTGTGCTTGAGAAGGTGGTGGTGAGCTGTCTTCTTGAACTGCTGCAGTCGATGTGGTGTAGGTACCCCCACTGTGCTATTGGGGAGGGAGTTGCAGGATTTTGACCCAGTGACAGTGAGGGAACGGTGATATATTTCCAAGTCAGGGTGCTGAGTGACTGAGAAGGGAACCTCCAGGTGGTGGGGTTCCCAGATATCTGCTGCTCTTGTCCTTCTAGATGGTAGTGGTCGTGGGTTCAGAAGGTGCTGCTTAAGGAATCTTGGTAAATTCCTGCAGTGCATCTTGTAGATGGTACAGACTGCTGCTACTATGTGTTGGTAATGGGGGGAGTGAATGCTTGCCGAAGGGGTGCCAATCAAGCAGGCTGCTTTGTCCTGGATGGTGTCGCACGTCTTGAGTGCTGTTAAAGCTGCACTTATCCAGACAAGTGGATTGTGTCCCATCGCACTCATGACTTGTGCCTGTAAATGGCGGACAGGCTTTGGGAGGTGAGTTACTCGCAGCAGGATTCTTACCTCTGACCTGCTCAGTATTTATATGGCTAGTCCAGTTCAGTTCGGGGTCAGTGGTAACCCTCAGAATGTTGATTGTGGGGAATTCAGTGTTGGCAATGACATTAAATGTCAAGGGGCGATTGTTTGATTCTGGTTAAGATGGTCATTTCTTGGCACTTGTGTGGCGCAAATGTTACTTGCCACTTGTCAGCACAAGGCTGGATATTGTTCAGTCTTGCTGCATTTGTACGTGGATTGCTTCACTGGCTGAGGAGTTGTAAATGACGCTGAACATTATGCAGCCATCAGCGAATATTCCTAAATTTGACCTTTTGTAGGAAGGAAGCTCATTGATGAAGCAGCTGAAGATGGTTGGACCTAGGACACTACCCTGAGGGACTCTTGCAATGATATCCCAGGAATGAGATGACTGACCTCCAACCACCACATCTTCCTTAGTGTTAGGTATGCCTCCACCAGTGAAGAATTCCCCCTGATTCCTACTGACTCCAGCTTTGCTAGGGCTCCGTGATACCATACACGATCAAATGCTGCCTGATGTCAAGGGCAGTCACTCTCACCTCAAACTCTGAAGTTCATCTCTTTTATCCATGTTTGAACCAAGGCTATAATGTAGTCAAGAGCTGAGTGACCCAGGCAGAATCAAAACTGAGCGTCACTGAGCTGGTTACTGCTAAGTAAGTGCCGCTTGATAGCACTGTTGATGATCCCTTCCATCGCGTTACTGATGATTGAGAATAGACTGATAGGGCAATGATATTTAAGGATGCCATCAGGGTGGTAGTGAGAGATGATATAAGTTCTATGGGGAAAAAGGTTGAATCCATTTGGGTGGAAATTAAAAATAGTAAAGAGAAAGGGTCACTGATAGGCGTAGTCTATAGGTCACCAAATAACATCACAGTGGGGCAGCCAATAAACAAAGAAATAGCTAATGTTTGTAAAAATGGTACAATTATCATGGGAGATTTTAGTCTACATGTTGATTGGCCAAACAGGTCGATCAGGGCAGCCTTGAGGAGGAGTTCATAGAATGTATCCGCGATAGTTTCCTCGAACAGTATGCAATGGAACCTACAAGAGAGCAAGCTACCCTAGATCTGGTCCTGTGTAATGAGACAGGAATAATTAATGATTTCATAGTTAGAGATTCTCTCGGAAGGAGCGATCACAGTACGGTTGAATTTAAAATACAGATAAAGGGCGAGAAGGTAAAATCCAATACCAGTGTCTTGTGCTTAAACAAAGGAGACTACAATGGGATGAGGGAGGAGTTGGATAGGGTAGATTGTGAGCAATGACTTTGTGATGGGACAATTGAGGAACAGTGGAGGACTTTCAAAGCGATTTTTCACAATGCTCAGAAAAAGTATATATCAATGAAAAGGAAGGACTGTAAGAAAAGGGATAATCAGCCATGGATATCTAAGGAAATAAAGGAGGGTATCAAATTGCAAGAAAATGCATACAAAGTGGCAAAGATTAATGGGAAACTAGAGGATTGAGAAATATTTAAAGGTCAACAGAAGGCCATGAAAAAAAAACTATAAAGAAAAGTAAGATAAATAATGAGTAAACTAGCTCAGAATATAAAAACACAGGGCAAAAGTTTCTACAAATATATAAAATGAAAAAGTGTAGCTAAGGTAAACATTGGTTCTTTAGAGGATGAGAAGGGGGATTTAATAAAGGGAAATGAGGAAATGGCTGAGGCATTGAACAGGTGTTTTGTGTCGGTCTTCACAGTGCAAGACACAAATAATATGCCAATAATTGTTGGCAAGGAGACTATGGCTGGTGAAGACCTAGAAATGATCATTATCACTATGGAGGTAGTGTTGGGAAAGCTAATGGGGCTAAAGGTAGACAAGTCTTCTGGCCCTGATGGAATGCATCTCAGGTTTCTAAAAGAGGTGGCAAGGGAAATAGGAAATGCGCTTGTGGTAATTTACCAAAATTCACTGGACTCTGGGGCGGTTTGGGCAGATTGAAAAACTGCAAATATGACGCCAATGTTTAAAAGAGGGGGTAGAGAAAAGGCGGTAACTGTAGGCCGGTTAGCTTAACCTGTAGTGTGAAAAACGCTTGAATCTATTATCAAGGAAGAAATAGTGAGTCACCTGGATAGAAATTGTCCCAGTGGGCAGACGTAGCATAGATTCATGAAAGGCAGGTCATGTTTGACTAATTTAGTGGAATTCTTTGAGGACAATACGTGCGGTGTGGACAACGGGAAACTGATGGATGTGGTATATCTGGATTTCCAGAAGGCATTCGACAAGGTGCCGCACAAAAGGCTGCTACATAAGATAAAGGTGCATGGTGTTAGCATGGATAGAGGATTGGCTAATTGACTGAAAGCAAAGCGTGGGAATAAATGGCTGTTTTTCTGGTTGGCGATCAGTGGCTAGTGGTGTGCCTCAGGGACCAGTGTTGGGTCCGCAATTGTTTACAATTTACAAAGATGTTCTGGAGTTGGGGACCAAGTGTAATGTGTCAAAGCTTGCAGTTGACACTAAGATGAGTGGTAGAGCCAAGTGTGCAGAGGATACTGGAAGTCAAATGGAATTTTGTCCATCATTGCTAGAGGGATGGAGTTTAAAATCAGGGGTTATGTTGCAGCTGTATAGGGTGCTGGTGAGGCCACACCTGAAGTATTGTGTACAGTTTTGGTCTCCTTACTTGAGAAAGAACGTACTGGCGCTGGAGGGTGTGCAGAGGAGATTCACTAGATTTATTCTGAAGCTAAGTGGATTAGCTTATGAGGGGAGACTAAATAGACTGGGACTATACTTATTGGAATTTAGAAGAATGTGGGAGGATCTTATAGAAACATATAAAATTATGAAGGAAATAGATAGGATAGAAGCAGTAAGATTATTTCCACTGGCGGGTGAAACTAGAATTAGGGGCATAGCCTCAAAATAAGGGGAAGCAGATTTAGGACTGAATTGAGGAGGAAAATCTTCACCCAAAGAATTGTGAATCTGTGGAATTCTATGTCTAGTGAAGCAGTTGAGGCTTCCTCTTTGAATGTTTTTAAGGCAAAGATAGATACATTTTTGAACAGTAAAGGAATAAAAGATTATGGTGAGCTGGCGGGTAAGTGGAGCTGAGTCCACAAAAACATCAGCCAGGATCTTACTGAATAGCGGGGCAGGCTTGAAGGCGAGATGGCTGCTCCTAGTTCTTATGTTCTTAGGGTGGTAATTGGTCGGGTTGGATTTGTCCTGCTTTTTGTATAGAGGACATACCTGGGCAATTTTCCACATTGCCGAGTAGATGCCAGTATTGTAGTTGTACTGGAACAGCTTAGCTAGGGGCACAACATGCTCTGGTGCCCAAGTCTTCAGTACTATTGCCGGAATTTTGTCAGGGTTCATAGCCTTTGCAGTATCAAGCGCCTTCAGTTTCACGTTTTTTGATATCACGTGGAGTGAATCGTATTGGCTGAAGACTGACATCTGTGATGCTGGGGACCTCTGGAGGAAACCCCACATATCTAGATTGCAGAGGGGAAATATGTGGGCCGCGATTCTCCGCAACCACAATGGGTGGGAGAATAGCGGGAGGTCCGCTCCCGCACCTCCCGCTATTCTCCCACCCCCCCCCCCCCCCAAAATGGCGTGTCCGGTTTTCCGACACACCGCGATTCTCCGACCCGGATGGGCCGAGCGGCTTGCCGTTCCCGACCTGTTCACGATGGCGGCAACCACACCTGGTCGTTGCCGTCGTGAACATGGTGCGCCAGGTAAGTGTGGGGCCTAGGGGGGGTAGATCGGGGATCGAGCACCACGACCGTGCTCGGGAGGGGACTGGCCCGCGATCGGTGCCCACCGATCGTCGGGCCGGCGCCTCAAGGGGACGCACTCTTTCCCCTCCGCCGCCCCGCAAGATCAAGCCACCACGTCTTGCGGGGCGGCTGAGGGGAAAGACGGCAACCGCGCATGCGTGGATTTGAGCTGTCCAACCCACGCATGCGCAGCTGACGTCATTAGGCTCTGCCGCGGCGTCATTCTTGGCGCACAGGGCCTTGAAGCCAGGAACAAGGCCCGGCCGCCAAGTTTCCCGGTACGGCCCGCCTATCCCCCCGGGTAGGGGCGAATAGGGGGCCGGGAGAGGCTTCCGACGCCGTCGTGACCCTCTCCAGGTTTCATGACGGCGTCGGGCCTTGCGGAGAATTCCGCCCGTGGTATGTTATGTAGCAAAACATATCGGAGACCCTGGCTTAGCTCAGTGGGCTAAGACAGCTGGCTTGTAATGCAGAACAAGACTAGCAGCGCGGGTTCAATTCCCGTTTCAGCCTCCCTGAACAGGCGCCGGAATGTGGCAAAAAGGGGCTTTTCACCGTAACTTCATTGAGGCCTACTTGTGACAATAAGTGATTATTATATCACCAGAAACATTTACTCTATGTCAGCATCATTGCCTGCCTCTGTTTTCCTCACAGCTCCACGGGGGCTGAAAGCCTTAGCCATGATTTATTACCCGGGACTCAATTTCTCCAACACCTTCCCCATTGATGTCTAGGGTTCTATTTATTTTTCTCAAAATCCTATTGCCAACCATTCCTGCCTTGCTAGTGTTATAACCACGTGAGAAGGGATCTACCTGGCTTTCCACACCTCACGAGATCCAGCGGTTAGCCTCACTCTAATGTGCAGATTTCTGAGGTACCTGAGGCTTTGGGATTCATCTCCTTCGTCTCAGAGACCTCGGGCGAGAGCCTTTCAGCACGTTAAGCCGGTGTTCTTCTCTGACCACGGCCTCCTACTGGCTGACTGCCACCTGCAGGAAAACCAGGGGGTGGGCAGGGGGACATGGAAGCTAAATGTAAAACTGTTGACCCCAGAGAACCTCCAGGAACTCAAAAGGGATTACAAAGGTTGGAGAACCGTGAAACCCCTCTTTGAGTCTCCACATCTCTGGTGGGAAGCAATCAAGGGGAACATAAGACCATAAGACCATAAGAAATAGGAGCGGAAGTAAGGCCATTCGGCCCATCGAGTCCACTCCACCATTCAATCATGGTTGATTTCAACTCCATTTACCCGCTCTCTCCCCATAGCCCTTAATTCCTCGAGAAATCAAGAATTTATCAATTTCTGTCTTAAAGACACTCAATGTCCCGGCCTCCACTGCCCTCTGTGGCAATGAATTCCACAGACCTACCACTCTCTGGCTGAAGAAATTTCTCCTCATCTCTGTTCTAAAGTGACTCCCTTTTATTCTAAGGCTGTGCCCCCGCGTCCTAGTCTCCCCTGCTAATGGAAACAACTTCCCTACGTCCATCCTATCCCAGCCATTCATTATCTTGTAAGTTTCTATTAGATCTCCCCTCAACCTCCTAAACTCCAATGAATATAATCCCACGATCCTCAGACGTTCATCGTATGTTAGGCCTACCATTCCTGGGATCATCCGTGTGAATCTCCGCTGGACCCGCTCCAGTGCCAGTATGTCCTTCCTGAGGTGTGGGGCCCAAAATTGCTCACAGTATTCTAAATGGGGCCTAACTAGTGCTTTATAAAGCCTCAGAAGTACATCCCTGCTTTTATATTCCAAGCCTCTTGAGATAAATGACAACATTACATTTGCTTTCTTAATTACGGACTCAACCTGCAAGTTTACCTTTAGAGAATCCTGGACTAGGACTCCCAAGTCCCTTTGCACTTTAGCATTATGAATTTTGTCACCGTTTAGAAAATAGTCCATGCCTCTATTCTTTTTTCCAAAGTGCAAGACCTCGCACTTGCCCACGTTGAATTTCATCAGCCACTTCTTGGACCATTCTCCTAAACTGTCTAAATCTTTCTGCAGCCTCCCCACCTCCTCAATACTACCTGCCCCTCCACCTATCTTCATCCTCAAGGGCGTTCAAAAGGTGAGAGAGAGAGACGAGGGGTCATGTCCAGGCTCCAGAAAAGCATGCAAAATTTCCTCCAGCTGCAGTCGATGGGGGTTGATGTCAAGGAGGATCTCCAAGAGGTGAAGGGCCAGCAAGCCTCGCTCTACACCTCGGAGGCCTCCAAGGTTATCTTCCGGTCCAGAGTCTGCTCCGTGGAGCAGGATGAAAAGTGCTCATGCTTCTTATTCCAGAAGGTACACAGAGAGACCTCTGTGATCAGCAGCCTGAAGGAAGAAGATGGCTCTGTAAAGACATCGCAGTCTGACATACTGAGGATCAGTCAATCCTTCTATGCCAGACTGTATGATCTGAAGCCAACAGACAGTACTGTTACCCAGACCTTCCTGTCGTCTATCACGGAGGTCTTGGACGACAACGAGGGGGCAAACCTGGACAAACCATTAACTCTGGATGAGCTGACAAAGGCCGTCAAGTCCTTTGAGATGAGTAAAACTCCCGGAAGCGACGGCTTACCGGCTGAGTTGTATTTGGCTCTGTGGGACTGGATGGGCCCAGACCTGCTGGAAGTGTACGAGAGTATGCTTTTGGAAGGCAGCATGTCAGAATCCATGAGGAAAGGCATCATCACCCTCATCTACAAGCAGAAGGGGGAAAGGGAAGAAATTCGAAATTGGCGACCCATTTCACTGTTAAATGTGGATTACAAAATCTTAGCCAAAGTCATCGCCAATCGGGTCAAGTCTGCTCTGGAGTCGGTGATCCACCCCAACCAAACCTGTGCTGTACCCGGCAGGAAGATCTCTGACAGCCTCGCGCTGCTCAGGGATACGATCGCCTACGTGCAGGACAGGAGGGTGGACACCTGCCTCATCAGCCTTGATCAGGAGAAGGCTTTTGACAGAATATCGCACACCTACATGATGGATGTGCTCTCCAAAATGGGGTTTGGGGCGGGAATTCGCAATTGGATCAAACTGCTCTACACAAACATCTATAGCGCAGCCTCAATCAATGGGTGGGAATCAGAAAAGTTCCAGATCAAATCTGGAGTCAGGCAGGGCTGCCCTCTCTCCTCGGCCCTGTTTGTATGCTGCATAGAACCTTTTGCCGAGTCCATCAGGAAGGATCCGGGTATGAGAGGAGTGACGATCCCAGGCAGCGGAGGCACGCAAGTCAAGGCCTCCCTGTATATGGACGACGTCGCCGTCTTCTGCTCGGATCCCGCGCCAGGCTCTTGGACACCTGCGACCAGTTTGAACTGGCCTCAGGAGCCAAGGTAAACCGCGGCAAGAGCGAGGCCATGTTCTTTGGGAACTGGGCCGACCGATCCTTTGTCCCCTTCACGGTCAGGTCAGATTACCTGAAAGTGCTGGGGATATGGTTCGGAGCGGCTGGGACGTGCACCAAAAACTGGGAGGAACGCATTGCTAAAGCAAAACAGAAACTGGGCTGGTGGGAGCAACGCTCCCTCTCCATTGCGGGCAAAACACTGGTCATCAGGTGTGAGGTACTCTTGGTGTTACTGTACGTGGCGCAGGTCTGGCCCATCACTCGGACCTACGCCGCAGCAGTCACCCGGGCCATCTTCAAATTCATTTGGAGATCCAAGATGGACCGGGTCCGAAGAGACATAATGTACAAGCCTCTAGATAAAGGAGGGAGGAACGTACCCATCGCCGCCCTCATCCTGATGGCCACCTTTGTGTGCAACTGCATCAAGCTGTGCGTAGACCCCGGGTATGCAAACACCAAGTGTCACTACATACTGAGGTTCTACCTGTCCCCGGTGTTACGAAGGATGGGCCTGGCCTCATTGCCGCGGAACGCTCCAAGTAGTTGGACCGTGCCGTACCACCTGTCCCTCGTGGAAATTTTTTTGAAGGAAAACACCTTTGACCACAAGGCAATGAAGCAGTGGTCAGCACGTAATGTCCTCGAGGCCCTCAGAGAAAAGGAGACTGTGGAGGACGTTGGATGGTTCCCTGAGCAGACTGTCAGAGCCATCTGGCAGAATGCCTCATCACCAGAACTTTCAAACAAGCACCAAGACCTAGCTTGGCTGGTGGTGAGAAGGGCCCTCCCTGTCAGATCCTTCATGCACACCCGAAGGCTCAGCATCAATGCACGCTGCCCTCGGAGTGGCTGTGGGGGAAATGAGACAGTCACACACCTCCTTGTGAAATGTGCCTTTGCAAAGCAGGTCTGGAGTGAGATGCAGTGGTGTCTGTCAAGGTTCATCCCGAGCAGCTCAGTAACACAGGACTCTGTGCTCTACGGACTGTTCCCAGGGACACACACCGAGCCAAATATCAACTGCTGCTGGAAGGTCATCAACTCGGTGAAAGACGCTCTTTGGTCTGCCGAAAACTTGCTGATCTTCCATTGCAAAGAATTGTCCTCGACCAAGTGTTGCAGACTGGCACATTCCAAGGTCCAGGACTATGTGCTGAGGGACGCACTCAAGCTTGGGGCAGCTGCCACCAAGGCGCAATGGGGAAAGACCACTATGTAAGGTCTCACCAGCAAATGTACAGTGGGTGGGTAACAGTGTAAAACCCCTCGGTCCGGGTCTTCAATACTCCCAATGTATAAAAGAAACATGACAATGTAAATATTTAAGAAAGAACTGTAACTTATAGTAGGATACGTGTGTAACGTTATCCCAACTGAATTGAAGAAAGACAAATGAATGTCACTCAGATGGAAATACAGCCAAGATAATCTGAAATGTTCTGTAAAGTTTATGATAAATTTTATGAATAAAGTATATTTTTTGAAAATAAAAAACTGGTCTCCGCAAACAGGGACCAGATGGAACGGCACTCATGGGGATCTCCCTGGGGATTGGAGGCCTCAGCTGCATGTCCCTAGGGCAGGGTCTGGCACATCTGATGCCAATTTGGTACCCTGGCAGTACCACATGGGTGCCAGCCTGGCACTGTGCCAGGTTGGCATTGCCAAGCTGCCTAGCTGGCATTTTCTGCGTGCGCATTATCGGCCGGGAGTGCCTGGCGTGGTGTTAGGTGGGGGGCGGTGGGGAGGTCCGAGGACCCTCCCATGGTGCGTTCGGGTTGGGGTGGGGCGGGGTCGGAGATCATTTCAAGGGCCTCGGAGATTGGGATATCATTTAAAAGTGGTGTCTCGGTCTCGATACAGTAAGGAGTTCCAGCAAGTGGAGCTCTCCACTGTACAAAACGGGGCTATGTGGAAATTTTTTTGAAGGAAAACACCTTTGACCACAAGGCAATGAAGCAGTGGTCAGCACGTAATGTCCTCGAGGCCCTCAGAGAAAAGGAGACTGTGGAGGACATTGGATGGTTCCCTGAGCAGACTGTCAGAGCCATCTGGCAGAATGCCTCATCACCAGAACTTTCAAACAAGCACCAAGACCTAGCTTGGCTGGTGGTGAGAAGGGCCCTCCCTGTCAGATCCTTCATGCACACCCGAAGGCTCAGCATCAGTGCACGCTGCCCTCGGAGTGGCTGTGGGGGAAATGAGACAGTCACACACCTCCTTGTGAAATGTGCCTTTGCAAAGCAGGTCTGGAGTGAGATGCAGTGGTATCTGTCAAGGTTCATCCCGAGCAGCTCAGTAACACAGGACTCTGTGCTCTACGGACTGTTCCCAGGGACACACACCGAGCCAAATATCAACTGCTGCTGGAAGGTCATCAACTCGGTGAAAGACGCTCTTTGGTCTGCCCGAAACTTGCTGATCTTCCAGTGCAAAGAATTGTCCTCGACTGAGTGTTGCAGACATAGCCTTGGCTATGTGTCCCCCATTCAGGCTCCTTATACAATGCGAGTCGCATTGATTTAGCCTTGCGAGCGCCGTAAACACGCGGCTAAATGCACTCACTCTGGTACTTTGTTCCCTTTTGGGAGAATCGCGTCAGTAGTTATCCACCTTAGATGGAGAAACAGACTGGCTGAGTATTATTTAAATTGTGACAGATTGAGAAATGTTGGCATACAAAGAGATTTGGGTGACCTAGTACACCAGTCACTGAAAGCAAACATGCAGATAAAGCAAGCAGTTCAGGATATGTTGGTCTACATTGCAAGAGGACTTGAATCCAGGAGTATGGACGTCTTAGTGCTGCTGTACAGGGCCTTGGTGAGACCACCCTTGGAGCATTATGTGCAGTTTTGGGTTCCTTATCAAAGAAAGGATAGTACATAGAACATACAGTGCAGAAGGAGGCCATTCGGCCCATCATGTAGATCGTTACTGCCCTATTGGAAGCTTTCTTCCAAACTTCTGCCTCGCAGCTTACCGTAAGAAAAGAGATTTCAAAAATGGATATTCTTCTCACATGACCTCTCTCTCCCTATAATAATTTCAGAAGTTATTTGCTTAACTCATGTTTGCACAGACTGCGGCTACCTTTTTATGGCTGAGGAGATTAGATTGTCTAATATCCCAGAAATTAACTTCTGAATGATCCATTATCCATCTTGGTGAGATAGGAGGAACACTTTCCATCTAGTTATTGTCCCGGTAGACTTTCCGTCTCTGCTTCAGAGGTAGCTTCGGTAAATCTTTTGATGTAGTTCTTCACATAAGCATGTGTGAATTTCCAGAGGGAGATGTCTGGACTTGCCTTAATTGTATCCCACAGTGGAAAATGCCAGAAAACCGGTCAACTTTAATACTAGATGTCAGGTGACTTGCAGCGGCCATCTTAACTCAGTGTCTTTGCTTGATTTTTAAAAGACCCTTTTAAAAGTCCCTTTGAAAGCAGTTCAATATGTGTTTGATTAGCTGAGAAATTAAAGATTGAAAGCACACATGCATATGGCACATAATCGTGACAATAGTCTCGCCTAAAATACACAGAATTTGAAACCCTAATCCTTGATCATAAAGCCTTTATGTTCTTGACCCATCTTAGCTCTACAGAATTGACATATGTGAATTCCTGCAAATCTTTCAGCTATCTCATCTATCTTGTTCTTGATTGCTCAGATCCCTTCTTAAATTCTGCCTTGCTACTTCCCTTCATCTTTCAAAAATCTCCTCAAACCCATTTGTCAAATATACTTAGTTATTTCTCCTAACACACACTACTATTTTACATTTGCATTTGCTCTGTGAGAACCCAGGAAGGTGTATTGCATTATAGGTATGCTTTATGCACAGGTTGCTACTTTTTCCCATCTAATCCAGCCCTTTCCAATGCTGGCAACGTACTCAAGGTTTCTGATAAAATGAGTTGATATTTGCCATTCTCCCTGAAAATATTCCTCATACATATTCAGCAACTTCTCCTTTTTGGGCCAGTTGAAATGCAAATTTATCGTACGGGATCTAAGCCCTTCAATTCTTGCCCCACGATGATCAGGATGGGATTTCTGCCTGCCCCCACAGCCCCATGACCCTGTACGTAATGGCTGTGTTTACAATGTTATCTGCAATTGTAAATGGTTCCCTCTCCTCAAAAACTGTCCTTTTCAAAACTGCCAGCATCAGATTCACTTCCAGAAAAACCCCCTTGACCTCCTGTCCTTGCAAACTACTGCACCATCTCCCTGGTGTTTAGCAGGCCATCCAACCTCCCACATGGCAGATTGCAACCTCCCACCATCCACATGAGGATAGATCTGCTGCTTAGATTCATTGTGCTGTACACTCTCATGTTTTCCAGATAGCGAATGGAGGAAAATGCATCTTCTCATTTTCTCCTGAGACTCTTAAGTAGGTTCTGTTGGCCCCTGTTATTTTAATTTATCCTGGTGCACACATAAAAATGCAATCTTACTAGACAGCACATAAATTGACCCTTTCTCCTCGCCCTTCCCCTCTTCACCCCCCCCCCCCCCCCCCCCCCCCCCACACACCACCATTAAACATTAAATATAAGCTACTGGATGTGGTGTATACATGATACCCTTTGTCTACCTTCTACTCATCCTTTTGTTGTTTTACTCATCCTTTTCACACTGTTCAGGAGTCATGTTCACATTACTGTTGGGTTCTGAGTCACAGGTCAGTGCTGAATACTGGAAATTCAGGCATCCAGATTACTGACACATGGGCCGGGATTCTCCCCTACCCGGCGGGCGGGGGGTCCCGTCGTGTTGGAGTGGCGTGAACCACTCCGGCATTGGGCCGCCCCAAAGGTCCACCGGCTGGCGTGAACGGCCTTTGGCGCCATGCCAGCCGGGGCCGAAAAGACTTAGCCAGCCGGCGTAAGTCCGCGTATGCGCCGGAGTGTCAGCGGCTGCTGACGTCATCCCGGCGCATGCGTAGGGGAGGGGGTCTCTTCCACCTCCGCCATGGTGAAGACCATGGTGAAGGCGGAAGAAAAAGTGCCCCCACAGCACAGGCCCACCCGCCGATCGGTGGGCCCCTATCGCGGGCCAGGCCACCGTGGGGGCACCCCCCGGGGTCAGATCGCCCCACGCACCCCCCCAGGACCCCAGGACCCACCCGCGCCGCCAATCCCTCCGGTCAGGTAGGTGGTTAATCCACGCCAGCTGGAGAGGCCTGTTAGCGGCCTGACTTCGGCCCATCGCGGGCCGGAGAATCGCCGCGGGGGGCCCGCCGACTGGCGCGGCGCGATTCCCACCCCCACCGAATCTCGGGGGATGGAGAATTCGGGACATGGCGGGGGCGGGATTGACGATGGCCCCGGGCGATTCTCCAACCCAACGGGGGGTCGGAGAATCCCGCCCATGGTATTTGTCAGGTGAGGTATAAAGCCAGTTGTACAATGTTAGAAGACTGATTCCTCCTTGTTAGCACAGCATGTTGTTTAAACAAAGGACAGGATTCTCTGATTTCCCCCAGCCACGTGTTTCTTGGCAGTGCGGCGTTCACTGGCAGCGGGATTCTCTCTTCCCACCGTTTGCCAGTGGGAATTCCCATTGAAGCCACCACACATACTCGATAGACAATTTAAGTGTCCCAATCCCATTTGAGAGAATGCTATGTATGTAATAATAATAATAATCTTTCTTAGTGTCACAAGTAGGCTTACATTAACACTGCAATGACGTTACTGTGAAAATTCCCTTGTGGCCGCATTCCGGTGCCTGTTCGGGTGCACAGAGGGAGAATTCAGAATGTCCAATTCACCTAACAAGCACGTCTTTCGGGACTTGTGGGAGGAAACCGGAGCACCCGGAGGAAACCCACGCAGACACAGGGAGAACGTGCAGACTCCACGCAGACAGTGACCCAAGCCAGGGATCGAACCCGGGTCCCTGGCAGTGTGAAGCAACGGTACTAACTGCTATGCTACTGTGCGATATGTTAGGGAGATCCATCAGGGAATGGTTCCCACATGTTGCAAGTCTCTTGAACAGAGGAGCATGCCCATTTAATCTGATACAGCCTCTGAACATTTGGAACCAGTAGACAGATGGTGGGCTTTGGTGCCTGTTCTCTATATCAGGCAGATAAGCCTAAAGGTTTCTCATGAGCCAAATGTTCCTTGCATGTCAAAATGCGATTTGCTATCATAAATGATACTGGGTACTTGAGTAGACGCTGTGCGTAAGATTCAGAAATGGCCTGAGAAGAAAGAAAATTAGGGAGTCTCTTCATGGTGAGAGCTCCAGTTCTATCATTTACAATTGCTATGGACACTGAATATATATCCCTATATATATATATATCGATAAAACATGCCTGATGCTTGGTCACTCCCTGTGCCCCTCACCATTCTCCCCATGCCAGCTTCACCTCCTGTTTCCCCAGGCTCCCTATTTAGAAATGCTGCTGGCATTTGGTGAATTGCAAACAATCCTGGACTGGCTGCAGATGTCTGACCTGCCAGTATCTCAGACGTTACAAGACAGCAGTGTCGTAAGATGATTTTACTGTGCTCAGCTTGCGTTTTGGGTTGCATGCAGCTGTTTCTCACATAGCTGTGTGGAAAAGTAGAACAGCACCTGCCTCAGGCCCAGTCCCAGTCCCAGCAGTGTTGTGCAGGGACCACGTTATTGGAACAATGGTGTGGAGACACTGGGCATCTTAAGAGTACTTCTCAGCTCTAATTGGGCAGTCATATTATTCAGATGAGTGCCAAAGACCTTTGTAAAAAATTTGGAACTGCAATTCAAAAGAATAATAAGGTTAGGTGCACTCACAGGTTGGGCAGAGGTGACTTTTATCCTTAGAATAAAAGAGCAAAAAGCTTTAAGTGTTCGTTGCATTAGCAATTTCAGGAACATTTTCAGGAATGGAGGAATCAGTTAAAGGGTCAACTTTTTACCAATGTTCATCAGAAAGATTTTTATAGACAGGAGTGCTTGACAAAAAATTCCAACAAAAATACACATAACATTACAAAGAAAATCTTCAATATTTCCCTCAAGATAAAATGTAATTCAATTGTTTTCACATTAAATACGCATCAGAATTATGCGTTATTTCAGACATTATAGATGGATCACATCAACTTGTTTTATAAATCTGACATGCAAAATATGGTAGAAAGCCATCAGGAATTAAACCAGATTATGCTTGAGCCTTCCTAATTGAGGCCACAATATTATTCTTGATTGTTTTATGCTCTCCTTGTCTCTTACTCCATTTTGCTTTTCTGATGCAGAGATTTGACTGCCAGCAATGCAATTTTGTTAAATCGGTCCTTTGATTTGGGGCAGAGTGACAGCAATACCAAGTGGAAGGAATTATGTAGCCAGTCAGGGACAGCTCTGTTGTCAAGGTTACCCTTATGCACTGCATTATAATAAGTAGAAATGTGGAGAAGAAAAAGCAATGCATTAGGTGAGGTTTTTCTTTCATTTGATGGCTTGTAAAATCTGGAAAATGTGAAGTGAATAGCGCAGGGAGCCTCCGTTGCCTTTTGGAAATAGAGAACTTCCTGGTTGTTTTGCATTCAAGAACATTTCCTTGTCTGACAATTTCTGCTTCTTTAGATGATCATCAAAATTGTCCTTTGTTTCACTAAAGAGATTTTTATCTGCAGCATAAGGGATGAATGGTATGGAGGCGGTGGTGTGTGATAAAGCAGCATGTTGCTATACGGACTTGTGATGCTGTAGCATATTAGGACGTGGGTTTTCACTTGCATCTCTTTACATGTTGAGATACTGATCCTGACTGTATCGTTGGAGCTGCTGCATCTCATAAAATTAATGTTCCGCTCCAACAGGAGGGAGAGAAAACCAGAACATAAGTGTACTTGGGATATTCTCTTGAGCCTTCCAGACTCAATTGGCATTGGGAGGGACGTGACAGAGAAATTATGTATGACACTTGGGGTTGTCGGGAAGCTTTTTGCTCCTTTATTAAATTCTTTCCACAGATGTACTTCGCTCATATTCACTATCTCTATTCTCCAGACTGCTATGGTTTGGTAAGTGGAGCATTTCATGGAATATGCTTTGATAACCCAGAGCCCATGATGCTCATTGCTCAGATCCCTGCTCAATATTTTCCACACAGCCTAAAATGTACAAATAGCAAATGAAGAATTGCCATATAATCCATGTTTGTCAGTGAGGCTAAATGCTGGCTCGAGCATGACCGAGAAATGCCTGCCCTTCTTCATATAATTCCATGGTATTTTTAGTAACTACCTGATCAGGTCAACCATGTTGGAGGGCTATCATAGCCTTCCATTACAACTGAAGCCGAATAAAATGTTGTATTTACAATGATCTTCCCTGCACATTGTCTTATTACACTTAAAAACCATAGCACAAATGCCCATGAATCCGCAGGGTGGCCCCATCTTCATTCACATCCTGGGATACATTCTGGATATTGCACATATATTTTGTTACACATCCCATGACTTGCATAATGAACATTCGTGTATCAGTGCAAGTAACCATTGGAAAGTTCTTACTTCTGTTATTCTCTTGCTGGAGAAGACAGCTGTACAAGATCCCACACAGGAGATTCAGACCACTAATGTTGCAAGAGATTGAACCCTCACAAATTTTGATAAAGGAGGCTTAGGACTATGTTAGAGATGTGCAAGTAAAGGGTCACAGCCGGATCAAGGTTTATAACCAATCTCTGCTGCTTCCATGCTGAAGTCCTTCGTTATATTATTTCTTCTATCTGTGAAAAGAAACGTCTGCATTTCACAGAATCGTGGAATTTTTACAGTGCAAATAAAAGATATTTGGCTTCTTCTTATATGGTTCATTTCACAATCTCAAGATATATGAAAGTACCGTGCAGAAAATGGAATAGGTTGGGGGAGTGGGCAAACATCTGGCAGATGAAATGTAATGTGGGAAAATGAGAAGTTGTTCACTTTGGCAGGAAGAATAAAAAAGCAGAGTATTACTTAAATAGAGAACAGCTACAGAATTCTGAGGTGCAAAGGCACAAAACGTTAGTACGCTGGTGCAGCTTGCAATAAGGAAGGCTATTGGAATGATATCCTTTATTATGAGAAAATTGAACATAAAAATAAGGATGTTATGCTTCAGTTATACAAAGTATTGGTGAGACTACATCTCAAATGCTGTGTGCAGATTTGGTCTCCGTATTTAAGGAAGGATGTAAATGCTTTTAAGGTGGTTCAGGTTTACTAAATTACCTGGAATGAGCGATTTGTCTTATGAAGATCGGTTGCAAAGGCAGGGCTTGTTTTCACTGTAGTCATCCATACATGTCAGCACAGCTATCTTCCCCTAGTCCTCCCGCAGTTAGAAATCTGTCCAGTAGGGAGTGTCCTGGTAGCTGGGGGACATTGCTGTCTCCTTGTGGAGGAAGTTCCTTATTTGCATATGCTGTAGCTCGTTCCCTTTCGGGAGCTGGAGCTTGTCCGTCAGTCCCGCCAGGGTCGCTACTCTGTCATCTTCGTATAGATCCACTTCCATCAGTGCTCATTCGTCCTGTCTCCACCTTTTAAAGGAGGTGTCTATTGTCATTGGGGTAACATGATGGGACCATGTTGGACGTTGTGACCAGCCCAAAGTGGTGCCTCAGTGGATTCCACATTCTCAGTGTGGTTACCACCACTGGACTTCTTGAGTACTTGGCTGGGGGGAATGGGAGGGCCGTGGCCAGTGTTTAGAGGGCTGTCCCCATACAGGATTTGTTTACTGTCCCGGCTCTTTGACCCATCCCCGTACTCTTTCTGTGTTAGCTGCCCAGTGGTATAATAGGAGGTTCAGAAGTGCCAGGCCCTTCTTAAATCCTCCTTCTCTGTAAGATTCTCTTGCAGATCCTAGGGTTCCCCACCACCCCACACAAACACCATGATTGATTTCTCTACTTTGGTGAAGAAGACCTTGGGGAGGGATCTGAACAGGAAGAGGAACCTAGGCAGTATGTTCATTTAGAGCAAATTTAGAGCACCCAATTAATTTTTTCCAATTAAGGGGCAATTTAGCGTGGCCAGTCCACCTACCCAGCACATCTTTGGGTTGTGGGGGCGAAACCCACGCAAACTCCACACAGACAGTGACCCAGAGCTGGGATCGAACCTGGGACCTTGGTGCCGTGAGGCCGCAGTGCTAACTCACTGCGTCACCGTGCTGCCCAGGTCATCTGTTTTCTGCTGTTTGTTAAGGGAAAACATGAACTCAGACCCCAGGGAGAACTAAGCAGTCTTTTCTGAAATGACGATATGGGATATTTTATGATTACCTTAAAGTGATGCTGGAACATTGGAAAAATGGCTTTTCTGACAATGCAGCTCTCTCTGTGCAGGGTTTGATAAACTCTGATATCTAATGAGATTACATTGGTGGCAGTGATTTAACTTTATTCAGCATTAGCAACACTTGATGTGTTACAGTATCTGAGTTGTGTTTTACAAGGTCTGATTGAGACTAATATTATCTTGTTATGCATTGGGTAAAAATCACAGAATCAAGGGATGCATGCTCTCGCCTGAACCTCTGGCTCTTCTTTTGAGTTTCTCTCAAAGTCACTGACTTCTTCCTGAAGTCTCCTATCTTTTCTGTTAAATCGGACCACATTTTTATTTCCTTTCCTATAATTAAAAATCACTGAATTTCGCGACATTAATCATTGGTTTGCATCCATCATGTCCTATTAAAGAAACCTCATGCACAATATTCCTGTTGTTCAGGGTTTGACCTGTGACCTATGACATCATTTATTTTGCTATTGGGCTGATACTGGCTATATAGCTGTGACAGAGGGATACCATAAGACCATAAGACATAGGAGCAGAATTAGGTCAATCGGCCCATCGAGTCTGTCCGCCATTCAATCATGGCTGATATTTTTCTCATCCCCATTCTCCTGCCTTCTCCCCATAACCCCTGATCCCCTTATTGATCAAGAACCTATCTATCTCTGTCTTAAAGACATTCAGTAATTTGGCCTCCACAGCCTTCTGCGGCAAAGAGTTCCACAGATTCACCACCCTCTGGCTGATGAAATTCCTCCTCATTTCTGTTTTAAAGGATTGTCTCTGTAGTCTGAGATTGTATCCTCTGGTTCTAGTTTTTCCTACAAGTGGAAATATCCTCTCCACGTCCACTCTATCCAGGCCTCGCAGTTTCCTGTAAGTTTCAATATGATCCACCCTCATCCTTCTAAACTCCAATGAGTACAGACCCAGAGTCCTCAACCGTTCCTCATACGATAAGCTCTTCATTCCAGGGATCATTCTTGTGAACCGCCTCTGGACCCTCTGGACCTCAGTTTTAACTTTGGAGATATTTGGCATTCTATCCAAGTATGAAGCACTGATTATCCCAACCTTTAGCCAAGATAACTCGCATCTCTTTATGGCTGAACATGCCTCACAGCTAGCCCTGCCCAATCACTTGTTTTCTTAAATATTATTTCATGGGACAGAAGTATTTCTGGCTAGCCCAGCACTTTCATTGCCCATCCCTAATTGCCATTGAGAAGGTGCTGGTGAGCCACCTTCCTGAACCACAGTACTCCATGCGGTGTACCTTTCGGATGTTGAAGGAGCTACACTCATCTAGGCAAGTGAAGAATATTCCATCTCACTCCTGACTTGTGCTTTGTAATTGGTGGACAAGCTTTCTGGGGAGTCAAGAGGTGAGTTATTCTCTGCAGAATTCCCGGCCTCTGACCTGTTTGGGTAGCCACAGCATTTATATGGCTCGGAGAACAGAGCTAATGTTTCAAGTCTGGATGACTCTTTTTCAGAGCATTGATGAAGAGTCATCCAGATTCAAAACGTGAGCTCCCTTCTCTCTCCACAGATGCTGGTAGACCCGCTGATACTTTCAAGCATTTTCTGTTTTTTCAGATTCCAGCATCTGCAGTAATTTGCTTTTCTATTTATATGGCAGGTCCAGTTCAGCTTCTTGTCAATGGTAACCTCCAGGATGTTTATAGTGGGAGATTTAGTGATGGCAATGCCTTTGAATATCATGCGGAGATGTTTGGATTATCTCTTGTTGGAGATAGACATTGCCTGGCACTTGTATGGCGTGTATGTTACTTCCCACTTATCAGCCAAAGCCTTCATATTGTCTAGGTCTTGCTGCATATGGCCATAAATCGCTTCAGTTACTGAGGATGCTGAACATTGTGCAAAGATCAGCGAACATCCCCGCCTCTGATTTTGAAAGGAAGGTCATTGATGAAACAGCTGAAGATGGTTGGGCCTAAGACACTAGCCTGAGGAACACCTGCAGTGATGTCCTGGAGCTGAAATGATTTTGTCCATTTAATGAGGTCAGGAGCAGAATGATCCTGGCGGAACCCAAGCTGAACGTCCATGAGCAAGTTATTGCTGAGTAAATGCCACTTGATAGCACTGTTGGCGACCCCTTTCATCACTTTGCTGATAACTGAGAGCAAATTGATGAGGCAGCAATTGGTCAGGCTGGATTTGTCCTGCTTTGTTTTGTACAGGACATACCTGGGCAATATTTTCACATTTCTGGATTGATGCCAGTGTTACAGCTGTACTGGAACAGCTTGGCTAAGGGCAGAGCTAGTTCTGGAGTACACGTCTTCAGTAACATTGTTGGAATATTGTTGAGGCCCACAGCGTTTGCAGTATCCAGTGCCTTTAGTTGTTTCTTGATATCACATGAAGTGAATCGAATTAGCTGAAGACTGACATCTGTGATGCTGGGGACGGCCGGAGGAGACCGAGATGGATCATTCACTTGGCACTTTTGGCTGAAGGTCGTTGCAAATGCTTCAGCCTTATCGTTTGCACAGATGTGCTGGGCTCCTCAATCATTGATGATGCAGATATTTGTGGAGCCTCCTCCTCCTGTTAGTTGCTTAATTGTCCACCCCCATTCATGACTGGATGTGGCAGGACTGCAGAGCGTAGATCTGATCAGTTGGTAGTGGGATCGCTTAGCTCTGTCAATCACAAGCTTCTTTTGCTGTTTGTAGTCATGTGTTGTGGCTTCAGCAGGTTAACATCTCATTTTTAAGTATGCCTGATTCTGCTCCTGCTATGCTCCCCACACTCTTCATTTTGCGAGTGGCTCATGTCCAACTTTCGTTGAACAACACACAGCTTGTGATCTTACTTTGCCAATTCTCTGTTTCTCTCTAGCCGTCTCTCGTAGTTTGCCTGTACTGTGTTTTGAAAGTAATTTAAAAAAGACAAAGTGTCATGAAGTCACGTACAGTTCCATTAAATGGGTTTTACTTGACACATTATTATTGCACACACATATGATAGCATCTTATAGCCAAAACCTGGCCCTGGAGCATTATACTTCACTCCTGCACAGTAATGTCAGCCCAAATATTGTTCTCAGCTTGTGAATGGAATGTGAATCCCGACCTTCTGACTGAGAGATGAGAATGCCAACACTAGTTGATTGCTTACTCCAGCATGATATTTTGTAACCCATCTTCCTGATCCCTTTTGGAGCTGTATCGCAGTATAATATGTCAGGTTATGAAAGTGCTTGTTATTACTCACCATCACTCTCTAAAACTCAAACACAAGCTCAGAGGTATTCACTCCATTGGTTTTAGAGAGTGAACTTAAGGAAAGTTTACTGAGACAAACATTTGGAAGTGGAAGAAGAGGAATGAGCTGTTCAGAGGTGGTTTGGCTGCTGAGCCTGGGGATCTAGGCCTTGTGAGACTGTAGTTTTAAAAAAACTGGTGCTTTCTAACATTAACACATAGACATCTGAATCATTGGCAAAGGGTTCTGGCACTGCACCTCAGGAAGGCAATTTTGTTTATTGGACAGTAAGAAGTCTTACAACACCAGGTTAAAGTCCAACAGGTTTGTTTCAAACACGAGCTTTCGGAGCACGGCTCCTTCTTCAGGTGAATGGAAAGGCTTGTTCCAGAAATGTTTATATAGACACAGTCAGAGATGCCCCGGAATGCGAGCACCTGCAGGCAATCAAATCATCAAAGATGCAGAGAGAGAGGTAACTCTCTCTGCATCTTTGATGATTTGATTGCCTGCAGGTGCTCGCATTCCGGGGCATCTCTGACTGTGTCTATATAAACATTTCTGGAACAAGCCTTTCCATTCACCTGAAGAAGGAGCCGTGCTCCGAAAGCTCGTGTTTGAAACAAACCTGTTGGACTTTAACCTGGTGTTGTAAGACTTCTTACTGTGCTCACCCCAGTCCAACGCCGGCATCTCCACATCTTGTTTATTGGAGGCAATGCAGTGCTGATTCACCAAAATCATATTGGGCTAAAGGGTTAGATTACTGGACAGGATGCAAAGATCAGGTTTGTATTTGTTTTGTTTGAGTGTACAAGATTAAGGGGTGAGCTAAATGAGATGTTAAGATGATTTGTCGGGGTGGACAACCCGGAAAATGGAGGAGACTTCCATGGTTGGATGCGGGTTGTCGGAAAGGCCTGCATCAGGACTCTGGCACTGTGTCCAAAATATAAAAGAAAGGAATCAAGTGTGAAAAATTTCTCCAGCCTACACACCTCAACCCCCTTCAAAAGCTCCCTATGCCTTATCCATGCAAATCCATGCCATTTAATACGCCCACCAACCCCCATAGCCCCTCGTACCCTCCATGCCATCTCATGCCTTGTACTCACCTCCAATGGACCCTAATGACGTCCATGCAACCTCACACCCCTCTGCTCACCCCAACAGCCCTTTATAGCTTCCATGCCAACTCATCTCTCCCACTATCCTTTGTCCTTACACCTACCATGCCAAGTCACCAAATCCACAATGGGCTGATTTCAGGATCCATGCAGAGATGAAATAAAATAAAGTTCCATAAAATAACAAACCTTGGGCTGGATTTTCCGCCCTGCCACTCCACATTTCTGCCTCAACCCGCCGGCGGGATTCTCCATTACGCCGACCGGTCAATGAGGTTTTCCATTGTGGGGCAGGCCCACGCCGTCGGGAAACCCTCGGGCGCCGGCAAAATGGAGAATCCTGCCGGCAGAGAATCCTGCCCCTTATTTCTATCGCAGACCCCACTGTATTGAAAATCACTCTTTCATTAAACAATGCATTTACTGCATTTATATTCTGTCCACTGTTTTATAACAGAAAACTTTTTTATTTAAGTGCGCAATCCTTATAACAAGCATTGGATTTCATATAACCACATCAAAGTTCCTACAACCACTTGTAGCTGTCAATCAAACTGTGAAATAGCAGGTACCCTACTGTGATAATGGATGGTTGTCAATTCAGTCATGCAGCTGTAATCCAGTAAAGGAAACCCTCAGGCTTATGTCAACAGAGTGAAATTGCCAGTAATGATTTTTTTTTTTGCACTTCTGACATTTTTTCAAACATTTAAAGGGCAGAACTTTTTAAAGACTTGACTGCTTGACAACTCCTTTTGACATATGTATTTCACAGTTCCCTTCCATACTTTTGACATCTCCCTTTGAACGGTCCTCTTGACAGTTCCTCTTGACACATTTGACAGTTCTCTTTGATAGGTCCTTTTGACAATTGACTTGGACAGCTGTGTTGACAATGTCAATGAACTTGACAGTTTATACAGTTTTTATACATAATCATGCCTACTTCTAACATTTCCAGAGGGAAGCTTACCTTCCTCAAAGAGCACCTGATCTCCACAAAGAGCACCTGACCTCTGTCAAAGGGCGCCTGACCTCTGCCAAAGATGTCCCGGGACCAGATCTAAAGGGGTACTTTCCTTCTCCATAAGGGTACCTAGACCATCCAAACTGATCAACAAAGTTCAGACCTGATCTTGTCAATTATAATCTGCCTGTTTCAGGTTTCACACGTCAAGGCTACCAAAATCCCACTTCACTGGAATTAGCTTATGATTTGAATGGCCATGATTGAAATGCTCCCATTCCCGCCCTTGTGAAAATTGAAATTGCTGTGTGCGAGGACAGGACTTATGAATTTCAGCCACTTCTGCCATTTTCGTCACAACGGAGAGGTTGCCCATTGTGGTGAAAATCTGGGCCCATTAGACAGAGAGATCACTGATTAGGTCAGCTAACACACTGATAAATGACAGTTCCCAGTAACATGGCCATGACTGGAATGAGCATGGCTGATGGTGGTGTCAGTACATTTGGATCAGTCTTCCAATTCCCCCTCAGCTTTTAAAGAGACCAGAATATATCCGACCCTGTACTGTGCCTACAAGCAAAAATAAACTGGTGCAGCTTACAAGTCTGTCTTCGGACTCAGCTGTAAGTGTGCAGGAGGCATCTCATTTCTGAAAGGCTCATTTGTACACGATGCAGCTAGGTAACAGCTAGGTGAAGCACTAGGGTCAGAAGCACAAATGTAAGGGGTAAGGACTTGAACACGAGGATGGGCATTTTAAATTTGAGGCACAGAGGTGATGGGGTGAATGGGACTTAGTGCGCGATAGGACACATGCAGTAAAGCTTTGGATGATTTGAAGCTTAGGGAGCGTGGAAGGTGGGTGCTCATACAGGAGAGCATTCAAATAGTTGAGATAACAAAGACATTATTGTGGACATCAGCAGCAAACACTATAGTCCGAGGCAGGACTGGAGACAGGCAATACTATGGAGATGGAAACCGATAGTCTTGGTGATGGAGAGGACATGGCGTTGGAATCTTTCAACTCAGGAACAAATAGGTTATCGAGTTTGTGAACAGTTTGGTGAAAGTTCAGATAGTGACCAAGGAGGGTGATGAAATAGCTGGGTAGGAAATGGAGTTTATGGCCAGGACCACAAACAATGGCTGAGGTCTTCCCAGTGGAGGACATTTCTCTTTGTCCAAAACTGGGTGTTGACCAAGCAACATGACAAATGAGAGACAGCGGAGAGGTAGAGGGGAGCTTCTCACTGAGGAAGAAGATGCTGGAGAAGTGGGGGGCAGACCAAGATAATGCCAATGATTAGGGCTGCCCATCATTTGATGGCATGGATTGGGCAGCTGGTAGCAGATATTACCAGCCAAAACATCTTTCAGGAAAGTGGAAGGTGTCATTATCCATTTTTTCATCAGTTCTGTATATTTTACTCTATGACAAATAGTCGCCACCAGTAAGTCAATCTAGCCTGCTATTTTTGTGACATTTCCTGTGATTATTTCTGCACAGTCTTTTTGCCTTTTTTATACTGTTCAGGCCCAGTTTTAATTACAAAAAGTAGTGTTGAAATTATTGGATTAGATAATATTCTTTTCCTTCACACCAAGCAGTAAATGGTACTTTGAGCAGCCAGGGTGCTTTTAGCAGCATTTTTAGTGAATACATTTGCATATATTCACATTGCCCTATTTTTGCAGCTTCCTCAGTCCCTGCATTCTATTCCAAACATCCATCTGTTCCACAATTAATAAGCACAGCGTTTAGATTTCTAATATCTGCTCTGGGACGCTCTCTCAAAGCTTTGCATCTCTTCTTGAGCATGGGCGGCACGATGGCACAGTGGTTAGCACTGCTGCCTCACAGTGCCAGGGATCGGGTTCAATTCCGATCCTCTGTGTCTGTGTGGAGTTTGCACATTCTCGACGTGTTTGCATGGGTTTCCTCTGGGTGCTCCAGTTTCCTCCCACAGTCCAAAAATGGGCAGATGAGGTGGATTGGCTACATTGTCCCTTAGTGTACCAAGGTGTGCACGTTAGGTGAGGTTGTGGGGATGGGGCGGGGTAGTGGGCCTAAGACGGGTGCTCTTTCGAGTGGTCGGTGCAGACGCGAAGAGCCAAATGGCCTCCATCTGCACTATAGGGATTCCATGAATTTGAAAGCCTGACTTCATGACCTGGGCTTGATCATCTTCCCGGATTTGTCTACCATTTGACACCTATTCCATCTCTGTGAGTCACCTTGGGATATTAACCAGAACGTTCTGCAGAGCCTCTGACCTCTGTTGCTGCAACTTTGTCAGAGGTGCAGCTGAAATCCTTTTATGGACATAAATGGTGTTTCTGCTACATTTCCAAATAGAGTTATTATAGTGAAATGAGAACAAAAAGCCCTAAAGGCGTAATATAAATCCCATTGTTGCCTGTGCAGATTTGCTGGTAAAGCAGAAACATGACACTAGTTGGGGACACATATGTACTGCACAAAAACAAGTTCCATTCCAGAAATATGATGCCTCTGGCAATTTCCTCTGCTTTGCGGGGCGAGTACCAATCCCCTTCCCCAGCTCTCTGGGCATGGTGGTCCAGGATGACTCTTTTTCCTGTCCCAGGCACACCACGTACAGGTGATGGGTGTGAGCGAGCACTCAGCAGACAGGCAGGGGTCAGACTGTGGCGTAAATTGAGGAGCACCAGCGCTCAGCTCTCAGTGGATTATCATCACCCCTTCCCAGCCTTGAAAGTGACCCGCTGACAGTGCTGACACAGTCTCATCACCCTGGAGTGATGTGACATCGACCCTAGGTAGGTTGGAACTGGGTGGAGGTGGGGGGGGGGAGGAGGAGGAGGGAAGGAGGAGGGAGGGGAATGCTGAGGGATGGGGGAGAGGGAATGGGGGAGAGTGTGTGATGGCGGACGAGGATGAAGGCTTTAGAGACCCTCCAGGCTTCCTGATCAAAGCCGCTGCTGCCTGTTCTCCGGCTAGTCCTGCGGGTCCTACCTGGACTCGTCCTCCAGCCTCTCATGGTCCGGCACCTACTCGTCCTCATCCTTGGAGGTAGACACAAATTCCTCCTTCTCTATCTCCAGTACGTTGCCCCATTGCTGTGCCATGTTGTGGAGGACACAGCAGACCACCACAAAGCGGGTGACCCTCCGGGTGGCATACTGCAGGGCACCACCACAGCGGGTAATGCATTGGAAGCACTTTTTCAGCAGTCCGATGCACCGCTCAATGATAGCCAGGGTGGCCACATGGGCCTTGTTGTGCCAGGTCGCCGCATGTTTCACCGGCCTCCGTACTGGCATCAGTAGCCAGGTCCCCAGCCGGTACCCCTTATCCTCCAAGAGCCAACCAGCCATCCTGGGGTGGTTCTTGAAAAGGCAGGGGATATCCAGGATAAAGCTGTCGTGCAAACTCACTGCGAATGCGTGCCATCTATTAGCACCGAGACCTGGGGTAATCAAGGCGATGGTGGAGATTCCTGCTGCCTGGGCATCTTGTTGGGCCTGGTCCATGTTAAAGTTCATATAGTTCACTGCTCCGGCAAACAGCGATTCATGACTTCAAGGATGCCACACAAGTCCCCGCTCGAGCCCTGGAATGATCCGGAGATGTAAAAGTTCAGGGCTCTGGTGACCTTAATGGTCACCGGGAGCAGGTATCCTACTCCTTCACTTGGTGCCAAATCTGTGAGGACATGGCACTAGGTCCAAACCGGATGGGCGGCTGAGTCCTCAGAATATGGGATGGGCGCTGCACATGGGCCGCTACCTTCTCGGGGCGTCTTGGCCGCCTGGCCTGCCAGCAGTACCGTGCGAGCAGCCTCCGCAGGGTCCAAGATATCATCCATCCTATGTTAAATCTGTAAGGAATTGGAGAGGGCGAGAGACTGACAACCAGCAGTGTCTTCCACCCCGGGACCCTCCATTTCCCCATTGCATTCCCCCCCCCTCCCCCATCCCTGCCATCAGACCCGCCCTGCCCCTGGCCAGAGCGGGGGGCCCTAGTCACAGGACCCCGTACCCTATAACGCAGACACCTGCACGTAACAGTACCTGTATCAGGCGCTGGTCCACTCCCCGGCACACACACCCAACATCTGGTGGTGGAAATGTCCCCGGTGCTGGGACCCAGCCCCTGGGTGTTTGGCCGCTGAATCCGTTGTGTTGCCTCCCGCAGTGTGCATGCACAGTGTCCAGGCATGATGGTCTGATTGGGATGCTCGGCAATAACTCCCGCATGCTACTTGACACGCTTACACACGGGGATCCACTTGGGAGGTGTGAAGTGCTCACTTAACTATGATTGCCCATTCCCTATTGGCAATAGCATAGTTATGGTGGTCAGTGGGGCAAACAGGCAGGGGCTGGGATTGCCCCCATAATGGGGACATCCGATCCAGGGTGTGGCATGGCGGACCCACGGGCACTGAAACACCCTGCACCCATGGGTGACCACTCCACACCAATGGTGACCCACCCTGACTGAGGCTGGCCTCCTGGGGACTCATCCCACTCCCACCCCTCACCCCCCATGACCACCGCGTCAGCTACCCCAGTACCCCAAGCTCGTTGCCTGGGATGGCTACACAACTCCTTGGGTCACCTCAGCAGCCATTCCGCCAGCTTCATGTTTTTAAACAGACGTACTAATCAGTGGCCCCATTATCTCTCGTTGGGAGGTGGTTAGATCACGGGAGGCGGTTAGATAGGGGGTCGCTCCCGTTAATTGTATAGAGGTTGGCTTTAAGTGGTTTCTTGCCATGCTCCAGCAGATCCGGACCTGATTTGGCCAACGGGAGCGGGCCGGCTAGATCGCAAACTGATCGGCGCCTGGCCCGTTTCTCGATTCTGGCCTCTCCCACGATCTAATGGTCTTGTTGCTCTCTCGCTTACGTGCAACACGGCCATTAAATCGTGCCCACAGACTCACTCAGACCGACTCACTCAGACACAGACTCACTCAGACATAGACTCACTCAGACACACAGACTCACTCAGACACAGACTCACTCAGACACACACAGACTCACTCAGACACACACAGATTCACTCAGACACACAGACTCAATCAGACACACACAGACTCACTCAGACACAGACTCACTCAGACACACAGACTCACTCAGACACACAGACTCACTCAGACACACACAGACTCACTCAGACACACAGACTCACTCAGACACACACAGACTCACTCAGACACACACAGACTCACTCAGACACACAGACTCACTCAGACACACAGGGCGAAATTCTCCGACCCCCACGACGGGTCGGAGAATAGCGGGAGGGCCTTCCCGACATTTTTCCCGCCCTCCCGCTATTCTCCCCCCCCCCCCCCCCCCCCCCCCCCCCCCCCCCCGCCCAACTCCCGACACGAATCGCTGCCGCCGTTTTTTTACAGCCGGCAGCGATTCACAGCTGTTCGATGGGCCGAAGTCCCAGCCCTTTACGCTGTTTTTACGAACGGCAAACAGACCTGGTCTGGCCGTTCGTAAAAACGGCGGGAACAACTCGCTTTTTATAACCATGGCACCGATTGGCACGGCAGTACCACAGCCGTGCCAAGGGTCCATGGGCCCGCGATCGGTCCTTCCGCCGCCTCGCAGTATCCATTCGCGGGGCGGCTGAGGGGCATCCCGGCCCGCGCATGCGCGGGTTTCGCGCAAATACGCGATGACGCCATCCGCGCATGCGCGGGTTGGAGTCTTCCAATCCGCGCATGCGCGGCTGACGTCATATGACGCGTCAGCCGGCGCTAACTCCGGCAAGCGGGCTTAACGAAATTCATTAAGCCCGTGATGCCGGAGCTTGCGGCGTCGGGCTGCTAGCCCCGACCGGGGACCAGAATCGGTTCCCGGTCGGGAAGGGGCGCGCTGGCGTCAAACCCGCCCGGGTTTGACGCCAGCCTTACGATTTCTCCCGTATTGGGAGAATCGCGCCCACAGACTCACTCAGACACAGACTCACTCAGACACACAGACTCACTCAGACACACAGACTCACTCAGACACACAGACTCACTCAGACACACAGACTCACCCAGACACACAGACTCACTCAGACACAGACTCACTCAGACACACAGACTCACTCAGACACACAGACTCACTCAGACACAGACTCACTCAGACACACAGACTCACTCAGACATACAGACTCACTCAGACACACAGACTCACCCAGACACACAGACTCACTCAGACACAGACTCACTCAGACACACAGACTCACTCAGAGACACAGACTCACTCAGACACACAGACTCACCCAGACACACAGACTCACTCAGACACAGACTCACTCAGACACACAGACTCACTCAGAGACACAGACTCACTCAGACACACAGACTCACTCAGACACACAGACTCACTCAGAGACACAGACTCACTCAGACACACAGACTCACCCAGACACACAGACTCACTCAGACACAGACTCACTCAGACACACAGACTCACTCAGAGACACAGACTCACTCAGACACACAGACTCACCCAGACACACAGACTCACTCAGACACAGACTCACTCAGACATACAGACTCACTCAGACACACAGACTCACTCAGACACACAGACTCACTCAGACACAGACTCACTCAGACACAGACTCACTCAGACACACAGACTCACTCAGACACACACAGACTCACTCAGACACACACAGACTCACTCAGACACACAGACTCACTCAGACACACAGACTCACTCAGACACACAGACTCACTCAGACACACACAGACTAACTCAGACACACAGACTCACTCAGACACACACAGACTCACTCAGACACACACAGACTCACCCAGACACAGACTCACTCAGAGACACAGACTCACTCAGACACACACAGACTCACTCAGACGCACACAGACTCACTCAGACGCACACAGACACAGTCAGACATACACACAGACTCACTCAGACACAGACTCACTCAGACACACAGACTCACTCAGACACACACAGACTCACTCAGACACACAGACTCACTCAGACACACAGACTCACTCAGACACACAGACTCACTCAGACACACACAGACTCACTCAGACACACAGACTCACTCAGAGACACAGACTCACTCAGACACACAGACTCACTCAGAGACACAGACTCACTCAGACACACACAGACTCACTCAGACACACACAGACTCACTCAGACACACACAGACTCACTCAGACACACAGACTCACTCAGACACACAGACTCACTCAGACACACACAGACTCACTCAGACACACAGACTCACTCAGACACACAGACTCACTCAGACACACAGACTCACTCAGACACACACAGACTCACTCAGACACACACAGACTCACTCAGACACACACAGACACACAGACTCACTCAGACATACAGACTCACTTAGACACACAGACTCACTCAGAGACACAGACTCACTCAGACACACACAGACTCACTCAGACACACACAAACTCATTCAGACACACACAGACTCACTCAGACACACAGACTCACTTCCACACACAAACTCACCACACACCCGGGCAAAGGCAGTTTGGATGCTTTAGCTCAGGAGTATACAGTATGGCTGTGATGGTGCCAGTTTGCGCTTCCTCAATCTGCTGGTGGGGGTTGGGTAGATGAGTGCTGTTGCTGCAACCCTTCTGTTTCTCGCCAACCTACTCCTTAATCTTGATGTTTGGCCTCCTTTAAGGGTAGGCGGCTGCACAGGAGTGTGAGAGAGTGTGTTTATTTGAGTAATGAAGTTTAAACTAATTCATAATCTGTGCCTTGTGAATCAGGAACAATAATGTCTACATCGAATTGACACCATAGTTATCACCCCAGGCGAGGTTATACGACTCACTGCACACTTCTTTAACAGTCTTCAAAACCATTTGAGCGCTAAGTGAATCAATTGATGAACATCTGCACAATAAAGCCCTGATCCAGGTGTCAATCGGCTAACAGATGAACAAAGACAATAATAACAACTTTCTTCAGCTTGTTGAAGGACTGCTGTTGGTGTTTTATTTCAGATTAAATTGCATGTTGCTCATTATCTAATAACAGGGCCCAGACATAGCACATACTGTGAAAACAAAAGAGAAGACACTTCACACTTCTCGCTACTCCTCAAATCAGAGACCAAGGGCTGGATTCTCCGTTTTTAGGACTATGTCCCCACGCCGTTGGGAAAACTGTGGTGTTTACGCCAGGAAAACTGGCGTCAAAAGGCCACAGATTCACTGACTTGCAGGTGGCTAGTAGGCAGCTGTCGTGGTGCTCGCAGCTCCAGCTGCCGATACGGTCCCCGCACTTCTGGGTCAGAGGCCGCGCATGAAAATGAAAATCGCTTATTGTCACGAGTAGGCTTCAATGAAGTTACTGTGAAAAGCCCCTAGTCGCCACATTCCGGCGCCTGTCCGGGGAGGCTGGTACGGGAATCGAACCGTGCTGCTGGCCTGCTTGGTCTGCTTTAAAAGCCAGCGATTTAGCCTGGTGAGCTAAACCAGCCCCTAAACCAGCATGCGCAGGGCTGCGGTCTCCAGCGGCCGCGCCGTGATCTATGGCAGACTCAGCCCATGGACCTGGACCGGCAAAATAGTGCCCTGCATCAGCTGCTCACGTGCCCCCGAATCAAGCCCACACTGCCCCCGATCGGCCCTCCCCCGACTGTGGCAGCCCCGGACTGAGTCCGCAGCCACCATGCGAGAATCATGGATGGTGGGACCATGTTAGAACCACGCTGTCAGGAATTCGGCCAGTTGGGAACAGAGCATCGTGGGGCAGGCCTCAGGCAATGGCTTGAGGTGGTTGATATTCGGCGCGGCGTACTCCATGAGCACATCCACCTAACCGGCGCACCTTTGGATCATGGGAGGAAACCGGAACATGGAGGAAACTCATGCAGATACTAGGAGAAAGTGCAAACTCCACACAGTCAGTGACCCATGGCCGTAATCGAACCCAGGCTCCTGGTGTTGTGATGCAGCAGTGCTACCCACTGTGCCACTGTTCAAGAGCTACTCTACTATTTTATGGATTTAAATCTTTTCCATAAATGAACTGCTTCAGACTCTCTGCCCAAGTACCGCTGTAACTTTGCCGCAAGTGCAGCAGAAATCCTCTGCTCACAGAGGCAAAATGTCCAAGGAACTTCAGGGCTAAGGATCTCCTGCAGATGACCTCTTTTATGATCAAATTAACATCTGCCTCTTTGAACGTTAATGTTTTGTTTTACAGCTGGAGCCATTTTCTGATTAGACCTGCTGTTGGTATTGCTCAGTGCTGACAAACACACTCAGGGAATGCATGGTTGGATCGTTAAGGCTCTACTCGGTGATTATTGCTAATATCCAACAGTGAATTGAAAACCATTTTTCAGCCCCAGGTTGACTTTGCAGGATTATGTGGTTATTATAATTCAATCCAATATAGATCCTAATCTAACATGATCCTATTCAGCTATATGCTGTTCAAAACCAAGGAAGAACGGTTGGTGCTGCTGCTGAATATTTAGGAACACGTGAAAACGATGAGTGGGAGAAGATCCATTACGACCACCATATATGCACGAGAACTATGATGAGGCATTTCCTTCTGCCCCACACCACTGCCACACCTTTGTAATCTAGTGAAAGAGACAGAAAAGGGGGGAAAAAAATCCCTGAGCCAAAAAGGAAATTAAAAATGCAGAATCTTACAGAAGAGACAGGAATGCACAGTCAGATATGAATGAACAAAGGTTTATAATGGTGCACACAAAATCACAAAGCTTCAACTCCTCTCCCCAAAGAGCCACTCTCCCTGACCTGCACCCAGGGTTTATACATTGAGAGATTCCCCCTTGTTAAGGGGAAACCCCTCCCCCAATGACTGGAGAGTTCACCCTCGGAGGTGTAAGAGGGGGGAATCGTATAGAGCACAGTCCTTGGCCCCCAAGGGGTTTGTAACGAAAAGCATGAAAATACTCCTCCCCGACTTCTCCAGGTGTCAAATGCAGTGCAATAGGTTACATTACTTAAATGTGTTTTATTTTACTAACTTTTGAGCCCTTGCCCAAACTATTTGTCCCCCGACTCTCGAAGCCCTAGAGTTCCCTCTACATGACTCACATTCCCCCACCTAACTTTCAAGTCATCCCTTCTCGTTATTTACATTTTGCTTGGAATTGGGGAGCAGCACAATAAGTTACCCAGTTTACAAGTGCTCCTTGTCAGGTTCAGAAAACATTTCAACTGTTTTCTTAGGCAATGACATTTAGTTCCCAGCACCACGCCTCCCACTTCTAGGTACAGTTCACGTTAGCATAAATCTACCATATGTGCTGACTTAAAAATTATTCAGTGTCATTTTCTCAAGCTGCAGTGAAGCCCATTAAAATGCACTGAAACATAAACTGTGAGCACTGCTGTAAATGACAAACATTATATCTGACTAAGTGTGCAACCTAATTCATGGAACTATTTACACCAGGAGTTCTCAACCTAGGCTTTGCAGACACATTGGGGTCTGCGAGAAGGTTTCAAGAAGTCCCCCAATGTCGTTATCAGCTGAGCAAGAATACATGTACAAAGAAGCTTCGTGGCCAGCTGGAACCCCTTTACCGCTGGGATATTCGCTTGGCCAGGAGTGCAACTCGTCTGGCTCATGGTCTCAGAATTGGGGGACAGGGTATGTATCCTGACTCCGTGGAGCAGGGAGAAGAGGACTTAGCAAAGAGAGGATGGGTGGGAAGTGGCCAGGTCCCATGAGAATAGCAATGGCAGGAACACCAGTCTGGCTCATTGCTCTGGCCAACACAGTGGCGGGGCTTCATTATTAAGAAGGTGAGCTCCAGCAACATTCGGAGCAGATTTCCCTAACAATGAATGGAAGGTGGGCATCAAGAGCTGATAATGGCCAATACAGAACTCAAAAATGTAGACTGCGAAGGGGATTATAGTTACATCGGAATCAGTTTTGGATGAGTATATTAGTACATTCCTTTGAAATAAATGTGTGTTTTCTGCCTTGTGTGTACATGGTTCTCAGAACCTGGTCTCCAACAGTGCTGACAGAAAACAAGAAACCTTGGAATGTGTGGGTTGAAAGTCAAGCGGAAATGAGGAGCCAGTCTGACCGCTGGTAATCTCAAATGAACAAGATGTTCCAGCCAGTGAAGAGGTTTCTGCACTGATTGATTGATGAAACATTGGGCACGATCTACCGGCTGTGGTGAGCCTGAAAGGCGGCGCAGTGTGGCCCTCTTCTGGGATCTACCTGGTTCACTAAGCTTCACAAGATCGAATGCGATCTTGCGAGAAATCGTGAGCTGAATCCCACCCATTGTGGGTAGGATCACTATCTGGCAAATCTGCATATTGGAGTGAGACAGCTAGCACTCCCCTGGGATCTAACCTCCTCACCTCGGAGACCTCGGGCGAGCGCCGTTCAGTGATGATCCCCACAAACGGGGAGCAGACAGAACAGCATTTGTGGGGCTCTCCCAGGGGATTGAAGGCCCCCAGGTGAGTCTGGGCAGCGTGCCAGGCTGGCACTGCTAATGTGCCCATGTGGCACTGCCATTTAGCAGGGGCACTGGAGGGCTGGCAGTGCCAAGGTACCAGGCTGCCATTTTTACCGCTGTGGGGATCGAGCCCGGGGTGCCCTATGTGTGCAGAAGGGTCTGAGGACCTCCTTATAGGCGAGTTGGCTGAGGTCCCAGGTTCGATTCCGGCTCTTGGTCACTGACCGTGTGGAGTTTGCACATTCTCCCCGTGTTTGCGTGGGTTTCACCCCCACAACCCAAAGCTAGGTGGATTGGCCACGCTAAATTGCCCCTACTTAGAAAAATGAATTGGGTACTCTAAATCTATTTAAAAAAAATAAAAATAGGTGAGTTGGGGTTTTGGTGGGGTTTGGGGGTCATGTCAGTGGGGGGGAGGGGGGGGGGGGGGGGTCAGGGGGGTTGATATCCTGATCTCTTCCTGCTCTGAGGAGTTCCGGCGTGCGGAGATCCACAGCGTCGGAAACGGGTCTAAGGTGCGGCCTCGGCAGGCCGGTCCCCAATGAGGCCCCGATTTGAAGCAGAGTCCCGATAGATAGTATAGTGTTTGTCGACACTGCAAGTGCTGGGAAACACCCGGCTAAACACGCTCGTCATGGGACCCTGTTCCAATTTGATTAGATTGCGTCCAAGATGTCCATTGAACTCAATCAATGAGGAGAAGGAATGAGGGAAATATAAAACCTCAAAAAAGAGCGTGAGAAGTGACATGAGTTAGCTGTTTACCCAGGTGACGCATTATAAAATAATGTCAATAACGTTTGCGTCTTAATGTTGCACGAATGAAAATAGGCTTTTGGTCAAAAACCATTCGTAGAAACATACATAGAAAATAGAAGCAGGAGGAGGCCATTCGGCCCTTCGAGTCTGCTCGCCATTCATTATAATCATGGCTGATCATCAAATTCAACAACCTGATCCCGCCTTCCCCCCATATCCCTTGATTCCTTTAGTCTCAAGAGCTGTATCTAATTCCTTATTTTTGCTACTGAAGCAGATAACCTCACATTTATCCACGTTATACTTCATCTGCCATGCATATGCCCACTCACTTAGGCTGTCCAAATCCCACTGAAACATCTCTGCATCCTCCTCACAGCTCATCCTCCCACCCAATCTTTTATCATCTGCAAATTTGGAGATAATACAATTAGTTCCCTCATCCAAACCATTAATATATAATGTGAACAGTTGGGGTTCTAGCACAGATCCCTGTGGTATCACACTAGTGACTGCCTGCCAATTGGAAAAAGGCCCATTTATTACAACTTTTTGCTTCCTGTTTACTTACCAGTTTTCTATCCATCTTAAGACAATACCCTCAATCCCATGCGCTCTAACTTTCTTATTCATATAATCAAAAATCTCTTATTCCTTTCCTTTTCCTCTGGAGCCCATCCCCTCCAAAACTTGTGTTCAAAATAATTCCTGAATTCACTTCAGTGCGGAACAGCCAAGCTGAGATCTCCTTGGTGGCGAGGGAGTAAGGGTAACAGACAGACCTCTCACAGAATAAATGCCAGCCAAATCTCTCCCGGACTGGTGATGCTACAGAACCAGCCGTGCTCAAACTAAACCGAGAAGTGTTCACACTGTCTGTATGTGCAACCTTTTTAATAGTAATCTGCAATGTGAGACCATGTCGAAAGCCCTCTGAAAGTCTAAATAAACCACATCCACCAGTTCGTCCTGGTCAACTCTACTAGGTACATCTTCAAAGAATTCTAGTAGATTTGCCAAGCATGATTTCCCTTTCGTAAATCTATGTTGACTTTGGCTGATTATACCACTGCTTTTCAAATGCTGTGCTCTGAAATCCATGATAACGGTCTCGAGCAACTTCTCTACTACCGACTTTAGGCTCACGGTCTATAGTTCCCTGTTTTTCTCCACTTCCCTTTTACAGTCGCGGGGTTATATTAGCTATCCTCCAATCTGTAGGAACCATTCCAGAGTCCAAATAATTTTGGAAAATGACCACCAATGGATCTACTACTTCTCGTGCTGCTTCCTTAAAACTCTGCAATTAAGATTATCTGGCCCTGGAGATTTGACCGTCTTTAATCCCATTCATTTTCCCAGAACCATTTCTTTACTAATACTAATTTCCTTCAGCTCCTCACTGAAACTTGTGTTTCTCAGAACGTCTCATACATTATTCATGTATTCCTTTCTGAAGACAGAAACAAAGTACGAATTTAATTCCTCAGCCATTTCTTTGTTCCCTATTATGAAGACCCCTGTTTCTGACTAAGGGGCCTACATTCATTTTTATCAATCTTTTTCTCTTTACATACCTATAGAAACTTTTACAGTCAGTTTTTATGTTCCCAGCCAGCTTACTTTCAAATTGTATTTTCCTCTACTTAATCAATCACTTGGTCTGCCTTTGCTGAATTTAAAATTATTCCCAATCCTCCGGTCTATTGCTTTTTCTTGCTAATTTGTATGCCTCTTCTTTGAATCTAATACTATCTCTAATTTCCCTTCTAAGCCATGGTTTGTCCACTTTCTGCTCTTGCGCCAAATAGGAATAAACAACTTTTGGAGTTCACCTATTCGTTCCTTGAATGCCTGCCCGCTGTCCTTCCATTCAGTAATGTTTCCCAGTCCATCATAGCCAGCTCATGCCTCATACCATCATAGTTACCTTTATTGAGGTTCAGAACCCTGGTCTCAGAATCAACTACCTCACTATCCACCTTAATAAAGAATTCTATCATATTATGGTCACTCGTAATCATAGAATTTACAGTGCAGAAGGAGTCCATTCGGCCCATCGAGTCCGTACTGGCCCTTGGAAAGAGCACCCAACCTAAGCCCACACCCCCACCCTATCCCTGGAACCCCGTATCCCCATCCAATGGTTTTGGACACTAAGGGCAATTTAGCATGGCCAATCCAATTAACCTGCACATCCTTGGAACCTAGGAGAAAGACTGCAATTAAGTTACTGTGAAAAGCCCCTCATCGCCACATTCTGGCACCTGTTCGGGTACACAGAGGGAGAATTCAGAATGTCCAAATTATCTAACAGCACGTCTTTCGGGACTTGTGGGAGGAAACCGGAGCAGCCGGAGGAAACACGCACACATGGGGAGAACGTTCAGACAGTGACCCAAGCCGGGAATTGAACCTGGGACCCTGGCACTGTGAAGCAACAGTGCTAACCACTCTGCTACTGTGCTGCCCTCAGTCCATATGTCTTCTTTAACCTCCCTCCCCTGCCCACTCACTTCAGCAACAAGTGTGAGTAGCTCATAGACGTCTTTGTCACTAAGATGGAGGCAATTCATTCACTGGTCTCTGCTATTTCTCTCCCTTGCTGCATGGTTGAGCCCAATAACCTGCAGTCACTAGGTTTTTAACTGTAACATAAGCAACATTTTATTATGTACAGTATTATAATTAAGTGGACAGAAAATGTAACTACTAACCATTTCCCAACCTCACTACCACTACTCTCTACACACACACACAGACAAACAACACAGAGGGGACAGGGTGAAAAGGGAAATAAATATGAATAAAATAAAAGGATAAAGATCTTTGATGCACTGGAATGATTTCCAGTTTGTATCTTTCTGAAGTTTGCCTTTAGTTTTGATACTTATTTCTTCTCGGCTTGAGATGCTTCTGTCTGGCTAGGTTGTCTAGTTTCTCTGCCAACTCAGCATCATTCCAAGTTCACAGCAAAGGATGTGCCAGGCACTCACAGCTTTCAGAACAATAAAGCAGTTATTTCAATTCAGCAAGCAGGAGAGAGAAACTGTTCCTTTCACTTCCAAGGTCTAAACGCTTCTACGCAGATCTCTCTGAAAGCATTGCGCAAGAACCAATCACTGACCATTGTCAGGCAGAACACTAACCCTGGCCAACCTGTCAGTTGTCAGCCAACCAATCGATCCGACTCCCTCAAAACCTGGTTCCTAAGATCCACTCAGTGCTGAGGATTCTGGCTAGAAACAAAACCTGGGAACACAGTGTCCTGACAAACAGGGATAAATAAATGGAACAATGGAAATAAACAGGAAGGACAACATTCCCCAAAACGGCCCGATAATGACCACCTCCAACAAGAAAGAACATATCAATCTCCTCTTGACATTCAAAGGCATTATCATCGTTAAAACCCCCACTATCAACACCCTGGATATTACCATTGACCAGAAACTGAACTGGACCTGCCATATACATACTGTGGCCACAAGAACAGGCCAGATGCTGGGAATTTAGCAGGGAGTAACTATTTTCTGGTCACCATCCATAAGTCAGCGGTGATAAATACTCTCCACTTGTTTTGATGTGTGTGGCTTCAACAACACTCAAGAACTTTGATGCCTTCACAGCAAAGCAGCCCACTTGATCAGCACCCCATCCTTAAGCATCCTTACCCTCATGATTTAGAGCTACATTGCCTTTCCTTCACTGTCAGTGGTTGGAAAAACCTGAAACTTCCTATGTAAAAGTACTGTGGGTATACCTACGTAAGATGGACTGGAGTGGTTGAGGAAAGCATCTCACTATCATCTTCTCAATGGCAATTAGGGACAGCAGTAAATGCTGGCCTTACCATTGATGCCCACATCCCATAAGCAACTAAAGATGGTGCACTAGGGCAACAAAGGTGCATGGAAATGAGAACCAAATGAATGTACAAGGGTGATGATGTGACATTTGTATTTAAATTAATAAATTTAGCTTGGAATGTTTATTTCTTGTTGGTTTTTAAGTTCTATATTGTGACCAATTGGATGCAGTGATGATCATTAACAAGAATAAATTGTGGGACTGTTGGTGAATGAGGATTAGGATTATATTCATTGGTCTTGTAATTGAATGACAACAGAAATGGTTGGTTGTCTCCTCCCTTCCTCGTCTACTGCAGCTCCTCCTCCTACTTACTCCATAGCGAGTCAGAACTAGCCCTCACAGTCTATGTCCTCATGGAGCGGCATGGTGGCATAGTGGTTAGCACTGCTGCCTCAGCTCCAGGGACCCGGGTTCAATTCCTGCCTTGGGTGACTGTCTGTGTGGAGTTTGCATGTTCTCTGCCTGTGTCTGTGTACGTATCCTTCGGGTGCTCCGGTTTCCTCCCACAGTCTAAAGATGTGCAGGTTAGGTGTGTTGTGTTATGCTACTTCGGATAACACAGGCTGCTACATGATGCAGTCTTAACTAAAGGATGCTCCAGACTCTGAAATGAGTTCAAAGTGTTTATTTAATTATTAACATAGTTCTCAAATGAGTTTGACTCTCTGCTAATCTAACTGTAGTAACTCAGTCTAACTGTACCAGCTTGCTCTAAGCCACGTGCTGGGGTGTGATGCTGCTGATCAACCCGGTCTTAACTCTCTAGATGTCTGTCTGTGGATAGAGGCAGGGTGTGAGTGCCTCATCCCTTTTATAGTGTTTATGACATGCTCCCTTGTGGTGATGCCACCTCTGAGTGTCCTGACTGCCCATTGGTTCTGTCCTATTCTGAGTGTTCATTGGTTGCATGTTTGCATATCATGACAAGGTGGATTGGCCATGATAAAGTTCCCATTAGTGACCAAAGGTTAGGTGGGGTTACTGGGTTATGGGGTTAGGGTGGGAGTGGGCCTGTGTGGGGTGCTCTTTTGAATGGTCAGTGCAGAATCGATAGGCCGAACAGCCTCCTTCTGCACCTTAGGGATTCTAATATTCTATAATGACAAGATTGTGCAGTTTGCGACAGTCCACCCACAAATCTTGACACCTGATCTGTTGAATACTGCTCCAGAGCAGCCGAAACAGAATTTCAGCACAACAGCTGTCTGCTGTAATATGAGAAAGGTGAGGTTGTCCACTTTGGCAGGAAGAATATAAAAATAGAATATTATTCAAATGGAGAGAGAATACCACAGGACAGAGGGAACTGAGTCTCCTTGTACGAATTACAAAATATTAGCATGCAAGTAATTAGGAAGGTAAATGGAATGTTGGCCTTAATGATAAGGAGGACGGATTATGAAAATAGGGAAGTCTTGCTGCAACCATAAAGAGCATTGGAGAGACCACATCTAGTGTGCACAGTACTGGTCTCCTTACTTTCATTGAATAGACTTTCATTGGAAGCAGTTCAGAGAAGGTCCACAGGACTGATTCCTGGGATGAAGGGATTATTTTAGGAGGAGGTTGAGCAGGTTGGGACTATGCTCATTATAGATGAATAAAATGAGAAGTGACCTTATTGAAATATATAAGATTCCGCAAGGACTTGACAAGATAGGTGGTGAATGGACATTTCCTTTCGTGGGGGAATCTAGATCTAGCTGCTCGCTGCTTTCTGATAAGTACGTATTGTGCTCTCTTGGAATACAGAAGCTGCATGAAGTCACCTCCCTTATGCAGCATTAGATGACACACTGGGAGATGTTGCAAATATCTCTAGCTCCAGTCAAGAAGGAGCCCGAAGTGTAAAGGTCAATCACCATAATCACCTTCACAGCCACTGATGATGTGGTCTTTGTCCTTCTCTGAGATTGCAGTTATGGCTGCAGCAGGTGGAAAGTTTAAGTGAGCGTGTCCTTGGTGAAATTCTAGTATCTGACAAATAGCAGTAAAGTGTTGTTTGCATAACCCTGCTTTAAGCACCTAGTGTGTTGTGCTATAGAACAATCCCACCCCCAAATATTCCTCGCTGATGTTCAGATAGAGAAATCGCTCCCTGAACACCTTGGACGGATATGGCTTCCTGCTCAGAGCACTCCCGCCTCTTCCAGCAGCTTGCCCCTTTTCTGTGTCATCTCTGCTTAGTTTCCTTTTCATCTTGTAGTCCAAGGGAAATACTATGTCAAGGAGAAAGTGGTATTGACAGAATCCCTGAAGTGAAGAGAAAACTTGTGCTACACCATTTCTTGTAGCATTTAGCACCTTTGTCCAATTCCAGGAATAATCAAATAAGGGGCAGCACGGTAGCATGGTGGTTAGCATAAATGCTTCACAGCTCTAGGGTCCCAGGTTCGATTCCCGGCTGGGTCACTGTCTGTGCGGAGTCTGCACGTCCTCCCCGTGTGTGTGTGGGTTTCCTCCGGGTGCTCCGGTTTCCTCCCACAGTCCAAAGATGTGCGGGTTAGGTGGATTGGCCATGCTAAATTGCCCGTAGTGTCCTAAAAAAAAGTAAGGTTAAAGGGGGGTTGTTGGGTTACGGGTATAGGGTGGATACGTGGGTTTGAGTAGGGTGATCATTGCTCGGCACAACACCGAGGGCCGAAGGGCCTGTTCTGTGCTGTACTGTTCTATGTTCTAAGATACAAATATACAACTGCAGCAACAACCAGTAGAAATCAATCAGCAACTAGCCCAAATGTAATTGATGATCACTTTATTCAAATTTATTTTCCCACGACCCAACTGGCCGACCTAAGGGACCCACGCCGGCCGACCTTCAAGATACACACCATGGGCAAAATTCTCCGACCCAACGCAGGGTCGGAGAATCGGCCGGCGGTGGCGTTATTCCCGCTCCCGCCGGGTTTTTAATTCTCCGAGCGGCCAAAAACCGGCGTTGTGCAAATCCCGCCGGCAGCCTCTGAGAACAGCTGGCGCCGGCGGGATGTCATTGATTTTTAACGGACATTCTCCGTGCCGGATGGGCCGAATTACCGCCGACGTGGCCACGGGTCATGTCGGCGAAAAACAGAGTAGCTTTAAAACGGCGTCAACCATTGATGATGGTTGACGCCGTTCAGTGACCGAGGGCGAGTGCGGGGGTAGCGGCATTGGAGAGGGGTGGATTGGGGGGGGGGGGGTTGCGGCGTTTGGGGGGGTTGCGGCGTTTGGGGGGGGGGTTGCGGCATTTGGTGGGGGGGGGTTGCGGCGTTTGGGGGGGTTGCGGCGTTGGGGGGGTTGCGGCGTCGAGAGAGAGGGGGTGTTGGAGGAGGGATGGGGTGGTGGGGAGGGGGGTAGGGGTGGTGGGGAGGGGGGTAGGGGTGGTGGGGAGGGGAGATGGGGTGGTGGGGAGGGGGGTAGGGGTGTTGGGAGGGGGGTAGGGGTGTTGGAGGGGGGTAGGGGCGTTGGAGGGGGTAGGGGTGGTGAGGGGGGTAGGGGCGTTGGAGGCGGGGTGGGGTGGTGGGATGGGGTAGGGTGGTGGGGGGGTGGTAGGGGTGGTGGGGAGGGTGGTAGGGGTGTTGGAGGGCGGTAGGGGTGTTGGAGGGGGGTAGGGGTGTTGGAGGGGGGTAGGGGCGTTGGAGGGGGTAGGGGTGGTGAGGGGGGTAGGGGCGTTGGAGGGGGGTGGGGTGGTGAGGGGGGGGTTGGGGTAGGGGCAGCGGCATGCAGGGTGGGGGGCGACGGTGCGTTGGCCCCGGGCATCCGTCGCCCCCCCCTCTGCACGCCGCTGCCCCCTACCCCAACCCCCCCTCACCACCCCTACCCCCCTCCAATGCCCCTACCCCCTCCAACGCCACCCCCCCTCTCTCTCAACGCCGGTCCCCCCTCCTCTCAACGCAGGTACCACCCCCCTCTCTCCTCTCCTCTTAACTCAAACGCCTCAACCCCCCCTCTCCTCTCCTCTCAACTCAACGCCGCAACCCCCCTCTCTCTCCTCTCCTCTCAACTCAACGCCGCAACCCCCCCTCCCTCCCTCTCTTTTCTCCTCTCAACTCAACGCCGCAACCCCCCCTCTCTCTCCTCTCCTCACAACGCCGCAACCTCCCCCCCAAACGCCGGGTCTCTCTCTCTCTCTCTCTCCCTCCCCCCCCCCCCCCCCCCCAAACGCCGGGTCTCTCTCTCTCTCTCTCTCTCTCCCTCCCCCCCCAAACGCCGGGTCTCTCTCTCTCTCTCTCTCTCTCCCTCCCCCCCCCCCCAAACGCCGGGTCTCTCTCTCTCCCTCCCCCCCCAAATGCCGGGTCTCTCTCTCTCTCCCTCCCCCCCCCCCCCCAAACGCCGGGTCTCTCTCTCTCCCTCCCCCCCCAAAACGCCGGGGCCTCGCTCTCCCTCTCCCCCCCCCCAAACGCCGGGGCTCGCTCTCTCTCTCTCTCTTCTCTCTCATCCCGCCCCCCCCCACCACCCCAAACGCCGGGTCTCCTCTCTCTCCCTCCCCCCCAAAGTGCCGGGTCTCTCTCTCTCTCCCTCCCCCCCCCCCCCCCCCCAAAACGCCGGGTCTCTCTCTCCACCCTCCCCCCGCCAAACGCCGGGTCTCTCTCTCTCCCCTCCCCCCCCCAAACGCCGAGGGTCTCTCTCTCTCTCCCTCCCCCCCCCGCCCAAAACGCCAGGTCTCGCTCTCCCCCCCCCACCCAAAAACCGCCCGGGTCTCTCTCATCCCTTCGCCCCCACCCCCAAACGCCGGGTTCTCTCTTCTCTCTCCTCTCCTCCCTCCCACCCCCCCCCCCAAGACGCCGGTCTCTCCTCTCTCCCTCCCCCCCCCAAACTGCACGGGTCGTCTCTCTCTCTCCCTCCCCCCCCCCCCAAATCCCCGGGTCTCTCTCTCTCTCTCTCTCTCCCTCTCATTCCCCCCCCCCCCCCCCCCCCCCCCCCCCCCCCCCCCCAAACGCCAGGTCTCTCTCTCTCTCGCTCTCCCTCCCCCCCCCAAACGCCGGGTCTCTCTCTCTCTCTCTCTCTCTCCTCCCTCTCCCCCTCCCCCCCCCCCCCCAAACGCCAGGTCTCTCTCTCTCTCTCTCCCCCCCCCCCCCCCCCAAACGCCGGGTCTCTCTCTCTCTCCCTCCCCCCCCAAATGCCGGGTCTCTCTCTCTCTCCCCCCCCCCAAACACCGGGTCTCTCTCTCTCTCCCCCTCCCCCCCCCCAAACGCCGGGTCTCTCTCCCTCCCCCCCCAAACGCCGGGTCTCTCTCTCCCCACCACACAAACGCCGGGACTCGCCACTTCCGTAGCGGGTGATACTGACGCGTATCGCGTCAGTCCGCTGCTGGCCCTTTCGGGAACGGAGATTAACGGCCTAAAAGAAGGCCCTGATGCCGGAGTCATCCGCACCGCTTTTGCCCGCCGGAAATGGACGTCACGTCGGTCTGCGGAGAATTTCGCCCCATGTTCACTTACCTTTCATGCGAAAGGGGAGCCTGCTTGGCTCTCACTCCAATCAGATTCACAGAAGGAGAGGACAATGCACATATCAGGTGCAGACTCCAGCCAGTTCCTTTGTGCCATTTTCATCTTTGTGAGAACGTAAAATTCAACTCCGCATATGTAAGTCACCGTGAAAGGCAATAGCAACAAAGGGTGGGATTCTCCCACAATCGGCGGGGCGGCTCGCACCGGTGCCAAGAGCGCCGTGAACCACTCTGGCGTTTGGCCGCCTGGAAGTTGCACAATCCTCCGCACTTCCGGGGGCTAGACCGGCGCTGGAGGGGCTGGCGCCGCGCCAGCAGGCGCCGAAGGGCCTCCGCCGGCCGGCGCATGCGCAGGATTGCCAGCATGTTCTGGCGCATGCGCAGAACCGTTGCCGTGTTTCCTGTGCATGCTTCTCTACGTCAGCCATGGCGGAGCCTTACAGAGCCGGTGGGGAGGGAAAGAGTGGCCCCCATGGCACAGGCCTGCCTGCAGATCGGTGGGCCCCAATCGCAGGCCAGGCCACCCAAATCCCCCCCTCGCCCCCCTGAGGACTCTGCTAACCGCCCTCCAAGCCAGTCCCGCCGGGATGGACCATGTCCATTTCACGCCGGCGGGACTGGCCAGGAATGCGCAGCTGCTCGGCCCATCGTGACCCAGAGATTTGCCGGGGATCTGCTGTCAACGGCCCTCGACCGGCGCAGTGCGATTCCCGCCCCCGCCCGAAAACCAGCACCGGAGAAATCGGCAGCCGGCGTCAGAGCAGCGGGGTGGGATTCACGCCGTCCCCTTCCGACGATTCTCTGACCTGGCGGGGGGTCGGAGAATCCCGCCCAAAATGCTTGTTTTCCTCGGCACTGGAAACTCCTGGGAGATGCAACTCCAAAATGCTGACAGCCACATGGACCTTTGGCGTGTTTTTAATGTGCTGTTACATGCAAGGTACAGCAGCGTAGTCTTTTCATTTGGACTCAGCTATAAGTTCGTAACTGACTCTGGGGTATCAACCTCAAAGGAATCTTTCAGCCACAACTTCTCTTTCAAAATCTGAAACTTCTCTCATTTGCTAGTACGTCCCTGCACATAATGCACATGGTCTTTGCATCCTTATTTGCATTAGTACAATTGACAAAACCATACCTCAAGAAATCATCTTGAAGTGAGCATTTCACACAACCCAAGTGGATTCCCGTGGGTGGGTGGGCCATGTAGCATGTGTGAGTCATTGCCTAGCATCCTAATCAGACTATTATGCCTGGACACCACTTGAACACTGCGGGAGACAACACCATACATGCAGCAACCAACGTCCGAACACCCAGGCTGTGGGGGCATGTCCACGGCCTGAGGTTGGGTGAGTGCCATGGGGAATGGGTGATGCCTGGAGAGATGGGCCAAGGGTTTGGATGTCAGCCCACATTGCTGAAGAAAGTTACAGAACCATCATACAGGTTGTGCTCACGATAGTGCTGCCCCCTCCCCCACCCCCAACCCCCTCACACCTTACCTACTCCTCCACCCCCTCCTCCCCTCCCCTGGTGCCCTCAATGATCCTTAATGTGCTTTGCCCTACTAACTCTACCAGGATGCACATCTGAGGTGGAGGTAGCCAGCTGCTGTCCCGTGGCCTTCAATGCTACTGGTCGGTGTCCCCTAGGGGTGCTGAGGCCGAAGGGCCCCGGCTCACTTATTGGTGACACATGTACAGTCGTGATGCTCTGTCCCGGCTGCTGGCTGCGAGACGCGGCCCCAACAGAGGGGTGGAACTTGCAGGAGCCTATGGCCAGTATCGCCACTCCATGGGATGGGTCCAGGTTGGCACTCAGTGCCCTCTCCACCTACCAGTGCCCATAGGGCCCTGGGGTTCACCTTGGGATGGAGGGGCAGCTGGTTCAAGCCCCGGCTGCCCCTGCATCATCTGGCTCTGCCGGTCCTTGTGTCGATGTCCTCAGCGATGCACCTCAATGACTGGGCCATGCTCTGCAGTGCATCGGCAATGCCCACCTGCGACCAGGACAAGTTCCGCAGTGCCTCGGACATGCCCATCTGAGAGTAAGACATGTTCCTCAGAACCTCATCAAGATCAGCCTGGTACTGGGTCACATCCCCAGTGAGGCGGACATTCTGTCGAGACCCTCAACATGGTCGTCATCAACTGCGCGACGTCTAGGCCACCTTCACTAATGGTGCCAACATCGTGGACTAGGTTCTCCACTGCAGTTGCCAACCCAGCCGTATTTGATTTGATTTGATTTATTGTCACATGTACCGAAGTACAGTGAAAAGTATTTTCCTGCGGCCGAGGAATGTTGGCCTCTGTTGGCCTCGGTGCCATGCATGGCCGGTGACATCTCCTGCGCCCGTACCCTCTGAGACTCCTCCAAGCACCTATGGACCTGCAGATCTCCCTCAGCTCCAGGTAACCCTGTTTCACAGGCTCAGCATCAGGCTGGGACCCAGCTGGGTCTTGGGAATAAGCAGTCCTCTGACTACTGTATCGCCTGGGGGTTCCTGCCTCCACCTGATGTACATCATCAGCAGTGTGGTGCTTACCAGATTATGCCCCAGAAACCTGACCACTAACATTTCCCACCGAGGTGTGTGTATCTGTGCTGGTGGAGGGTGGGGATGACAGCTGTGCCGCGACTATAACGGTGGCATCCTTGGAGCTCGGAGCTCTCCTCCAGGGTGGTCTCCTGGGAGGCTGAAGAGGGCGCCGCCCGGGATGGGCAGGTGCCTTCAGCTGGACAACCTGTGGTAGAATGAACATGTGGTCAGTGGGAGGGATGGGTCAGTCAGTAAAGCTCACGTTTGGCAGGTCCTCTGGTTGGAGCACGATGGTTCCTCACTCTGGGGCGTCTGCCAGCCTCCACATCTGTCCTCAGCCCCCCAGTCACTTCCAGGGCCCGCTCCTCGAAGGTGGTGAGGATTCTTATGTCCGGCACACCACCGTCAGTCTGGGCCCTCTCCTGACGTCTGTAGGAGAGCTCTTCCTGAGGAGACACAGAGACGGCATCATTATCCACACACGTGGTTCACAGTGGTGGGGGGGGGGGGGGGGGGGGGTGAAGGTGGTGTTGGGGGAGTTAAAAGGGGAGGGATGGAGGAAGAGCTGGGGGTTGAAGGGGGAGTGGGGGGTCAACATGTAGACACTCCTGTGGGGGTGGGGGGTTGGGGGGAGATGTCTTGGGTCTTGGGTTGGGGAGGGCGGCTATGGTGTCTATTCACTCGTGCTGCCCGGTTTAGGTCATTGACCTTCTTCCTACACTGGAGGCAAGTCCTCCTGGTCACCCTCCCGGTGCTAACAGCCGACGCCACCTCGTCCCAGGCAGCACTGGCTAACCCTCTGGGACCGTCAGGGGATAGCCTCCACCATGTCCAGCAGCCTCCCCAGGTCAGCATCCCCGAATCTTAGGGCTGGTCCCCTCGGCTCCATTGTCATGAGCTGAGTGGGGTTGGATGAGGAAGTGCTGCTTAAGTGCTGCTCGACCTTGTTAGCAGGGGGCTGGCGAGCGTGATGCCAGCAAATAGGCTGGCGAGCCTTCCTTTGCGGTGAGAAGCCCAAGAGGCCTCATTAAGTGGACCAATTAATGTTGAATAGCGTTGCCGCCATCGCTGGGTCAAACGGCGGGAAGCTTGAGGAAATTTCCGCTACAAGACTTAGAAGTCTTTCCAGAGAATCACACCTAATTTGCAGGTTCAATTCCCATTACAGCTGATGTAGACTTGTCTCCTGCCCCTGAGTGTGGAAGGAAAAAAATAAACCACCCTTGACAACAATTGTCAAGAAAATAGCTCAGGATGAAGCATCAGCAGACAATGAGCCTTCAGGCAGAGCACACATGCCAATTAATAAATGGTACACAGTATTATTGGTGGCAACACATAATAAACTGAAAGGTGTGATTGACTAACTACAGCTGACCTATAGACAGGACTGACTGGGGTAGAATTACGTTTGATCAAGAGTCAGGTTTTGTTGTTACACTAATGATGGTGAAGATGTTGGTGCTGGCAAATATGAACACGTTGCACTTTTGGAGCTCATTTTGACATCAAGCATTCAAGATAAAGCACGGGATATTAAGGTACAGAGGATTGATTTCCACTTTCATTTTGTTGGCACGCACCAATAGCGTAAAATGGAAAATCAGCTAGGTGGATTCCAGACAATAAGACAGAAGCTGCTGCCAATGCAATTTTAGACCATTATTCCTGCAGAGTAAACTTCTACTCTTCCCTGTCCTGTGTAAATGTTACCAGCGATTCTGCTGCCCTCTCAGAAGGCCAGTTTAATATTGATTTTTTTCAAACACCGTTATGGACCTGTTTAAACCTATGTAGACAATAGTGAACTTATTTCACTGGTAAATCAGGAAACTGTCTTCCAGAAGGGTAAAAATAGGTTTCCCTCTTATCAGAAAGACCGATAAAAAGACATTTGTGTGCAGCAGTTACTCACGTTGTTCCTAAAATGCTTATCTGCTCTTCTTTTAGAATTATTTTGACGGCAAACTCTCCCCCCAAGGAAAGATGCCATGGATTGAATATAATCATCAGAAGGTAGCAGGCACTGAATTCATTATTGAATTCCTTCAAGATAAACTGGGTGTTAACCTAAACAAACACCTGGATTCTGGTGAAAGAGCTGTCGCAAGAGCCATTACAAAAATGATGGAAGAACATTTCTATTGGTAAGTTGGGAAAAGCTTTTTGAACACAGAAAATACTTCTTTTCTAGTACTTTAAAAAACAAGTGCTTTTCTATTTATTGTGTTGAGGGTAAGAACTGGAAAGATCAAATCAGTGTCCACTCCAGAGTGCTATTGCAGTTTGGACCTAACTTTGCACTATTGGCCATCAGCACTGAATTATCAGATGATTCATGCCCATAATGCCAGGCAGATGATCGAGCTTTGCACATTGTGTGTTCAGCTGACTGAATGCAATAATTGAGGGCAACACTAATGCAACTCAATTTTAATTAGTTTGCAAAGAGGAGCTTTTCTATTTTTCCAGAAAATTAAGATTGGCTGTATGCTAACTCTGGGATCTTGTGGAAAATGGCCCTGGGATTGCTGTCTGCACAATTGCACGTGCTCAACTGGAGTGGGGAGCTGACCTTACTGGGTACGACTAATTTTGATCATTTATTTGTGCCTTGCTTAATTGTATACTTAAAAGTTAAATGAACAAATATAGGGGAGAAAAAAAACATTTTGTTCAATGTTCAGAAAATCCTCACAGCATTTTAAACCTTTTAGAAAGCCTGTATCAGGGGAGGAGGTCAAGAACTGGTTGATGAAATCAAAAGGAGAGCCAGCGCAATGTAGTGCCAAAGGTTTCCAGCGAGCTTGATGCTAGAAATGGATGCTTCAATGTGAAGGTTGATGAGAAATCTGGGGCGGGATTCTCCAATAATGGGGCTATGTCCCCACTCCAGCGTCAAAACACTGGCGTTACACTCTGGATTTCCATGAAGAGGGCTAGCAGGGTCCAGGAGTACTCCACGCAGCTTTGCCTGCCAATACGAGGCCCTGCACATCCGGTCGGGAGTCCGCGCATGGGCACAGCAGCGGCCGCCCCGCGTGACATGGCCGACTCAGAACGTGGAGCAGCTCCGCCAATATAGGCCCCCTGAGATCACGCACATCCGTGGATCGGTGGCCCCCGATCGCTGGCCTGGCTGTTTCTGAGCCTCCCCCCCCCGGTGAAGGATACCACCCACCTCAACCAGGGAGACCGCGGGCAGAGTCCGCAGCCGCCACCGACTGTTCCCAACAGGCAAAACATGGTTAGAACCACGCCGTTGGGAACTCGGCCAGTTTTCTTCGATGAATCGCAGGGGGGGACTCTGTCAATGGTCCCCAACATTGACTGCGCGATTTCAGCACGGAGGCTCAGAGAATCACGCCCCCAACTTCTGCATCTACCTTTTAGTTTTAAAGTGAGCCAGTAGAAAGTAGACAAGACAAGACATTCAGAGAATGCAAAGGAGCTGTTGACAAAACTGGTGATATTCAGATCCATGATAGATAACTATGATCTACCTACATGGAGCCAATGAGACAACCAGGAGCTGGGCCAGAATTACACACTCGCCACCCGCCCCCCCACCCTCCTGGATCCTGCCAGCCTTACCCAGATGTAATTTCATAGTGGGGCAGGCAAGGCCTTGGGTGGGAAACCTGCTCTTTCCCCCATTAAAACACTCACTTTATGGCAGGTGGGAAACTGGAAAGTGAATGAATCTCTATCTCGGGTGGGAATTGAGGGTAGGGGCGCTGAAGTGGGTGGAGGGTGCCCCTTCAGATTTGGGATGCCCTCCTCTCCAGGACCTGCGAACTCCAGCACCTCCCCCTACCCCCCACTCCCCGGCCTAAACCCCACTGGCCACGGCAGCATCTGCTTGGACAAATTGGCTGACAGACCTCTAAGACGGGACTTCCATTGCGCAGATAAATGCATAGTGAAGGAGATGTTAGTTCTTTGGAAAGGTGTACAGACCTGATGGGAGTCAAGTTGAGTCCTGAAAAAGTTGCAGCTATCCCTGGGATGGAAGCACCAAGAGGCAAGAAAGAGTTGAGAGATTTCATTGGCTTGCTCCAATAGGAGCCCGTTCGTACATCACGTCAGAACACAGCAAACCCATGAGAGCTAGTGAGTGATGATGTTGAGTACCAGTGGTCAGAGTCACACGAGAAGAGTTTGAACAAACTCAATGAAGTAATTTTTAAGGAGGCAAATCTGTCATATTACAACAGAAAGAACATGTTGCTTGACAAGTTGAAGTTTCTACAAAAAAACTAATAGCATTCTAAATTCTAACATCAGCTGAGACCATACATGCCAATAGTGAAAAAGAGCTTTTGGCACCCCTGTATGGATGTGAGAAATTCCTTACATATCGTTATGGAAGAAAATGCATAGTGGAGAGTGATCATTGATTGCTGGAGCAGATCTACGAGAAAATTCTGTCTGGAGCATCGGCTTCAGAGCTACAGAGGTTACTGTTGAGGATTCGGGGTTATAATTTCACTGAAATACGAGCAAGGCAGAGAAAAGGTGCTGGCCGATATCCTATCTCAGTTGTCACCACATGAGAAACAAAAGATAAAAGATCTTGGTATAAAGATCTATCATCTCGTGAATGTAACACCACAGAAATAGAGTCAAATTGAGGAGATGAGACCAGCTAAGGTGAGGGAGTTACAGATGCTCTCTCAGCAAGTGATCCAGCGATGGCCTGACAAGGGGCTATTCGGCTGTACTCTGTCATCAGAGATGATATCTCAGTGGAAGATGGTGTTCAGCTAGCCAGACCTAGGATAATCACATGGGATTGGAGAGATGTAAGCTCAGAGCCAGATCAACTGTATACTGGCTAGGCATCCACAGAGATTGAAAGAATGGTGTCTACAGGTAATGTAGATCCGACTGGGTGCAAGCCCATTTGGTGCCCGACCATCCCATGCCCCGCTTGACTTCAACTCCCTCCATCCCCGATATCCAAAAACCCCAACCCCTGATGTCCGAACCCCACAATGCCATTCACTTAGCTTAGAAACTTACCTTCTTCCTATCACTGGGACCTTTAAACTCACCTGCTCCGCTGCCTGAGTCTCACCTGGCCTGAGTCAGGATGGTTGGACAAGGCAGGCGCTTTGGAATTGAAGTCAGTACAGAGTGGCAATCTGCCCCACCACTGAAGCCACTCCGAGGAGGTTACGGCCCAATATGTAAGGAAGTTAACCATTGGTGCAGTTATATCGATATACAGAGACACTATATTTTTTAAAGAGAGGGATTTTACATTTTTACATTATTCGGGAAGAATTAGCAACTATATTGTCATGTGCATGTATATAGAATATAGAACAGTACAGCACAGAACAGGCCCTTCGGCCCTCGATGTTGTGCCGAGCAATGATCACCCTACTCAAACCCACGTATCCACCCTATACCCGTAACCCAACAACCCCCCCCCCCTTAACCTTACTTTTTAGGACACTACGGGCAATTTAGCATGACCAATCCACCTAACCCGCACATCTTTGGACTGTGGGAGGAAACCGGAGCACCCGGAGGAAACCCACGCACACACGGGGAGGATGTGCAGACTCCGCACAGACAGTGACCCAGCCAGGAACTGAACCTGGGACCCTGGAGCTGTGAAGCATTGACGCTAACCACCGTGCTACCGTGCTGCCCTATCAGTTGTACATATCAGCTGTCAGATCGTTCTACTACTGCACGACAATCTGTGCACCAAGCTGACCACATATCACCCATTAGCACATGGTGAGATCTGTGAAATACATTTGATGTCACCTCCAGCATTCCTGTCTAAAAGTGTGATCAATTTGTACTTCTGGGAACCCCAAGACACAACAATGGTAATCTTGGCACTAACTGTCCCCGTGACTCACTGTGACTGACAAAGCTGTCTCCTACATCAACATGAATCATTGGACAATAGCTGTGCCAACACATCTGTAGAATCATCTGAAGCCTGTTGATCTCCCTGGCAAGCCTTTCTTAAATCTTCTCTCGCCAAAGTAATGAAATATCTGCAGTGGTGTTTAAGGGGCATCTTGACAAATACATGAATAGGATGGGAACTGAGGGATACGGACCCCGGAAGTATAGAAGGTTTTAGTTTAGGCGGGCAGCGTGGTTGGCGCAGGCTTGAAGGGCCGAAGGGCCTGTTCCTGTGCTGTACTTTTCTTTGTTGTCTATCAAACTTCTTCTTTGTTGGTTTTGCTCTAAATGTAAGCTTACCTCAATGTGTGAAAATAAATGGCTGTCTGTCTATTTTAGGCTCAATTTTAAGAGACCAGGCTGCTAGTGAGGAGCTGTCTCAAGCCATTACTTTTAGCTCTCAGCCCCATCAGTACAAACTGTAAATTTGAGCACACACAAATTACAATATGGGAAGAACTGCTGTGACCAAAGGTTGAGGGTTGGAAGATGGGACTGCAAGAACATAATGATAAGGAAGGTCAATAATTCATGGACAATATGAGTTTGACTATGATGAAGGTGGAGATCGGGATAGGAACTATGGATAAAGCTGGATTGGAGGGTCAGTTTAGGGGAAGGAAGGGGCAGGAAATTGAAATGGATATAAAGAACAAAGAACAATACAGCCCTTCGGCCCTCCAAACCTACGCCGATCACGTGTCCTACCTGGACCAACGGCCTGTATCCTTCTATACTCCATCTGTTCATGTGCCTATAAGTTAGATCTTAAAGGTCACTAATGTCTCTGCCTCAACCACCTCAATTGGCAGTGCATTCCAGGCCACCACCACCCTTTGTATAAAAAACTACCCCCGCACATCTTCACTGAACCTTTACCCCCCTCACCTTGAACTTGTGCCCCCTTGTAATTGTCAATTCCGCCCTGGGAAAAAGCCTCCAAATGTTCGTCCCATCTATGCCTCTAATAATTTTATAAACTTCTATCAGATCGCCCCTCAGTCTCCGTCTCTCCAGGGAGAACAATCCCAGTTTATTCAATCTCTCCTCATAGCTAATACCCTCCATACCAGGCAACATCCTGGTAAACCTTTTCTGTCCTCTCTCCAAAGCCTCCATGTCATTCTGCTAGTGCGGTGACCAGCATTGGACACAGTATTCCAATGTGGCCTATCCAACGTTCTATATAATTGTAACATAGGTTTCAAGCTTTTATACTCGATACCTCGTTCAATGACGACAAGCATGCCATATGCTTTCTTTACCACCATTTCCACCTGTGCTTCCACTTTTAAGGATCTGTGGACCTGCACACCCAGATCTCTCTGTGTGTCAATGCTCCTGATGGTTCTGCCATTTATTTTGTAGCTCCCACCTGAATTGGATCTACCAAAATGCATCACCTCGCATTTTTCCGGGTTAAATTCCATCTGCCATTTCTGTTAATTTTGCAGCCTGTCTATATCCTGTTGTATTCTCTGACAAGGGCAGCACGGTAGCACAGGTGGATAGCACTGTAGCTTCACAACACCAGGGTCCCAGGTTCGATTCCCCGCTAGGTCACTGTGTGGAGTCTGCACGTTCTCCCTGTGTCTGCGTGGGTTTCCTCCGGGTGCTCCAGTTTCATCCCACAGTCCAAAGACGTGCAGGTTAGGTGGATTGGCCATGCTAAATTGCCCTTAGTGACCCAAAAAAGGTTAGGAGAGGTTATTGGGTAATGTGGATAGGATGGAAGTGAGGGCTTAAGTGGAACGGTGCAGATTCGATGGGCCGAATGGTGTTCTTCTGCACTGTATGTTCTATGATCTTCATCACTATCCGCAACTTCTGCAATCGTAGTATCATCCACAAATTTGCTAATCAGACCCGCTACGGTTTCTTCCAAGTCATTTATATATATTACAAACAGCAGAGGTCCCAATACTGATCCCTGCGGAACACCACCAGTTACAGACCTCCATTCGGAAAAACACCCTTCCACTGCTACCCTCTGACTTCTATGGCCAAATCAGTTCTGGATCCATCCAGCTAGTTCATCCCTGACCCCATATGATCTAAACCTTTGCACCAGCGTGCCATGAGGGACCTTATCAAATGCTTTACTAAAGTTCATGTAGACAACATCCACAGCCCTTCCCTCATCAATCATTTTTGTCACCTCTTCAAACAATTCAATCAAATTAGTGAGACATGACCTCTCTCACACTAAACCATGCTATCTGTCACTAATAAGACCATTCACTTCCAAATGTGCATAGATCCTGGGGGCGATTTTCCGATATGGCGGCCAAGTGTTCGCGCCGTCGTGAACGCCGTCGCGTTTCACGATGGCGTGAACATGGCCCGGGCATGCCGCTCCAGCCTTGCCGCGCTAACCCGCGCATGTGCAGTTGGGCCAGTTCAATCCTGCGCATGTGCAGTTGGGCCACGCCATCCTGCGCATGCGCGGGGAACTTCTTACGCGCGCCGGCCCCGACCCAAAGTAGGCCCGGGGGGGAGAGGTCGGCCTGCCGATCGGTGGGCCCCAATCGCAGGCGAGACCCCTTCGGAGGCCCCCCCCCCCCAACCCCCACAGGCCGCCCCCCCCCCCCCCCCCCCGAGCGTTCCTGCAGAGTTCCCGCCGGCAGCGACCAGGGGTGAACGGCGCCGGCGTGACTCTGTCGTGTCGGAGTGGCCGCTCGGCCCATCCGGGCTGGAGAATCGGCGGCCCCACCGATTCCAGCGGCCCGCGGCTAGCGCCGCGCCAAATACGCCGGCACAAATAGCACCGATTCTCCGCAACGTGGAGAATCGCGCGCCGGCATCGGGGCATCGTGGCGCGGCTGCTCCGATTCTCCTGCCTGGCGTGGGGCTTGGAGAATCGCCCCCCCTATCTCTGAGAATCGTTTCCAACAATTTCCCTATCACTGACGTCAAGCTCACTGGCCTATAATTACCCGAATTATCCTTGCAACCCTTCTTAAATAACGGTACAACATTGGCTATCCTCCAATCCTCTGGGATCTCATCTGTGGCCAACCAGGACACAAAGATTTCTGTCAGTGGCCCAGCGATTTCATCTCTTGTCTCCCTCAGTAATCTGGGATAGATGCCATCTGGCCTTGTGCATTTATCTACCTTAATGCTTTTTAACGCACCTAACACTTCCTCCCTCGTAATAACGACCTGTTCTAAAATGTTTACACATCCCTCTGAGACACCACCAATCAACGTGTCCCTCTCCTTTGTGAATACTGATGCAAAATACTCATCAAGGTCCTCACCTAGGGGCTGGTTTAGCTCACCAGGCTAAATCGCTGGCTTTTAAAGCAGACCAAGCAGGCCAGCAGAACGGTTCGATTCCCGTACCAGCCTCCCCGGACAGGCGCCGGAATGTGGCGACTAGGGGCTTTTCACAGTAACTTCATTGAAGCCTACTCGTGACAATAAGCGATTTTCATTTCATTTCATTTTTCACCTACTTCCTCTGGTTCTATGCATCAGTTCCCTCCTTTGTCCTTGAGTGGGCCAACTCTTTCTCTAGTTACCCTCTTGTTCCCAATATACGTATAAAATGCCTTGGGATTCTCCTTAATCCTGTCTGCTAAGGACATTTTGTGACCCCCTTTTGCCCTCCTAACTCCCTGCTTGAGCTCTTTTCTACTTTCCTTGTGTTCCTCAGGTGCCTTGTCTGTTTTTAGTTGCCTGTACCTCACATATGCATCTTTTTTCTTTTTGACAAGATTCTCAATTTCCCTGGTCATCCATGGTTCCTGAATCCTGCCTTTCCTGTTCTTCCTTTTTCACCACACATGCGTGTCTTGCACTCCCATAAACTGCTCCTTAAAAGACTCCCACATGCCAAATGTGGATTTATCATCAACCAGCCTCTCCCAAACAACAGCCTCCAAATCCTGCCTACACTGGTTGTAGTTACCCTTCCCCCAATTAGCACCTTAATCCTAGGACAAAACTTGTCCTTTTCCATGATTATCCTAAAACTTACGGAATTGTGGTCACTGTTCGGCACATGTTCTCCCACTACAACGTTGATGACCTGGCCGGGCTCGTTCCCTAGTACTGGGTCCAATATAGCCCCATCTCCAGTCGGACTATCCACATATTGTTCCAAAGCACCTTCTTGGACACACTTAACAGATTCCTCACCATCCAGACCCCTAGCCCTAAGGGAATTCAGGTCAATATGAGGAAAATTAAAGTCTTCCACTACAACAACTCTATTATGTTTACATCTATGAAGAATCTGCTTACATATATGTTCTTCAACTTCCCGTGGGTTGTTGGGAGGCCTGTTGTACATCATCATAGTGACTGTCCCCTTCCTGTTTCTGAGCTCTACCCACATTGCCTCATTACTTGACATTTCCATGGTGTCCACCCTATGTACAGCTGTAATATGTTCCCAAACCAGTATTGCAACTCCTCCCACCTTTTACCTTCCTCCCTGTCTAGCCTAATCCTTAGAGCTAGGGTCTGGTTGGTGAGGAATTTGTTGTGTCTCGCCTAAAATACCTATATAATGGAATATTTAGATGTCAGTCCTGTTCCTTTTTTAACCAAGTCTCTTACAGCAACCACATCCAAGCTCCGCACATGAATCAATGTTTTAAATTCATCTGTCTTAACTGTTGTACTCCGTGTATTGAAGCACAGGGACCTCCAGTCCCACTGAGATCGACCTCCTGCACCAGTTCTTTAGCCACCTGTTCATTATATCCCTGTGTCAGCCTCGCTAGCACATGGCACGGGGAGTAATCCTGAGATTACTACCCTAGAGGTCCTGCTTTTTAATCTTCTACCTAGCTCCCTAAATTGCCGCTGCAGGTCCTCGCTATTCTTTCTACCTATGTCATTCGTTCCAATGTGGACAATGACCTCAATCTGATTTCCCTCCCGTTTTAGGGTTTTAGGATGCCTTGTACCCGCTCAGAGACATTGAGGACCCTGGCACTAGAGAGGCAAACTACCATCCTGGAGTCCTTTCTGCCGCCACAGAAGCGCCTATCTGTGCCACTAACTACTGAATCCCCTACCACTAGTGCTTTTCTATGCTTTGTAACCTGTTCTGTGCAGCAGGGCTAGCCGTGGTGCCTTCGCTCTGGCCACTGCTGCTGCTGTCACTTGATGGACTTTTCCCCCTCATCACTATCCAAAATGGCAGACTTGTTAGGGGGACAGCCATGGGGGACCCCTGCACTGTCTGCCTACCCCATCTGGCGGTCACACATCTACCTCCCTGTACCTTGGGTGTGACCACATCTCTGAAGCTATTATCTATCATAATTTCAGCTATGTCTGGCAGGAAGTATAGTGTATAGGCTCAGTTTTGAGCAAGAAGTCTTTAATTAATTTCAGTTCAATTCAATTTCACTTTATTATCCATATGGAAATGTACTTTGGGAAACACTCTTTAAAAAAACATTCTTTAAAAAAAATTACAATATAGTCATAGAGGTCTACAGCACAGAAAAGGCCTTTCAGTCCATTGAGTCTGCGCTGGTCAAAAACAACCACCTTTGTGCCAACATTCTAATCCCATTTTCCAGCACTTGGCCCAGAACCTGGTCGCCTTGGCATCGCAAGTGTACATCTAAATACTTCTTAAATGTTATGAGGGTCTTTGCCTTCACCACCCTTTCAGGCAATGAGTTCCAGATATCCACCACCCTTTGGGTGAAAAGCTTTACCCTCTCATCCCCTCTGAACCTCTTACCTTAAATCTCTGCCCCCTGGTCATCGATCCCTCCACCGAGTTGAAACGTTTTTTCTTGTCCACTCTATCCATGCCCCTCATAATTTTATACATCTCAATCATGTCCCCCCTCAGTCTTGTCTGCTCCAAGAAAAACAGCCCCAGTCTATCCAGTCTCTCTTCTTAGCTAAAACTCTCCAGCTCAGGCATCATCCTGATAAATCTGCTCTGCATCCTTTCCAGTGCTATCACATCCTATAATGTAGATTCCAGAACTGCACAAATACTTTAGCTGTGGCCTAACCAACCTTTTATACAGTTCCAGTATAACCTCCCTGCTCTTAAACTCTGTGCCTCGGCTAATAAAGGCAAGTATACCAAATGCCTTCTTAACCATTGTATCTTCCTGCCCTGCAGGGACCAGTGTGCATGCACACCAGGTACCTCTGATCCTTGGTGCTTTCCAGGATACTACGGTTTATCATGTATTCCCTTGCCTTGTTTGTTCTACCCAAGTGCATCACCTCACACTTATCTGGATTGAATTCCATTTGCCACTGATCAGCTCATCTGACAAACCCGTCTATATCCTCCTGTAAACTAAGGCTATACCCCTCACCATTAACCAACACACCAGACTTCCGGTGGCGCCATGGTGTGAGTGGTCGCACATTTGGTAGCTCCCGCTTGTGGCATTTTGTTTTGTACTTTTCCCCATTTGCTTAGTGGATGACTTGCTGGAAAGAGGTGTAGAGGTGTTTCGAGGGAAGTTAAACTCCACTGGTGGTGCTGGTAGATGGATCCATGGATCAGAGGTGGGTCGGGAAGAAGGGAGCTGTTGGAGCAAGAACTGCTTCATGCACCACAGGTGAAGGTGGCGGAGAGTAAAGGGTCATCCCTGCCTACCCAGTGGTCAACCGAGCAGCTGGTAGACTTCTTAAATGAGAGGTTCAACCAGCAGAGGACGGAAGCCCAAGAGGACCGAGCCAAAGCGGTGGAACCATTAAAAGTGGGGATCGATTGGGTGGAGCAGAGGCTGGAGTCCCAGGGCCAGGTCATTTGGAAAGTGCGGAAGTTGGTGAGGGAGCACGAGGAGCAACTTACCTCATTGGCGGCTGAGATAAGAATGATGCAGGAGACTCAGAAGTCTCTAAAGGAGAAGGTGGAGGATCTGGAGAACCATTCCCGGAGATAAAACTTAAGAATTGTGGGGATGCTGGAGGGCATTGAGGGAACGGAAGCTGGCTCATATAAAGCCAAGATGCTGAGAAGTTGAGAGGGGAAGGGGCCTTCGACCGGCCTCTGGAGGTCGACCAGACACATAGCGCATTGATCTGGAAGCCGCAGGCGAACGAGCTGCTGAGGGTGATGGTGGTGCAGCTGCAAGGGACCTTCCTCGACAAGGAGACGATATTGCGGTGGGCAAGGCAGACGAGGAGGTGCGCCTGTGAAAGTAATGAGCTCCGGGTGTACCGGGATCTGGGCGCGAAAATGGCGAAGAGGAGAGCTGGGTTTAATCGCCTCTGGGTAACTCACAATGACAGAAGTGTGAGGTCTTCCCGATCGAAGCCAGGGGATAGGAGAGGAGTATGGGCAAGCTGCCGTTTATCGCTGGCGGGGCGGGTGCAGACAGTGTAAACTGAAAGTTACTGCTTTAATCTTGGGGTTTGTGCGGGCGGGTAAATCCCCGCGGGTAAAGAAAGTGCTGTTAGAGTGAGGGCGCGGGGGTGACAGGCTGGCCTTGCCAAATATAAGGAACTATTATGCGGCAGCGAATATTGCTATGGTCAGGATGTGGGCAGTGGGGGAGGGATCCATATGGGGGCAGATGGAGGCGGCCTCTTGCAGGGGTGCGAGTTTGGGGGCATTGTTGACGGCACCTCTGCCGTTCTCGCCAGCCAAGTACTTCACAAGTTCAGTGGTGGTGGCGGCCCTGTGGGTGTGGGGACAGTGGCAGCAGTATTTGAGATTGAAAAGTGCCTCAGTGTGGGCACTTCAGTAATTTGCAGTACTCATAGGTTTATTATTTGCTCCTGGGGTGGGGGGGGTTGGATGTGGGGTTTTGGGGTGACGACGGGCACGGATCAAGCGGTTGGGGACCTGTTTGTAAGGCCAGCTTTTCGAGTTCAGAGGAGTTGGTGGAGGAATCTGAGCTGCCCAATGAGGACAGGTTCCGATACTGACAGGTACAGGACTATGTGAGGAAGCAGGTGCCATCCTTTCCCGATCTGCCCCCCCTGGGATCAGTATAAGGTGGTATCGAAGGACGGGTGGGTGAGCTTTAAGGCGTTCGAGATTTACAAGGAGTTAATGGACTGGGAGGGAGCCCCAATAGAAGACGTCAAGCGAAAGTGGGAGGAGGAATTTGGGGTGGGTAGGAATGGAGGCTGGGTTATGGGTGGAGGCTCTGAGGAGGGTGAATGCATACTAGTGTGTAAGGCTTATCCAGTTTAAGGTAGTACATAGGGCGCATATGACGGTGGCCTCATTGAGCACGTTCTTTGAGGGGTGGAGGACAGATGTGGGTGGTGCGCAGGGAGGCCCACAAACCATGTTCACATGTTGTGAGCATGTCCAAAACTGAAGGGGTTCTGGCAGGGGTCGTGGACGTAATGTCTGAAGTGCTGAAGGTGAAGGTGGCCCCGAGTCCAGAAGAGCCGATATTTGGCGTGTCGGAAGACCTGGGAGTCCAAGGGTCGAGAGAGGCCGAAGTTTTGGCCTTTGCACCCTGAAAGCCTGGAGACGGATTTTGTTGCAGTGGAGGGACTCAGAGCCACTGAAACTAGGAGTTTGGATGAGTGACCTGGCGCAGTTCTTAAGGTTGGAGAAAATTAAGTTTGTCTTAAGAGGGTCAGTTGATGGGTTTGCTCGGAGGTGGAGGCTGTTTATCAACTTTTTCAAGGAGTATTGAGGCATCAGCTGTGGTGAGGGGCGGGGTTGTGAAGGGGGGTGATAAAGGACTAAAATGGGGAAGGCAGGACAGGAGGAGGGGAATGGCAGGGAGGTTGGGGCGTTCAGGTAGTTATTTATTTATTATGAGGTGTCTTTTTGTTCTTACTCTTGTGTTAGTTTGTGGTTTAATGTTTATACAAATGACATAATAAAAATATTTTTTTAAAAACCAACCCACTAATTTTTCTATCGACCACAAAATTATTGATCAAACCTCCTAATTTATGTCTAAATCATTTACATAACAACAGGGTTGTTGAAATGGGAGACTTCAACTTCCCCAATATTAATAAGAACATAAGAACATAAGAACTAGGAGCAGGAGTAGGCCATCTGGCCCCTCAAGCCTGCTCTACCATTCAATGAGATCATGGCTGATCTTTTGTGGACTCAGCTCCACTTTCCGGCCCGAACACCATAACTCTTAATCCCTTTATCCTTCAAAAAACGATCTATCTTTATCTTAAAAACATTTAATGAAGGAGCCTCAACTGCTTCACTGGTCAAGGAATTCTATAGATTCACAACCCTTTGGGTGAAGAAGTTCCTCCTAAACTCAGTCCTAAATCTACTTCCCCTTATTTTGAGGCTATGCCCCCTAGTTCTGCTTTCACCCGCCAGTGGAAACAACCTGCCCGCATCTATCCTATCTATTCCCTTCATAATTTTATATGTTTCTATAAGATCCCCCCCTCATCCTTCTAAATTCCAACGAGTACAGTCCCAGTCTACTCAACCTCTCCTCGTAATCCAACCCCTTCAGCTCTGGGATTAACCTAGTGAATCTCCTCTGCACACCCTCCAGTGCCAGTATGTCCTTTCTCAAGTAAGGAGACCAAAACTGAACACAATACTCCAGGTGTGGCCCCACTAACACCTTATACAATTGCAACATAACCTCCCTAGTCTTAAACTCCATCCCTCTAGCAATGAAGGACAACATTCCATTTGCCTTCTTAATCACCTGTTGCACCTGTAAACCAACTTTCTGTGACTCATGCACTAGCACACCCAGGTCCCTCTGCACAGCAGCATGCTTTAATATTTTATTGTTTAAATAATAATCCCGTTTGCTGTTATTCCTCCCAAAATGGATAACCTCACGTTTGTCAACATTGTATTCCATATTGACTGGGATTCACTTAGTGCTGGGGGCCTGGACGGGGCAGAGTTTGCAAGGAGCATCCAGGAGGGCTTCTTAAAACAATATCTAGACAGTCCAACTAGGGAAGGGGCTGTACTGGACCTGGTATTGGGGAATGAGCCCGGCCAGGTGGTAGAAATTTCAGTAGGGGAACATTTCGGGAACAGTGACCACAATTCAGTAAGTTTTAAAGTGCTGGCAGACAAGGATAAGAGTGGTCCCAGGGTGAATGTGCTAAATTGGGGGAAGGCTAATTATAACAATATTAGGCGGGAACTGAAGAACCTAGATTGGGGGCGGATGTTTGAGGGTAAATCAACATGTGACATGTGGCAGGCTTTCAAATGTCAGTTGAAAGGAATTCAGGACCGGCATGTTCCTGCGCGGAAGAAGAATAAATACGGCAAATTTCGGGAACCATGAACGAGAGATATTGGAGGCCTCGTCAAAAAGAAAAAGAAGGCATTTGTCAGGGCGAGAAGGCTGGGAACTGATGGAGCCTGTGTGGAATATAAGGAAAGTAGGAAGGAACTTAAGCAAGGAGTCAGGAGGGCTAGAAGAGGTCATGAAAAGTCATGCAAATAGGGTTAAGGAAAATCCCAAGACTTTTTACACGTACATAAAAAGCAAGAGGGTAGCCAGGGAAAGGGTTGGCCCACTGAAGGATAGGCAAGGGAATCTATGTGTGGAGCCAGAGGAAATGGGTGAGGTACTAAATGAATACTTTGCATCAGTATTCACCAAAGAGAAGGTATTGGTGAATGTTGAGTCTAGAGAAGGGTGTGTAGATAGCCTGGGTCACATTGAAATCAGAAAAGATGAGGTATTGGGCGTCTTGAAAAATATTAAGGTAGATAGGTCCCCAGGGCCGGATGGGATCTACCCCAGAATATTGAAGGAGGCTAGAGAGGAAATTGCTGAGGCCTTGACAGAAATCTTTGGATCCTTACTGTCTTCAGGTGATGTCCCAGAGGACGAGAGGATAGCCAATGTTGTTCCTTTGTTTAAGAAGGGTAGCAAGGATAATCCAGGGAACTACAGGCCGGTGAGCCTTACGCCAGTGGTAGGGAAATTACTGGAGCAAATTCTTTGAGACAGGATCTACTCCCATTTGGAAGCAAATGGACATATTAGTGAGAGGCAGCATGGTTTTGTGAAGGTCGTGTCTCACTAACTTGATAGAGTTTTTCAAAGAGTTGACAAACATGATTAATGCAGGTAGGACAGTGGATGTTGTCTATATGGACTTCAGTAAGGCCTTTGACAAGGTCCCTCATGGTAGACTGGTACAAAAGGTGAAGTCACACGGGATCAAGGGTGAGCTGGCAAGGTGGATACAGAATTGGCTAGGTCATAGAAGGCAGAGAGTAGCAATGGAAGGGTGCTTTTCTGATTGGAGGGCTGTGACTAGTGGTGTTCGGCAGGGATCAGTGCTGGGACCTTTGCTGTTCGTAGTATATATAAATGATTTGGAGGAAAATGTAACTGATCTCATTAGTAAGTTTGCAGACGACACAAAGGTAGGTGGAATTGCGGATCGTGATGAGGACTGTCAGAGGATACAGCAGGATTTAGATCATTTGGAGACTTGGGCGGAGAGATGGCAGATGGAGTTTAATCCGGATAAATGTGAGGTAATGCATTTTGGAAGGTCCAATGCAGGTAGGGAATATACAGTGAATGGTAGAACCCTCAAAAGTGTTGAAAGTCAGAGAGATCTAGGTGTACAGGTCTACACGTCACTGAAAGGGGCAACACAGGTGGAGAAGGTAGTCAAGAAGTCATGCGGCATGCTTGCCTTCATTGGCCGGGGCATTGAGTATAAGAATTGGCAAGTTATGTTGCAGCTGTATAGAACCTTAGTTAGGCCACGCTTGGAGTAAAGTTTCAATTCTGGTCGCCATACCACCAGAAGGATGTGGAGGCTTTAGAGAGGGTGCAGAAGAGATTTACCAGGATGTTGCCTGGTATGGAGGGCATTAGCTATGGGGAGTGGTTGAATAAACTTGGTTTGTTCTCACTGGAACGACGGAGGTTGAGGAGCGACCTGATAGAGGTCTACAAAATTATGAGAGGCATAGACAGAATGGATAGTCAGAGGCTTTTCCCCAGGGTAGAGGGGTCAATTATTAGGGGGCTTAGGTTTAAGGTGCGAGGGGCAAGGTTTAGAGGAGATGTATGAGGCAAGTTCTTTACACAGAGGATAGTGGGTGCCTGGAACTCGCTGCCAGAGGGGGTGGTGGAAGCAGGGACGATAGTGACATTTAAGGGGCAGCTTGACAAATACATGAATAGGATGGGGATAGAGGGATACGGACCCTGGAAGTGTAGAAGATTTTAGTTTAGACGGGCAGCATGGTCGTCACGGGCTTGGAGGGCCGAAGGGCCTGTTCCTGTGCTGTACTTTTCTTTGTTCTTTGTATAACCGCACACAGCAAGGGCCCCAACACTGGACACAGGTCTTCAAGTCAGAAAAACACCCCTTGACAATCACCGTCTGCTTTCTGCCACACAGCCAATTCTGGATCCAATTTGCTAAATTTCCTTGGATACCTTTGCTGTCAGTCCCCTATATGGGACCTTATCAAGGGCCTTGCTGAAGTCCAAGTGGACTACATCAAATGCATTTCCCACATCCACACACCTGGTCACCTCTTCGAAAAATTCAATCAAGTTGGTCAGACATGACCTCGCCTTACCAAAACCATGCTGACTGTTCTCGATTAATCTTTGCCTCTCCAAATGCAGATTAATCCTGTTCCTCATAATTGTTTCCCCACCACTGAGTTTAGACTGCCTGGCCTATAATTTCTTGGTTTATGCCTTCCTCCCTTCTTGAATAATGGTGCCATATTGGCTATCGTCCAACCCTCCAGAACCTTTCTTGTGATCAGAGAGGAATTGAAACTTGTCAGCGCCTCTGCTATTTCGTCCCGTGCCTCACTCAACAGCCCGGGATACATTTCATCTGCCCCTGCAAATTTATCTACTTTTAAGCATGACAGACTACTCAGAACCTCCTTTCTGTCTGTGTCAATTTCTTTAACTTTATCATAGTCCTTGATTGCCATACCCACTCCGTCCCTCTCACAAGTGAACACTGACTCGAAGTATTCATTTAGAACCCTACCTATATCCTCCAGCTCCACGCACAAATTACCACTGTGGTCCTTAATGGACCCTAGTCTTTCCCAATTATCCTTTTCCCCTTAATGTATTTGTAAAATAAGTTAGGATTTTCCTTTATTTTACCTTACAGTATCCTTTCATGACCCCTTTCTGTTCAACTAATTTCCTTTTTTAAGTTCCCTCTTGCACATTCTATACACCTCTCGGACGTGCTGTTTTGAGCCCTCGATATCTGTCATAAACTCTCCTTTTTCTACTTATCCAAAGCTGTATATCCCTCGATATCCAGGGTTCACTGGATTTGTTGGACCCACTCTGTTTCTTGATTGGAACATGTTGGCCCTGTACTCTCCCTATTTCCTTCTTCAATGCGTCCCACTGTTCTGTCACAGATATACTTAAAAGTATCTGTTCCCAGTCATCTCTGGACAAATCAAATCTGATCTTATTAAAATCGGCCATCCCCAGTTTAGAACTTTGATCTCAGGCCCACCCTTGTCTTTTCCATAACAATTGTGAATCTAATGGAGTTATGATCGCTAGCTGCAAAATGCTCCCCTGCTGATACTTCAACAAATTGTCCCGCTTTGCTATCTAAAATTAAGTCCATGACCACCTCCTCTTTTGTAGGACATTTTACGTACTGGCTTAAAAAGATCTCCTGGATGCATATTTAAGAGTTCCGCTCCCTCTAAACCTTTCACATTATCACTACCCAGTTGATGTTGGGGAACTTGAAATCCTCCACCATCACCAGCTTATTACTTTTACACTTCTCTGAAATTTGCCTCCGGATCTGCTCTTCTATTTCTCTAGGACTGTTAGGGGGTCTATAGAATACTCCCAGCAATGTGATTGCTCCTTTTTGGCTTTTATGTTCTCCCTATTTGGCTTCATTTGAAGAGCCTTCTGAGATGTTGTCCTTCTTTACTGCTGTAATTGATTCTTTGATCAAAAATGCCACACCCCCTCCTCTTTTACCTCGTTTCCTGTCTCGATGAAGATAACAATAATAATAATTTTTATTGGTGTCACAAGTAGGCTTACATTAACATTGCAATGAAGTTACTGTGGAAATCCCCCAGTCGCCACACTACGGCGCCGATTCGGGTGCACTGAGAGAGAATTCAGAATGTCCAATTCACCTAACAAGCACATCTTTCGGTACTTGTAGGAGTAAACCGGAGCACCTGGAGGAAACTGACGCAGGCACAGGGAGAACATGCAAACTCCGCACAGACAGTGACCCAAGCCGGGAATCAAAGCGCGGTCCCTGGGGCTGTGAAGCAATAGTGCTACCCACTGTGCTACCGTGCCGCCCCACTCAATGTCAGGAGTGGGATCCTATCTCCTGGACTATTGAGCTGCCAAACATGACCCTCTTCCAACTATGTCTCAGTGACAGCAAAACCATCATACCCCCATGCTTTAATTTGTGCCCTCAACTCATCTTCCTCATTCGTCAGACTTCCAGCACTAAAATAAATACCATCCAATCTTGCCATCTCCCTTGTGACTAAACTGGTCCAGAAATCCTATGCCTTCCTGACTTACTTGATGTTTTTTTAAATTTTGGCTTTGCATCTATCCCTGCTTCTCTCAGGATCCCAAGCTCCTGCCAAGTTAATTTAAGCAGCACTCGTAAACCACTCTGCAAGGACATTGGCCCCATTTTGGTTCAGTTCAGGTGCAACTCATCCGCCTTATACAGGTCCCATTGTTGCCAATCGCCACCAGAGTCACCAATAATGTTGCCAATTAATAATGATGCTCATTAGAGTCACCAGGTATCAAATGATACCATCACAAGGCTTTACCGGATATCGATCAAAGGACCACACAGCCAGTTAGTCAGTTCAAGTTCAAAGATGGTTTATTTACACACAAGCATTACTTCGACATGCAACACAAAACACGACAAGTTAAACTACACCTAACAACTACAATAACCTATACTTAACTTCAGGGCAACTGGCTCTATGCAGATGGACAAGGCCTTTGTCTGGATCTTGCGTGGTTGGGTGGAAGAAGTGGCTCTGTTTCTGCTGGGCTCATCCATCTGGTATCGATCATTGGTCTTGAACTTGTCTGTCTGGTCGTTATGCTGCACTTGGGTTGGCATAGGCCAGATCCAAGAGAGACCGAGCACGTGGCTGTGTCTCTTCTTATCCCTCTGGGATTTTGCGCTCTTTGGGGCGCTCCTTAACTTGGACCCAATAATTCAACAGGCTTCTATCACTGCCTTCGATTTTGGCCAATAAAGGGGCGGGTGCCTTGATGGCTGGGCGTGTCCTTAGCGGTCATTGACCTTGGCTGTTTGGGCTCCCTGAGTAAAGGGAGTGGTGCCAATTAGTCTGTATCTGTATCGGTTACCTGAGTACAGTTCTTTTGTTCTGGGGAAATGGGCCATTAGAATGAAACGAACGGGGGTTTTGATCGCGACTAGCTATCCAGGTTGCAAATACACACACAAGCTCTGAATCTGTCTGAGTTCTGGGTTGGCCATAATTCCCATGGTCCTTTGCAGGTGGCCATCTGAGATGGCTACACCACCATCTCCAAAAACGGTCCCAATGTTCCAGAAATCTAAGTTTCTTCCTTTCATTTATGTTGTGAGTTAGGAGGTAGTTAAAAAACAGGATCCAAAAGGTAGTAATCTCTGGATATTTCTGATGCCGCATGTTAGTGCACATAGAAATAGGAGGTTAGTCCAGATGAATGCATGGCAGGAGAGATGGTGTAAAGTCCTTCCTCCTGCACCAAATGTCTGTTCTAAGTTCTTTTCTGAATCTGAAGGATTGTAGCCTCTTCCCTGAACACAACTAGCTGAAATGAGGGCTGATTGGCACTGTTTATAACTCCCTTTACTTTTGGCAAAATTCTTCAAGAGCTGAATTAATCAAGAAAGATTATTTCGAATGTGAGGAAAGGGTAAAGGAAGCAGGTGGGGGAGTAATTTCACAGTAACTTCATTGCGGTGTTAATGTAAGCCTACTTGTGACAATAAAGATTATTTTTTTAAAAAGGTTTATGGTGCTGAAGAGCTGAGAGATTCCTCAACTCTCCAACAAGATAGTCCGTGAATTGCGTTAAAGAAAGGGTATGATGATAAGGGCCAATCGTGAGGTGTATACATTTGCGATTACAAGCAGCAAATTTGAGGTCATGATAATAGCTATTTCACCAGGGAAACAGAAGATGACCATTTGGAATCTGAAGGGAATAAGAACATAAGAACTATGGGCAGGAATAGGCCATCTGGCCCCTCGAGCCTGCCCGACCATTCAATAAGATCATGGCTGATCTTTTGTGGACTCAGCTCCACTTTCCGGCCCGAACACCATAACCCTTAATCCCTTTATTCATCAAAAAACTATCTAACTTTATCTTAAAAACATTTAATGAAGGAGCCTCTACTGCTTCACTGGGCAAGGAATTCCATAGATTCACAACCCTCTGAGTGAAGAAGTTCCTTCTAAACTCAGTCCTAAATCTACTTCCCCTTATTTTGAGGCTGTGCCCCCTAGTTCTGCTTTCACCCGCCAGTGGAAACAACCTGCCCGCATCTATCCTATCTATTCCCTTCTTAATTTTATATGTTTCTATAAGATCCCCCCTCATCCTTCTGAATTCCAACGAGTACAGTCCCAGTCTACTCAACCTCTCCTCGTAATCCAACCCCTTCAGCTCTGGGATTAACCTCGTGAATCTCCTCTGCACACCCTTCAGTGCCAGTACGTCCTTTCTCAAGTAAGGAGACCAAAACTGAACACAATACTCAAGGTGTGGCCTCCCTAACACCTTATACAATTGCAGCATAACCTCCCTAGTCTTAAACTCCATCCCTCTAGCAATGAAGGACAAAATTCCATTTGCCTTCTTAATCACCTGTTGCACCTGTAAACCAACTTTTTGCGACTCATGCACGAGCACACCCAGGTCTCTCTGCACAGCAGCATGCTTTAATATTTTATCATTTAAATAATAATCCCATTTGCTGTTATTCCTACCAAAATGGATAACCTCACATTTGTCAACATTGTATTCCATCTGCCAGACCCTAGCCCATTCACTTAACCTATCCAAATCCCTCTGCAGACTTCCAGTATCCTCTGCAATTTTCGCTTTACCACTCATCTTAGTGTCATCCGCAAACTTGGACACATTGCCCTTGGTCCCCAACTCCAAATCATCTATGTAAATTGTGAACAATTGTGGGGCCCAACACGGATCCCTCGGGGACACCACTAGCTACTGATTGCCAACCAGAGAAACACCCATTAATCCCCACTCTTTGCTTTCTATTAATTAACCAATCCTCTATCCATGCTACTACTTTACCCTTAATGCCATGCATCTTTATCTTATGCAGCAACCTTTTGTGTGGCAACTTGTCAAAGGCTTTCTGGAAATCCAGATATACCACATCCATTGTCTCCCCGTTATCTACTGCACTGGTAATGGCCTCAAAAAATCCACTAAATTAGTTAGGACCTCAAGGCAGATTGAGGCGCAGATGGAGATTGGTGGAATCTTCAGTATCATCACGGGATTTTGGTTAGAGATCCTTGTAAAAAGCGCGGTTCGAATTATCCAGCATTCAAATCCTTTTCAGGATTTAGACCTCAGCATCAATTGTTTTGACTTTTCAAAAACTGGGCAAGTTCCTCGCTTACAGGGATAGATGCATGCTGCGGAAATTAAAGTGGTGCATTGGATCTTCATTATGTACCTGAATGAGTAAAAGGGCTAAATGGTCATTTATCATTCCTGCTCTCTTTCTGAAAAAGTTCAGTTCTTTCAATCTGACCTCCAAGTGTCATGAATGTGGGTCAGTACGGAATGAGTGACATTAATATACAGCTAATGTGGGTCACTCTGGATGAACAGCACCAAAGCATTGTGAATATGGGTCAATTCAGGATGAACTACTTCAAAGCATAACTAATGTGGATCAGTGAAGAATAATTACACTGAAATTGTTTGACATGTTTGCTCTGATTTAACTTTTTTTTTAAGAGAGTCATGACTTGCTTTCATTCGGGGTTTTTGTGTTTCTCATGATGAAAAATAATCGCGCAACAAAATCAACCTTTTTCCCATTTTGCACACCATGGTGACAATAACCTGACAAATGTGGGGCCCACTAGGTACTTATGGGCCTTATGCCAGCCCATGGAAAAGGGCCCATTCTTGCTAAATTAATCACTGCTTTTGACTTGCCAGTTGTTTTCTTGAGCAGCTTGTCCCGGATATATTTTTTCAATAAGCATAAAAAGCTGTTCAAATGAAGTCACTGTACATTCAGTATCCTCTTCCCCCACCTATATTTGATTTGAGCATGCTCCTCTTCCTTGTGCTCCCTAATTTAACTTCAGCATTCTCTTTTCCCACTTCCCACCTCAGTTTATTTTGGCACATCCTCATTTTATTCCCTCCCCCAGGTTATTCTAGTGCTTTCCTCTTCCCACTCCCTGCTCCCAATTTATTGACACTCTCCCCATCTCACTCCACGCCCCGTTTTAATGCATCAGACATTGGGCGACCCCAGAGTGAAAATTTTGGGGATTCAAGAGTTGTGTTGAGTGGGCGGGGGCAGGGCAAGGCTTCAGCTTCTGGGTGGGATGGGGGTGGGGCCAGGGACATTCCGTTGCTGAGGGAGGTAGCAGGGGTGTTTTTGTTCTTGACCAGGTTGGGGGTGGGTAACAGAAGTTTTTAAAAAACGTATTTTTATTCCAAAATGTCACAATATTTACAGTTTACAATCAACACGAAACCCATCCAACACATTAACCCCCCTACCCACCCGTACCTCCCCCTCCCTCCCTCCCCCCTACCCCGCCCTCAGCAGTCAACGGCAACTAACTCTCCAAAATGCAAATTGAACAAATCCTAAATATTGTAGAAATCATCATTCACCACCACGCCCTGCCCGCCCGTCCTTAGAGCAAATTTCACATTCTCCAGGGCCAAAAAACTCCAGCAGGTCCCCCTGCGACGCCGAGGTACAGGATGGAGCAGCTGACCTCCACCCCAACAAGACCCGCCTGTGGGCAATCAGCGAGGTGCAGGCTAATGCGCCCCCCCCCCCCCCCCCCCCCCCCCACTCGCCCTGCCTGCAACTCTGTCCGGCCTAACATCCCAAATATGGCTTCTAGGGGACCGAGCTCCACAATAACATGCAGAACCTCTGAAATGGTGCTGAAAACCGTTCTCCGAAACCTTTCCGACTTTGGGCAGGCCCAAAACATATGAACATGGTTCACAGGGCCCCTCCCACATTGCTCATAGACATCCTTCACCCCCTCGAACAGCCAGCTCACCCTAGACTTTGTCAGGTGTGCCTGTGCACCGACTTCAACTGTATCAGCTGCAGCCTTGAACACAAAGCCGAGGCATTCACCCTCCATAGCACATCACATCATAATCCCTCCTTCAATGCCACCCCCAGCTCTTCTTCCACTTCGCCCTAATCCCCTTATCCTCCAAAACCTTCCCGTCGATCGCAGAGACAACCCCCCTCTCCAACTTCCCCGCTGACAGCACCACCTCGAATAGCGAGGAGGCAGGCGCTATTGGGAAGATTGGGAAGACCTTCTTCACAAAGTCCCACACCTGCACGCACCGGAAAATCTTGCCTGCACTAACCTAAACTTTTCACTCAGCTCCTCCAAGCTCGCAAACCCCCCTCCGAAAAACAGATCCTTCATTTTCCTAATCCCCTTCTCTTCCAATTCCCGGAAACTCAAATCCATCCTCCCCGGCTCAAACCAGTAAATTCCCCTGATCGACATTCCCCCTGTCCTGACCCCATTCCCAACCTAAAATGCTGCCAAAACTGCCACCAAATCTTCAGTGTAGCCACTATTACCAGATTCACTGAATACTTTCCTGGGGCCATTGGGAGCGACACTATTGCCGGCACCCGCAACCCCGACCCCTACGTGAACCCGCCTCCATCCTCACCCACAAAGACCCCACCGCCTACTCTGCATTCGCCGCCCAATAATAATCAAATTCAGGCGGCCAAGTCCCTGCCCCTTTCACCCCCCTACCTCAATCTACCAACCGCTCTGCAATATCACCTTCCCTATCTTGGTCACCTTCCCCACCCAGATAAACAAAGAGATCAGCCTATCCTTTCCCTTAAAAATTTCCTTTGACAAAAAGACCGGCAGGCACTGAAATAAAAACAAGAATCTCGGTAAAACATTCCTCTTTACTGCCTGTACCCGTCCCGCCAACGACAAAGGAAGATTGTCCCACCTGAACAAATCAGCCTTTACGCTCCCAACCAAGCTACTGAAATTGAACTTCCGAAGCTCTTCCCAATCCCAGGATACCTGCACCCCTAGATACCCAAAGTGAGATGCTGCCAGATGGAATGGCAGCCCTCGCCTCACCCCCCCCCCCCCCCCCCCCCCCCCCCGGCACCTCCAGATTCCGCCCCTGGAGAGAAAACCACAAAATATCACTTTTCTCCGAATTCAACTTATACCCAGAGAATGTCCCAAACCTCTGAAGCAAGCCCATTATGTCCCCTGCCGGAGATTCCAGCTCCGAAATATGTAACAGCAAGTCATCCGCATAGAAGGACACCATATGCTCCACCCCCTCTCCCTCACTATCTCCTTTCACAACCCCGAGCTCCTCGGCACAATTGCCAAGGGCTCTATAGCCAATGCAAAGAGAATGGGGGACATATTGTACCCCTGCCTCGTTCCCTGGTGCAATGCGAAATACCCTGAATTCATATTATTTGTGCGCACACTTGCCATCGGTCCTTATACAGTAACTGCAACCATGCCATAAACTTCGGCCCAATCCCAAATTTCTCATAAACCATCAAATAACTCCACTCCACCCGATCGAATGCCTTCTCCGCATCCAACCACCACCACCTCTGTCTCCCTTCCCTCTGCTGGAGAAAGCACCACATTAAACAGCTGCCACGCATTCAATGACAGCTATCTGCCCTTAATGAACACCGTTTGATCCTCCCCAATCACCCACGGTAGGCCTACCCGAAACCTTAGCACCAACACCTTTGTCAACATCTTGGTGCCATATTCAGCAGAGATATGGGCCTGTATGACCCACACTCCACCAGGTGCTTATCCTTCTTAAGCAGCAACGAGATGGAGGCCTGCACCATCTTTTTGAGCAAGACCTCCCCTATCCATCGCATCCTCGAACATCCCCACCATCAACAGCACCAGCCTTTCCTTAAATCTTTTATAAAATTCGACTGAAAACTCATCTGGCCCCACCACCTTCCCCACCTGCATCCTCCCCATTGCCACCTTCACCTCCTCCTCAGCCATCGGCTCTTCCAGCCCTGCCCTCTCCACCTCACCCAACCTCGGGTACTGTAAACCCCCAGGAACTTCCTCATCTACCGCTCATCCTCTGGTGGCTCCAACTTACACAAATCCCGATAAAACTCCTCAAACACCTTGTTAATCTGTTCCCGAGCCAACTTAACTGACTTATCCCGAACTATATCCCCCTCTCCGCAGCCTGCCTATGAAGCTGACCTGCCAACATACGCCCTGCCTTCGTAGTCAGCCCCCATTGCCCTTTCAACTGACACCATTTTCCCCATGGGCAGTCGGTTGAACCTTGCCTGTAACTTCTTCCACTTTTCCAGGAGCCCCGGATCCGGGTCTCTCGCATACCTCCCATCCAGCTCCAAAACCTCTTCTATCAACCTTTGGCGCTCCTTCTTCTCCTTAGATTTAGCTATGTGCATTATGCATATATTTTGGAACATTACACATGGGGCAGGATTCTCCCTCTGGGGATTAAGTCCCCACGCCCGCCGGAAAACGGGCGGGAATCACTCGGGACATTTTCCTAGAAAGTCCGGGGTGATTCTCCATCTTCAAGGGGGCCAGCAGGAATCCTGGGAATCCATGGCTTTTATCCACTTTTACCACATTCAAATGAAGGAAGAATCTGTTTGGCCCTTTTTGTTGAACCAATGTGAGAGGAGGCTTATGAACGAAACTTGGTGCTGTGGAGAATTTAGCATTTAATTTTTAGTTTATAAATTGTTCTTAGACATTTAACATGCTGGCAATCTCTGATGGCACATTATGAAAAAGGAATAACTTGTCTATTTGTTTCTTCATACATTTGACTATGGGACTAATGTTATTTCTGGCTCTGTGAACTATTTGTATATGGCTGCCATGCTCTGTGAGGTTCATGATTAGATACATTTGTGTCTCTGAAGATGTTACAAAGCACCTGAACTGTTACAGAGATGTGGCTTCGGAGATTGATGTATCAATTGCTAAACCATCATCAACCTGACTATTAAGCTGTGAACGAGGCATTAGACACCAAAATGTCAAACAGTTTTGGAATAGGATCATAAGCAAAATGAATAATTTGTGTTAGCTCTGAATTTGGAATAAATTTCCTCTGAACTGTACTTTTTATAAAAAAACAAACAAAATTTTGGCTGAAGTAATGGAAAGATACTGCATCAGTGGTGTTACTACTAAAGTTGTGAATTTGCTGACAGATGAGTATATCAGAACTTTCAGAGGGTATAAACTCAAGAGCATAAAACAATCCATTAGTTACCACATAAAATATATGAGACAGCACAACTCAATCAGTGATCATTTCAAAATCTTTTCTGCTCCATCTGGTTGTCAGCTTCATCTTAAAATCAGTCAATCACTGACAGTCAGGAGCACCATTAGTGTCATCATTGACTGGCATTTTATTGTTGCCTTTATATCACTGTTAGATTAAGATGACAAGGTTGACAACAGGTTGGCCAACAAAAATGCAAAGTAGTCATTTTAAAATAAGATACCGTTCGACACTACCTGCTCAAAGTTTGAGAATATGAAACACTTCCAGAAACACAATTGACACTTCAGGAAAATGATTTAGGGCATGATTTAATGGAAATGAAACAGTGTCCCGTTCTGGGCATGTCCTGCAGCGGGGAGAAAGACCCCACTATTAAACAGGACTCTGCTTCATTTTTGGGCCTTGGCATGGAATGCACCATCGAGGCCGCACTTAGGCTCATTTCCTGCACTGACCAGCTCACCTGGCCAGTGCAGGAAGAGATTGAGGCGCCATTTAAAAATGGCAACCCGATCTTTGGACCACCCACAGGAGCCTCCTGACTCCCCCAACACCCCAACTTACCAACTACAGGGTCCTCGAGCCCTCCGCACCCCACCTCATAAGGCCAGGGCACCCCCGGCCTGATAGCCGGCACGGGCAAGGTGCCACCTGGGCACCTTGACACTGCCAGCATAGCACCCTGGCAGTACCTCTGCCAGTCTGGCAGTGTCACAGTGCCTGGATGGCATTGGGAGTGCCAGGGTACCACCATGCACAGAGCCCAACCAACCGGGGGTCCCCAGTCGCCTGAGAACACCTCCCTCTACCCCCTAAGTGTCAGTATGGCCGGTCCACGTTTGTGAAAACCAGCACTGAATGGTGCCTGCTCTTGGTCTCAGAGGTGAGGCTGTTAGGTCCTGCACGTTGAGTCTTAACTGCACACTTAAATATGCAACTCTGAGGGCGAGATCCAGTTTGCAACGCCACGTGAGATCTAACAAGATCTTGTGAGGGCAGCACGGTAGCATTGTGGATAGCACAATCGCTTCACAGCTCCAGGGTCCCAGGTCCGATTCCGGCTTGGGTCACTGTCTGTGCAGAGTCTGCACATCCTCCCCGTGTGTGCATGGGTTTCCTCTGGGTGCTCCGGTTTCCTCCCACAGTCCAAAGATGTGCAGGTTAGGTGGATTGGCCATGATAAATTGCCCTTAGTGTCCAAAATTGCCCTTAGTGTTGGGTGGGGTTACTGGGTTATGGGAATAGGGTGGAGGTGTTAACCTTGGGTAGGGTGCTCTTTCCAGGAGCCGGTGCAGACTCGATGGGCCGAATGGCCTTCTTCTGCACTGAAAATTCTATGTAATGAGCATCGATTTACAGGCCTCGCTGCATCCTGAGTCAGGTGCGACATGGCCGTTAGATCACGCCCTTAGTTTTCTCATCAGAACTGTGTAAAAAATGTGAACATTTTGAATTCTATTACCTACTTTTAGTTAAAGGTTAACACTGAGTAAACCATGTTTTTTACAAACTGTTTCTTCACCCATTCCTTAAATTTTATCTGTGGTTTAAAATCTTACATGGACTTTGTTAAAATAGTGGATTCAAGAACTTTACATCAACGTAGTTTAGCTGGGTGGGGAGGAATGGTTCTAATGGGGGTAATCAAGCCAAGGCTCATTGGGTTGAATGGCCTTTTGTTCCTATGTTCCTATGAATATATTAAGACATGTGATATTCATATCATAAGACAAAGTTTCAATCCATATTTGCTTTGCGACAAGAATGGAGGAATCCAAAGACACCTTTTTCCTCCATTTTCACTATTTTCACAAACAGCTCGAGACGTTACTCTTCAACACTGATTAACTTCGACCGGTAAGGTATTCCTCCATAATAAAAGTAAATTACTGCGGATGCTTTGACAAAGAGTCATCGGACTCGAAACGTTAGCTCTTTTCTCTCCCTACGGATGCTACCAGACCTGCTGAGATTTTCCAGCATTTTGCAATGTTATATATTGCATATTTTCAAATTGCACCCTTTCGTGATATCGAAAAGTATTGCATCAACCTTTAAAATCAAATGATTGTTAGAAAAGCAACTGATAATCACATAAGCAAGAAGTACTGTGAGTATGGAAACAAACAATTTGATGTAATCAACTGATTCCTTTTGAAATTGTATCAATTAAAGCCAGTCACATGTTTTAAATACCAGGACTGAAAATGGCTTGGTTAATTTTAATCTTGTCACCGTTGATATTAGTTGCAGCTCAGCATTTATTTTCCTATCACCGCTAGCATTTTATTGCTCCATCTCAAAGCTTTACTAAAAGCAGAACGGACACACGGTCTTCGGGCAGACTTGGCAGTTAGCTGCGAAATTTCATGCAACAATTGTTTCTTTTGCTCCTTATCTTCTGCCATTCTGAGATGATGCTAAAAAGACTTCAATGAGTTAATATGAAGCTGGAGAGAGATTTTGTCATTTTATCATTTCAATTGTACAAGATTTATCTTGGGAATTTTACTCAAAGATTGCCTGTTGTAAAATTTCAACGATATAAATGTTATCAGAACCCTGTAATGGCTTTCAAAATTAAATATTTCTTTATAAGAGAGTGCATAGATGATAGCAACTTTTGTTGTGACTCTTTGACTATGTATATCTTTTAAAACTCACCGAGCACAATTTGGAGTAAGCGCTTGATAAAACTGCTATGTGCCAAAAAATATTTCTGACTGACCATCCCACCTCCACCGATATTCCAGTTTTGTCATTTCCTACTCCCAATTAAAGTGAATATAGAACAAGAGATGTATTCACCTTTGCTTCTGTGTAAATGTTGTTTGCATCCATGCATTAAAGGCAAATCTAAAATGCTATTTATGAATGTTACACCGTTGTTCTTTTGATATTACAGGGCCATAGTATACTGTCAGTGGATTGACAACCTCCATGAGACCCGGAAAATATTGTCTGTCTCAGGCCCATTCAGTGGTTTCCTCAAATGGATACTGTGCCATCTAACAAGAGGAATTGTTAAACGGGAAATGTATGGTCAAGGCATCGGCCGCTTCTCAAAGGAGGAAATATATACCTTAATGGAAAAGGATATGCGATCACTTTCAGTGATTTTGGGTGAGATGAAACATTTTTTTGCTGTGAAGTGCCATATATTTCACAGGAACAGCTCTGACTTGCACACAACCTCCACCTCCAGTGTTTATTAGTCTGCATGAAAAGAAATGCTCTTGCATGTGTGTTTGCTTGTAACCAGTAACTATTTCTTGGTGTACAACATCTCCATTCACCTTTGTGTTCTTTCATGATCTTCGTCTTTAATCTTTGGGCGGAATCTTATCAATAAATAGCACAGTGCCAGTTCCGGCGAGAAAAACGGAGTGAATCCCACCAACGGAGTCATCAGGATTTCTCATGGAATCTTGAGCCTCTTAGAAAAGAAAGTGAGTGGGCGTAGTTAACGCAGTTAACCAGCTTCAAACAGGTCGGGACATCCTTGTAAAGGGCACCCCAAACAGCGCTGCAGCTACGGAACCCAGGGCACATCTCGGAGGTCTTGGGGCTCTCCCCGCAGACAGTAATCATGGCAGATTCCTCCCCACCCCCCCATGGGGCTCCCACTAGGACCCTGCCTTGACAATGCCCCTGGCACAGGTTGACACTGCCATGAGCAGCACCAGGGCACTGCTCAGGCATGGTCCTCTACACCCTGGGGGCCATACTTATCTGTGCATCTCCAGAGAGATCCCCTCAACTGCCTGACAACCGGCCAGACCTGCTGTAAATGACGTTGCTGTCATGACGGGTAACAATTCCGTGAGGGGGGGGGGGGGGGCGGGGAAGTTCTGGAGACAGTGCTCACTAATTACATGGTAATGTATTCAAATCAGGTTCCCGTAGATTCTCACTGCTCCACTGGAGACTGGATGGGAGGGGGGTGGAATTTCAAAGTCCAATTACACTGGAGTAAATCATGTTTTTTGATTTTCTCGAGATTTTTCACCTGCGCAGAGTTTCTCACGGACAAAGAGAGAGAGCTCAAAATCGCCCCCTCACCCTCTTTTAGACTTTTAGTAGTGTACCATTTGAACTCAGGTTTCCAATGGCGAGCTGTGACCCTCTCTGGGAGCATTGTTGTGTGTAATCATCCCTTGCACTCTTCAAGTTCAATGATTTGTACTTATAATTCCTGGCAATCTGCAATCTAACTGCTGTTTGTTTATGTTTCTTGGTTTGTGTCTTTTAACTCTAAAATCTGCATTCTATATTAATCGGAGGTTGTGAATTCTGGTTATGAGTGGCTCTGTTCCCTTGTTATATAAAGCTGTGAACTCTGAGAGTCTGCATGTTTCTATGATAGTCCGGATCACACATTTCCTGCAGTGGGGGTGGACTTTGTGGCTAGTGGTGAACAAACAGCAATAACCATTCATGAACGTTAGTGTCATCTGCAAATTTACTCATCCATCCTTCTACGCTCTCCTCCAGGTCATTTATAAAAATGACAAACAGCAGTGGCCCCAAAACAGATCCTTGCGGTACACCACTAGTAACTGGACTCCAGTCTGAACATTTCCCATCAACCACCACCCTTTGTCTTCTTCCAGCTAGCCAATTTCTGATCCAAACTGCTAAATCACCCTGAATCCCATGCCTCCGTATTTTCTGCAATAGCCTACCGTGGGGAACCTTATCAAACGCTTTACTGAAATCCATATACACCACATCAACTGCTTTACCCTCATCCACCTGTTTGGTCACCTTCTCAAAGAACTCAATAAGGTTTGTGAGGCACGACCTACCCTTCACAAAACCATGTTGACTATCTCTAATCAAATAATTCCTTTCCAGATGATTATACATCCCATCTCTTGTAAACCTTTCCAAGACTTTGCCCACAACAGAAGTAAGGCTCACTGGTCTATAGTTACCGGGGTTGTCTCTACTCCCCTTCTTGAACAACGGGACAACATTTTCTATCTTCCAGTCCTCTGGCACTATTCCTGTAGACAAAGATGACTTAAAGATCAAAGTCAATGGCTCAACAATCTCCTCCCTAGCTTCCCAGAGAATCCTAGGATAAATCCCATCCGGCCCAGGGGACTTATCTATTTTCACTCTTTCCAGAATTGCTAACACATCCGCCTTATGAATCTCAAGCCCTTCTAGTCCAGTAGCCTGTATCTCAGTATTCTCCTCGACAAATTTGTCTTTTTCCTGCATGAATACTGACAAAAAATATTCATTTAGCCACTCTCCTATCTCCTCGGACTCCACGCACAACTTCCCACTACTGTCCTTGACTGGACCCACTCTTACCCTAGTCATTCTTTTATTCCTGACATATCTATAGAAAGCTTTAGGGTTATCCTTGATCCTACCTGCCAAAGACTTCTCATGTCCCCTCCTGGCTCTTCTTTCTCATGTCCCCTCCTGGCTCTTCTTAGCTCTCTCTTTAGGTCCTTCCTAGCTAACTTGTAACTCTCGAGCGCCCTAACTGAACCTTCATGTCTTATCATAAGCCTCCTTCTTCCTCTTGACAAGTGTTTCAATTACTTTAGTAACCACGGTTCCCTCACTCGACCACTTCCTCTCTGCCCAACAGGTACATACGTATCAAGGCCACGCAGTAGCTGTTCCTTGAACAAGCTCCACATTTCCATTGTGCCCATCCCCTGCAATATCCCTCCCCATCCGATGCATCCTAAGTCTTACCTCATCGCATCATAATTGCCTTTCCCCCAGATATAACTCTTGCCCTGCGGTATATACCTATCCGTTTCCATCACTAAAGTAAACGTAATTGAATTGTGGTCACTATTACCAAAGTGCTCACCTACCTCCAAATCTAACACCTGTCCTAGTTCATTACCCAGTACCAAATCCAATATGGCCTCGCCTCACATTGGCCTATCTACATACTGCATCAGGAAACCCTCCTGCGCACATTGGACAAAAACGGATCCATCTAAAGTACTCGAACTATAGCGTTTCCAATCAATATTTGGAAAGTTAAAGTCCCCCATAACAACTACCCTGTTACTTTTGCTCCTATCCAGAATCATCTTTGCAATCCTTTCCTCTACATCTCTGGAACTTTTCAGAGGCCTATAGAAAATCCCTAAAAGGGTGACCTCTCCTTTCCTGTTTCTAATCTCAGCCCATACTACCTCAGTAGACGAGTCTTCATCAAATGTCCTTTCTGCCACCGTAATACTGTCCTTGACTAACAATGCCACCCCTCCCCCTCTTTTACCACCTTCCCTGAGCTTACTGAAATATCTAAACCCCGGCACCTTCAACAACCATTCCTGTCCCTATCAATATTTTAGTCAACTGTGTTGGACCACTGTTGAAACCACAAAGTGAAATTGTTAGGAAAGCAAAGGTAGTTTTAAGGGATTTATATTTGTATTGGTAAACATTAGAAACAAGGTATAGTTTTAAGTGGGTGTAATGTAATGTTTCTGTACATGGAAGGGTAAAACCTGTAGTTAGATTCATGATGGACAAAGGTGTTTGTGTGGGGGTTGGTTAAGCTCCAACTATGTTTCTATTGTGTTTAAAGAGGACTGTGACTTGAAGAAAAAGTAGAAGGCATAAGCGTATGGGTGTTGCTGAACAACTGGGGCCTTGTTAGGTAGAGAATCTTTTAGGTTTTAGTTCAGTTAATTTGATTACAGTTGAAGATAGGTAGATTGTTGCTAGAAACAATTGGTTTAGAAAGCTAGAGAAAGAACATCTCTCTTAGCTTTTCTGTAAGAAAAGCCATACAATGGAGTAATGGTTAAGGAAACAAGCACAGCATTCCTAAGAGCAGCTAGTTAAGAAAACTAGTGAAATGAAGAGAGGTGTCCAAGAAGTCTGGAGTTAAGTGAACAGAGACCAAGATATTGTTCAGAAGAATTCATGGAAGAGTAAAGCAAGAAGAGACAATTGCAGTAACCAGATTTAAAGTGGGACAGCAGCCTTCAAAGGTAAATCAAACATCTGAAGCTATTTTAATTTAGTCTGAAAATCGAGAGTTAAATTAATTGTGAAAAGTTTGCACAGCAGTCAAGACGAAGAAATCTTAAAGTGGTTGGTGCAAATTCCTGGACTGGGTTCATGGCTAAAAGTGGAGTAGAAGCTTTGTTTAAAAGTGTCATTTGGAAAGCCTGGTCTGGATTTCAGAATGTAAACCGCTAACCGAAAGCATTTTTATGAGAGATTTTAAAGTGAGCTTTCGCAGTGGAGTTTGGAAACTTCAAAAAAAATTAATTAATTTACGGTTCATGAGCATCGGTGGTTAGGCCAGCATTTATTACCCATCCTTAGCTGCCCTTCAGATGGTAGTGGTGAGTTACCTTCTTGAGGTGTAGGTACACCCACTGTGCTCTTAGGGAGGGAATTCCAGGGTTTTGCCCAGTGACAGTGAAGGAGCAGGGATATATTTCCAAGCCACGGTGGTGAGTGACTTTGAGGGGAATCTCCAGGTGGTGAGATTCTGTTATCTGATGCTCTTGTCCTTCTAGATGGTAGTGGTTGTGGGTTTGGAAGGTGCTTTCTGAGGCACCTTGGTGAGTTGCTGCAGTGCTTCTTGTAGATGGTATACATGGCTGCCACTGTTCATAATTATAATCTTTATTCGTGTCACAAGATGTCACACTGCAATGAAGTTACTGTGTCGCCACATTCCGCCGCCTGTTCGGGTACACTGAGGGAGAATTGAGAATGTCCAATTCACTGAACAAGCACGTATTTCGGGACTTGTGGGAGGAAACCAGAGCACCCGGAGGAAACCCACACAGACACAAGAACATGCAGACTCCACACAGACAGTGACTCAAGCCGGGAATTGTACCCGGGTCCCTGACGCTGTGAAGCAACTGCTAACCACAGTGCTACCGTGTTCTTCAGTGGTGGAGGGTTTGAATGTTTGTGGAAGGAGGAGCAGTCAAGCAACTTGTTTTGTCTTGGATGGTATCGCGCTCCTTGAGTGTTGTTGGAGCTGCACTCATCCAGGTAAGTGGGGAATATTCCATAACACTTCTGACTTGGGCCTTGTAAATGGTGGACAGGCTTTGGGGGGTCAGGAGGTGAATTACTTGCCATAGCATTCCTAGTCTTTATCCTGCCCTGGTAGCCACAATATTAATATGGCTAGCCCAGTTCAGTTTCGGAACAATGGTAACCCGCATGATGTTGATTGTGAGGGATGCAGCGATGGTAATGCCATTGAATGTTAAGAGACAATGGTTAGATCTTCTATTTTATGAGATGGTCATTGTCTAGCACTTGTGTGGTGCAAATGTAACTTGTCACTTGTCAGCCCAAGCCTGGACATTGTCCAGGTCTTATTGCATTTGGGCATGGGCTGCTTCATTATTTGAGGAGTCGCGAATTGTGTTGAACATTGTGCAATCATCCACAACCATCCCCACTTCTGACCTTTTGATGGAAGGCAGGTCATTGATGAAGCAGCTGAAGATTGTTGGGCTAGGACACTATCCTGAGGAACTCCTGCAGTGATATCCTGGAGCTGAGATTATTGACCTCCAACCACCACAACCATCTTCTTTTGTGCCAGGTATGATTCCAACCAGCGGAGAGTTTCCCATTCCCTGATTCCCATCGACTCCAGTTTAGCTAGGGCTCCTTGATGCCATACTCAGTCAAAAGCTGCCTTGATGTCAAGGGCAGTCACTCTCACCTCTGATATTCAGTTCTTTTGACCATGTTTGAACCAAGGCTGTAATAAGTTCTGGATCTGAGTGACCCTGACGGAACATAAAACTGAGCGTCCGTGAGCAGGCTATTGCTGATGATGGAGAGTAGACTGATGGGATGGTAATTGCCTGTGTTGGATTTGTCCTGTTTCCTGTCTACAGGACACACCTGGACAGTTTTCCACATTGCCGGATAGATGCCAGTGTTGTAGCTGTACTGGAACAGCTTGGCTAGAGGTGCAGCAAGTTCTGGAACACAAGTATTCAGTACTATTGCTGGGACTCTCATATGATCATCATTTGAGGGTTTCTGAGGAGAAATCCGCAGATAGTAACTTGAGTTTGAGCAGAGTGAGTGTATTTGATCTCAGTCATCTTGTGTGTTTAAAAGCAACATTTTGTGTTAATGAGACCATTATAGCTTAAGATGTACTGTGTAATTCATGTTAATCTTTAAAGCTGTGTGTATTTGTTAAACTCAGGGAGAGTAAAGGAGTATTGTATTATTATCCATTTTTTCCATGTTTAATAAATGTTATTCTTCCTGTTAAAAAAGTTACAGACTTTTAAGCAAGGGTTCCATTCTGGGGTCTTCCCGTCCAATTATAACATCAACTCGGATCATAACAAAATCAATCTTGGTTAACTATTATGGATATATTCACTAGAATTCTTGAAGCCAAACCATTAAGAAACATCACATCTAAGAGAGTGGTAGAAGAATTAACCAACTAGATGTGGCTTACCGAAAGAGATGTCATTGAATCAAAGATCAAATTTCATGTCAGGATTATTTAAAGAAGTCATGAATAGCTTGGAAATAAAACAGTATAAATCATTGGTGTATCAGCCAGAGTCACAGGGAGCATTTGAGAGGTGGCAAAAACTTTGAAAACAATCGTAAGTGTACAGTCAAGATTACCCTCATCACTGGGACAATTTCATTTTTATTATTTGCTGTTAGCAAATTTTCAAATTTGCTATTTGCTAAAAGATTCTGCAAGATTTAGATTTGAATTGGTTTATGGACATGAAGTTAGAGGACCACTGAAATTAATCCAAGAAAAGTTATTGAGTAAGAAATCAAAGACTACACTTTTGGACTACGAATTGAGTTTCAGAGAAAGACTGAATGGGAGGTGCCAAGGAGGCATTTAACAATAGCACAGCAGGGAATGAAAGCAATGGCTGATAGGAGAGCACAGAGTTATAGTTTCTTGGAAGGGGAGAAAGTGTTGGTGTTATTTCCTATATCAAGTCAACCCTCTGTCTTCTATGACCTAGCCAGTTCTATATCCATCTTGCCAGCTCACCCCTAATCCCATGTGACTTTACCTTTTGTACCAGTCTGCCATGAGGAATCTTGTCAAAGAAGAACAAAAAATGTAACTGGATGGAGGACTGTCAAACTGCAATCCAACATTTCAAAACTGTGTTGACAACAGCGCCAGTGTAAGCTGCACCAAACAGTTTAAACTGGCTGTGCATGCTCGTGACATTGGTATGGGGGCTATGAAGTTACAGGAATTGAGAAGCCTGTGGGATATTTCTCAAGGAAGTTAAATCCTTATCAACAAGTATCCTACAATTGAAAAATACACTTTCACTTCATTGGAATTACAACATTTTGAGATTTATGTTGCCAGTAATTCAGTAGAAACAATCATTTATACAGACCATAATCCCCTAGAGTTTCTGGAGAGACTTTGAAATCAGAACACCAGGTTGTTTAGATGGAGTTTGTTACTACAACTGTTTAATTTGAAAATCATTCACATGGCTGGGAGAGGAAACATCATTGCTGATGTCTTGTCATGAGTGGAAAAGATACTATTGGGAACCTTGTGTTAATATTTTGGGGTATATTTTATGTTAATATATGTTTTAAATTCTTTGTAATGTCAGATAACGTAGAACTGATAAGAAATGGTAGAGAAATGTAATTGTCTTTAAAATTATGATATTTCATTTGAAAAAAGAGGAAAGGTGCTAAGAATTGGCTGAAAATTAAGATTAAAATTGAAACTGGGATAAAAAGAAGGGGGAAATTGATAAGGGCAGCTGTCCGAAGGGGTGTTTCGATATGTGAATCGCTTAAATACCAACGAGAAAAGCAAGTGTTTACCTATGTGATTAGGGGGAAACAATGGGGTATAAAAAAGGTAACTCAAAGTGCGGGGTAAGAGAATTGGCACTTATATGCTAAACGCTGGGTCCACAGGGAACATAACATCAAAGGGAAAGAATGATATATCCATAGCATAATAATTAGAGAAAGGGACACAGTAGAGGCAGATTACATCACAGACACACCAAGCTTCAGAAAACAGTCATCCCTGAAAACACTTTATTGCTAAAAGGGCAGTCAGTTAAATACCAAAACTCGAACCAAGAAGATTATGACTGAAACTGAAGGTGGTTTTCCCAAATGTGGCCAAATAACCTGTGCGTGGTCATTATCTGCTGGATTTAGCTCCTGGAGTTTGGATGTGGTTTAGGGACAAGAGGCATCTCAGAGTTCAGGAATCGTAGATCGTTGGGAACAAAGGGGTAATTTAATGTAATAATGTGTGTATATATATCCTTCAGTATAGTTAAATGCTCGGTTGTAGTGGATTATAGTCCTTCTTGTTATGTGTTTTTCTTTTAAGTTAATCAATTTTCTTTTTTTAATTGATCACAAAACAACTGGACTATTCCTCCCTGATTCATCTATCTTTTCTGACAGTATACCAAATTGAAAAAACACACCACTAAGAACCGATGTTCCGTTACCCTTCTGGGTTTTTGAATATCCTCTCATTTAACATCAGCAGGGCACTGAACAGAAAGCTGCTTTCAAATGAAATGGCTGCTTTGGATATGATGCTACTAAGCCGGCATAACAGCTACTTTTAACTTCTCCACCGCATTAGAGCGCTCTGCTCTCCTTAAAGACAATACCTGGTCTTCTTTGCTTTTAAGAGGTCCTGAGAGGAGTATGACCATGCTTGCAAAACCTGGAAGAAAGCTGCACTGGTAACTCACAAATTCCCAAAACAAACCTAGTGCAGACTTGGATGTTGCCAATTGCAACTGATGAATGACTTCTACCATTTTGTGACTGTCTGGACTCAGACCATGTGACGGTATTGATACTCCTTGAGGTTGACTTTTAAACCCTCCTTCAATAATAAAGATAATAACTTGATCAATAATTTAAGAAGTTCACTAACTGCAACAAATACTTTGGTTGCGAAAAGGCTGTCAGGATTTCTGCCATTCTCCTCTGACAGTAGGTTCACCGTTCAAGTGAAACTCTGGCCCTCAAACGTGAATGCCAACTTTTACTGATCCCTTTTTGCTCCTAGTATGCCTCAGAATAACCAGTGTAGATAGAAAATGCTTTAGCTATTGCTAATATGGGCGCTTCTCTAACAGCAGGTGTGCATTTAGACACCACCTTATTTAACCTTCTGTGGTCAACCATCAATCTTCAAGAATTGTCTCTGAAGAGGAGTCATATGGACTTGAAACATTAACTCTGAGTCTCTCCACAGATGCTGCCAGACCTGCTGAGTTTTTCCATCATTTTCTGTTTTGAATCCAAGAATTGTCCAGCTTTCCCGGACCAAATTGGAAATTGGTCGCAAAAGTTCCTTGCTTTACTTACCACACCGAGCTTAAGGGATAACTCCTACCTTTTCCAAAAAATGAATGCTTTCCCTGGGAATCGGGTATGGGTTTGAGGAAAAAAATGACAAGGTCCGTTAATTATTTCTTTACCCTACAATTTCTCACAATCGTGCTTACTTCTAGCAAAAACTAACAAATTTTCTCCAATTATCTCTTGGACTCGGTTATCCAAATGCCATGAAGCATCTTAGCTGAAGCCTTTCAAATTGCAAAGAGAAAATGAACGCTAGAAATCTCAACCAGTTCACTGGTACCTATCCAATTGTTGTCTTGGTTATAATCAATAATAGTTTGATATAATTTTAATATATCACTGGCCAGTGTTTCTTTTCCATTACTAGCATTCATAAATACTGGTGATTAATAGTTTCTAGGATCCCTTGCATTTTCAGGATTGAAGTGTTTCCTTTATACGTGCTCACATCTTTTTCACTTAACTGTCAATTTAGCCAGGCTTTCTTGAGTTAAGGATAGAGTAAATGTATTAACTACTAAAAAGAAAAGGAGAAAAATGTTAAAACACATGCATATACATTCATACAGATTACAAGTGAGAATTAATTCCGATTGTAAGTAAATATTAATAAAACGGTGTACGGAACAGTCCTTGACATGCGAGGAGTAGATGATGAAGCATGCAGATGTTATGATTTGATTTCAGTAGAGTGACTTCTGTAGGCAAATAGTTTGTTCTTCGATTCCAGTGTTCTGTGGTTTTGTAGAGAAATTTCAGTATTCTTTCCAGCTGCAATCCTTTCTCTGGCTGGGCGAAACACCCTCCAGACATTTCTGTCAGTGTCTGGGCAGCACGTGGCACAGTGATCAGCACTGCTGTCTATGGCTCTGAGGATCCGGGTTCGAATCCCAGCCCTTGGAGTTTCCCCGTGTCTGTGTAGGTTTCACCCCCACAACCCAAAGATGTGCAGGGTAGGTGGATTGGTCACGCTAAATTGCTCCTTAATTGAAAAAAATAATTGGGTAAATCTAAATTTATTTTTAAAAAATGAATAAATTTCTGTCAGTAGCTGGTTGTACTTTTTCAGCCATCATTGGGGCTTGTGTCAATTTTAAAATATAAAACTCAGTCTTTTTTAAAGTTCAATATTTCGGATGTAATTCTGTGGGGTTTTTTTCTCCATCATCATGATGAAAGCTATTTAATTTAATCTGACTACCATGACAATTTGAGATTTTGGCCATCCCCTGTAGCTGTTTAGAGCATGGCGCACCAGCTGGTACCAACAAGCATAATTTGTTTTTGACTGTCTCGTAATTTGGTCAAAATCTCTGGTCACCTATTCAAATGACGTTGGAACCTCATTTCGAGCCAAACGCAGCTCACTTCTAATCTTGTGAGTACATTGAGGACTGTGTGGTTACTGCACATACTGTGTGTTTCACCCACTTGTGTCTGGTTTGCCATGACTACTATTGGGCGGCACAGTAGCACAGTGGTTAGCACTGTTGCTTCACAGCGCCAGGGACCTGGGTTCGATTCCCGGCGGAGTCTGCACGTTCTTCCCGTGTCTGCATGGGTTTTCTCTCACAAGTTCCGAAAGATATGCTTGTTAGGTGATTGGACATTCTGAATTCTCCCTCCGTGTACCCAAACAGGTGGCGACTCGGGGTCACAATAACCTCATTGCAGTGTTAATGTAAGCCTACTTGTAACACGAATAAAGATTATTATTACTATTATTAGCAGGTTCTCAAGCTTCCATTTAAATCAACAATTTCATTGGCTAAATAGTGCCTTTGCCTTCAGCGCTGTACACTGACTGGGAAGGGTGTGGAGGAGGACCCGGAGGTAATCTCCCCTTATGCAATCATTCTTGCCTGATAACCCCTCCATACTCCCTTGCTGTGTGCTGCAGAGTATCAAATTAAAGACACTCAACACTTAGCTGTAAGTAAGTCAGGCCAGGTTTTTTACCAGTATGCATGCATGGGAGATCGACTCTCGGCTATGTCAGGGAGGCAACTTAGCTCACATTTGTTCAAAACATAAATTTCTTGTCAAATTCATTCGGCTAGCTACCTGATCCAACATATAGCCATCTTTGTTCTACATCTCAGCTCCTCAATTCATTTCCCTTCTAAGTTTCCCTTCCTTCATCTGGTCATGTCGCATACTTCTCAATAACAAACTGCAATTATCGGCTATTTTAGCAGTCCCCAACATATGTATTATTTATTATATATGGTTCCCCATATTGTTAAGTATCCCATGATTTCCCGCCTCATGATGTGTTCTGCTCTCCTGCAGCTAATGCACGGTATCCAAACTTTACTGGGACTTTTCTTGGTCCTTCCACAATAGAGATCATTTCTTTAACCTGCATATTGTCCGTTGCCACACCTCAAGCTCTCTCAACTTGGTTCTCAATTCTAACCCATGGAGTTGGTGTAGCTCATGCTGCCCAGATCGGACCTGGTCAAACCCTACTGGTGGTGTGGGAAGAGGCTGTCCTTGAAATAAAACATAGAATCATTATAACTGCTGGAAAAATGCTCCCAGGTGTTCCTCACGTGACCTCACCTTTTCATTAATATCCATTTTCGAGCCCTTTAAGAACTGGATCTAATATTTCATTTGTTGTTCTGTGATATAATTGCTATCTTAAATCCGGAATCACAAGCTGCAAGAATTATTTCCACAATCCTTTTCCTCTAATTCTGGTTGTCCCAGACTGTAATATCAGTACTTTATAAGTCCCTGACTTTATAGTCCTTAGCTCCTGAACACAAGCCTGCAATGCATTTGCTGTCAAACTGTTCAAAGTCCTGTACCCAACTATTCCTCCATGAAGATTGACCTCATGTTATGTCCGTATTACTTCTACTGGAGCCAAAGCCATTGAAGGAGCAGAACTCTAATCTTCATAGGAACATGGAACATAGGAACAGGAGTAGGCCATTCAGCCCCTTGAGCCTGCTCTACTATTAAATGAGATCATGGCTGATCTGTGGCAAATGACTTGTCTCATCAACAGAATCCTGGGACCTAGCTGTCACTGTTGAAACTACTGCCTGCTGTCTCCCAGCTTCTTTTTCAATTACTCAATCTCTACACGGACTATGATCTGTCTCCCTCTCAGAACACTCAGTCGGTTTCAAGAGTGGCCCGCATTCATCCTCCAACTCCTGTCAGAGTCGTGTTTTCCACGTGACACGGTTTCAACGATTGCTTTACCCCCTGCAACTATTGCATAACATTCCCTGCTTGTAAAATCATCAAGTTTTGATGCTGTAACACCACTAATAATTGCACTATTTAATTCTGTATCTGTTTTGTTAGATTTTCATGCCTCGTCTCCATCCATTTATTGTGCATTTTATCCCTTTCTGCACAATAAAGAGCACATAATCAACCTTGAAGCCTTGCCTGCTCTCATCTTTCTTTCGACCACTCATTGCTGAATGATCTTTATCGCTTCCTCTAAGGGCACTCTACTCCCCATCCTTAAACGTTCCATTATTAAATCATGGACTGCCTCCAAGCCTGCTCTACTATTCTTCTAACTCTATAACTCTTTAGAATATCAGCTATCACTGCTCCCATTACAACCACTACAGCTCCTATTAGCCATGTAGATTCACACACCTTAGTCAGGTTTAGCCCAATGAGAGACTCAAATGTCTAAGTTTCCAAATTGCTATCGCATCAAAATTATTTAAACTTCTGCTTTCCTTGTCTCATTCTCTAGAGAAGGCTAGTGATCAGGTACCAACTCAAGGTCTGCAAACTCAAAAGAAACTGTTCATTTTGTTCCTCGAAGATTGTCCCTTCCTTCACCGTTCTGCCGCATTTGCAGTAACCTGCAGAGATCTCTATACTAAACCTTGGTGTAAGGAAATTCCCGCCCCGAATGCCGGCTTGCCAGCTGATTCGCGGTGACCGCGCTCGCCAGCCCGCCGCTAACATGTCTGAGCAGCACTTAGGCGGCACTGGCTCAGCCAACCCCAGCGACAATGGCGCTGAGGAGACCGGCCCCAAGATTCAGGGATGCTGACCTGGGGAGTCTCCTGGACGTGGTGGAGGCCAGCAGGGATGTCCTGTTCCCCCGAGTGTCCCGGAGGGTGAACCACAGGCAGCCCGTGCTGCCTGGGATGAGGTGGTGACAGCAGTCAGCTCAGGCAGTGTGACCAGGAGCAGTGCAAGAAGAAGGTCAACGACGTACACCGGGCAGCTAGTGAGTAGACACCAATGTTCCCCCCCCCCCCAAGGGAGCAACCCCCAGGCAACCCCAAACCCTCCCTCTATCCCCCTCCCCATTCAGCACTCCCTCCACCCACCCCTTCAATTCTCCCTCCACCACAACCCTCCCTTCATCCCCCCCTCCCCCATAACTGTGAACCACACGTGTGGCTAACGATGCCCTATCTGTGTCCCCTCAGGAAAAGCACTCCTATAATCATCGGTATAGGGCCCACACTGGTGGTGGGTGCCAGACTTCAGAATCCTCACCTCCTTCGAGGAGCGGGCGCTGGAGGTGACTGGTGTGGTCAAGGTCAGGTGGGTCACCCACGCGGAGGTTGGCAGACGCCGCAGAGGTAAGGGACTATCAGGCTCCTCCACCTGGAGGACCTATCAAACGTGAGTCGTGATTGCCTTACTGACTGATCCATCCCTCCCCTGGCCATATGTCCATTCTCCGGCAGGTCCTCCAGGCGACGGCGCTGGCCCATCCGGGCGGCCCCCTCCCCTGACTCCGAGGAGAACACCTCGGAGGAGAGCTCCGAGGATGCAACTGTTATAGTCACGGCACAACTATCATCCCCACCCTCCACCAGCGCAGATACACACACACACCTCGGTGGGAAATGTTAGCGGTCAGGCTTCTGGCGCACAGTCTGCTGGGCACCACACTGCTGCTGATGTACATCTGGTGGAGGCAGGAACCGCCCCAGGTGAGACAGTAGGCGGAGGTCTACTGGATCCCTGGACCCAGCTGGGTCCCTGCCTGATGATGAGCCTCTGGACAAAGTTACCCGGATCTGATGGAGAAGATACGGAGCAGTCGGGACATTCGATGGGGGATGTCAGCATCACATCCATAGCCAATTGGAGGAGTCCCAGAAGCGATGGGCGCAGGACATGGCGGTGGCAATGAGTGGCACCAAGGCCAACATCGCTGTGGTGGCGACCGCAGTGGAGAGCCTGGTGCATGAAGTTGGCACCATTAGTGAAGGTGTCCAAGGTGTCACGCAGCTGGTGACAGCCTTGCCTGAGGGTCGCGGCAGAATGTCCGACTGTGCCCATTGGATTCTTACAGCAATCCTCAATGTTTTGAGAGTTAATTTAATCACTAACTAAGGTTAATACTTGTTTTTTTAAGGCAACTCCTCAGCCTGTGACAAATATCCATTGACTGGCAATGTCCTACACAAATGTTAACTTCTGAGCAACTCGTTCCCCTAACAAATGTCCTGTAAGAGTCCTGTGACAAAGATCTCAGTGATCTGTTTTTATACCCTGGTTTTTATACCCTAGGTAGTTTTGCAACATTTAACCCATGTATGTGCACCTGATTCGACACAACTTATGACTTTTAACCCAATATTGACAACTCTTGTCCAATGAGAAGAACGCGTCTAGAGACCCCGCAACAATTTAACCTTAATTTGTATCTCTACCTGAAGATCCTCAAAAACATTTTAAGCCCAAGGCCAGTTCTAACCTTGTAACCCAGTCTAACCATTTTGGACATTAAGAGCAATTTAGCATGGCCAATCCACCTAACCTGCACATCTTTATGGGCTGTGGGAGGAAACCGGAGCACCTGGAGGAAACCCACGCAGACACGGGGAGAACGTGAAGACTCCGCACAGACAGTGACCCAAGCCGGGAATCAAACCCAGGACCCTGGAGCTGTGAAGCAACAGTGCTAACAACTGTGCTACCGGACTCACAACGCTCACGAGATCTAATGTGATCTCATGTGACGTTGCGATGTAAATCCCGCTCATTGTGGTTAGGATCGCTTTTTGACACATCTGCATATTAGAGCGAGTCAGCTAGTCTCACTGTAATATGCAGTTTCTAGAGGTACCTGAGGCGTGGGATCTTCCTTTGCCTCAGGGACCTCGGCAGTGTCGCCCAGCACTGGTCCTCACAAACGGGCACCAGAGGGAACGGCACTCTTGGGGTCTCCCAGGGGATCGGAGGATCCCAGCTGCATGCCCTTTGGTCAGGGTGATACCTGGGCAGTGCCAGGGTGCCCAGGTGGCATTCCCAACTGGCAGGGGCATTGCCAGGGTGCCATATTGGCACTGCCAAGGTGACAAGCTTGCATTTTATGTGTGCTGGCAATCAGGCTGGGGTGAAAACGGGGCTATGTGTGGCCTTGGCCATACTTTCTTCACTGAGGCTCCTTATTTAACATGAGTAGTGTATTGCCATGGCTAAACAAGCTCGCTATGGGACTTTGTTGCCATTGAGTTGAATTGCACCCCGTATCTTGTATCTTTGAGCACAGGCCCAGGAACATTTTAATTCTCAGGCTACCTTCCTGGCCAATCTGCATAGTAGCTTTGGCTTCTCTTTACTGTTGATCAGACTTGCTGGAGCCCAAAGGCCCAACTGTGTCTTGGCGATAACTACAGTTCACTCCCAAAGGATCCCCGCGTTCTTTCTTAAAGCTGCATCAAAGCATTTGGTACTTAAAAGGGAAGCCAAGTTTTAGACTTTCTTAACACCATACCCCAAAATTCACAAATCATCCCAATAATACAGTATGCAAATTAAGACTTCTCATCACTAAGCTTATGTACAGTACCATTTGATAATTTAGGCCTTATTAATCAGACAAATGTGCAGCCACGTGGCTGGAGAATTGCGGCCATTGCATCTGAACTGGCTCTCCGAATGAGCATTTTACATAGTGACATTCACCTGCATTCTAAACCCTGCAGATTGTTTTTCAAAGGATCACCTTATTCACTCTTTGATTGAGGCCTCGATTGAACCTGCCTCCACCACAAGCTCACGGAGCACATTCCAAACCTGAACTATTCGCTGTGTAAATGGATTTTTCCTCACAACGCTTTTGCTTCTTTTGCCAATTATTTTAAAACCTGTGCTATCTCGTTCTCGATCCTTTCATGAATAGAAACAGTTTACTCCTGCCTACTCTGTCCATCTGCACAGGTTTTACACACTTTGCAATCCCTGGCTGAAGAACATTGTTGGCAATAGAATGTGAAGATGTCCCTTTCATTCCTCCGAACAAAACAGTCGTTTAAGGTTTGGGGGCAAGGCATGGTTGGGGTGATGGGGGTAATAATGAAGAAGAAATGGGGAAAAAAACAAATGTATTTATATTGATCTGGTCGTTTTAGGTGATAAGAAGTACATCATGGGCCCAAGGCCTTCAACAGTGGATGCTGCTGTATTTGGGCAATTGGCTCAGGCGATGTGGACGCTGCCAGGAACCAGGCCGGAAAGGCTGATCAGAGGTAAGAAATTATCAAGTTAATATTCAATTTGCTGCTTTCACTCACTCTTTATGCGTGACGTTAAAAGATTGAAGCCTGCGAATCACCGTTTATGCACATTGGGAACAGGTGGTTTAAAAATATTAATTTGTATAATTTAAAAATTTTGAATTAAATCATTCGGGCAACATAGAGATGCATCGAAAGACACAGAAGCACATGGTGGGTCTCAGTGAGGTGGAAACAGAAATTCCAAAAAAAAATCACCAGGAGCAGCTGAAATATGATTTTGGGCCTAACGTAATTGGTGTAAATTTAAAGACAGTTCAGCACTAGTGTAAATTCAGGAAATTTGCTTTCGCACAGGAAACAGAACTGTGAAATTCGTCTGTAGAAGATTTCTACAGAGATTCTATGGAGTTGTGCAAGAGATCAAGGAAATTCTGACATAACATGAAAGTGGACATAAATCACTTGCTTCAAACTTTTACATTGACTTGGGCCATTGCTGCAGCTTAAGCTTTAGAGAAATTCTGGGCCAGGACTATTAATGTTTAAAATTAAACCTTTGGTATTTTGAAAAAAAAAACACAGCGACCTCCAGTGGCAATGTTAAGTCACAGCAGCCAGTATTGTGAAATTCTCAATATGGCTGTGGCTGCTATTTCTTGTCAAAACAGCTTTGTAGTTGCTCCAGAGCTTCGAGGAGTGTTCGGAATTATGGGTCCCCTCTTACAAACTGACTGACTGTGATGAAATTGTACATACTATATAACAAATAATTAAATTTGATTCAAACAGTGTCAAACAAATAAGAACCACATTATAGCATAAGGTGTGCAGATATTTTTATTTGATGGGTTTTATAAATTATTTAATTTTTAAAGCATATGATTAATGTTGTTTTGTTCATTTTTGAGATGGTTCTTTAAACCCTGCAGAAGGATGCAGCAGGAGAGACCCACACAGAAAGGATATAACTGTGATGAATGAAAATACTGTCCGCAATCTGAGGATTTTTGTTCCCTCTTATTTATTTTACGAAACAGAAATAAAAAGAAATATCCGGTTGTGGCTAGTCGCCCGTGGACTTGGTGGCCCCTACACAGGGAAATTTTGTTTTTACCTAAGAGTCAAGTCCGGGCTTTCAAATGCAATCCCAAAATCCGGATTCCAATCAGCGAAGGTGTCGGCAAACTGCCTGAGCGGTTCGGTATGCATCCAACGAAGATTAACTGGGGGCAATAAAGTGGCACGAGACAGACTGCGAGGCTCTGGAGAGCGCGGTTGAAGGCGGGGTGGCATTGGGTCCGGAGTCTGTGGCCCCAGCCCAGTGGTGTACGGCATAATTAGTGGACTTTTTAAACACTCAATTTCAGAAGCTGAGAATGGAAACCTCTGAAGACTTGGCAAAGGCCATTGACCCAATAAAAGCAGCAGTGGAGAGGCTTGAGGTCAGCTTCCTTGCTATGTGCTCAGGATCCATTGAGATATTGCTGGTATTCCGTTGACACCACTTAACTGGTCCATGGTTTTTCAAGGAACAAACCAAGATATGATCTACTCATATAGAGGGGTTAATTTTTAATCTTACGGAATGGATTGTACCCATTGTAAAACCTGCCCAGTTTTCATTCCTTGGAAATGAGGTAGAGTCTAAAATGGACTCTCCCAAGGTTATTCCCAAAGTAGGTGAAATGTATTCTCAAGAATGAAGGCGATCTGATAAGGAAGGTGTCATTTTCCAGATTTGTTGACGCAAAATGGTTGTTTTTGTCTTTCAATTGATCAGCAAATTCTGAGAACAAATGACTATATATGATTTTTAGCATATATTAATATGAGAGATTTCTGACATTGTGTGGGCTCGTTATTTTGAGAATTTCTGAAAACAATCATTACTTCTAATCTGGAGAAATGTTGGGAGCTAACAGGGATATTCACTGTATACATTAACATAATCTATCTGGGTGATAAGATTCAAATAGATTGACTTCATGCAAATATAACCATTGATTTAGCCCAAGTCATATTGTACTCTTTCCACACTTGGAGATCAAATTATTCTAGAGAACCTAATACTGAGTATCTTTTGAGATGTTATTCTGAAGGCCAAAATGCTCAGAGATGTGACATAATTGTGTGCACATACTTTCTGTCTTTTTTTCCCCCAGATGAGCTGATTAATCTTGCCATGTATTGTGAAAGGATTAAGAGGAGGTTCTGGCCTGAATGGATTGAAGAGAGTGATGATGCTTCATACGACAATGAAGATGAGTCCAGTGAAGACAGTTTGACTCCCACACCACTACAAGACTTCAGCTTGTACTCTCGCACAGAAACTTTTGATGAAGAAGTAACTGAGAACAGTGTTTCCTATTCCCAGACTCCAGATACTGATTACACTGGCCATTCACTCTTCGATTCAGATGTGGACATGGAAGAGTACACAGATAACGAGCAGGGCAAATGAACATGCTGAAAACAAATTTGAGTTAAAGTAAAATACATTATTGTATATTTTGCACCGTACACAATTAGTCTGGAGATCACTAGGAATCACTCAGTTCAGGTACTGTTATTCGGACCAATGTGATAATATCACCAGTTGCCATCGCAGAAAATCTCCAAGAAAGTAACTTTTGTCAAATGTATAGTAATTAACTGAGGTATCTACTTAAGTGGAGCTAATAGAAAAACACATTCAGCCATAATAGTCGCTGTACAATATGTAGCCATGTGTGCCTAATGTCACAGCATCTGGTTTCAACATTGTAATTCTTTATAACTATGTCGCAAGAACATGCTACTTCCCATCATTAATTTTAAATAATCCAAAACCACATACATCTAAACATGCTATAATATGTTTGGAAATCAAGATCTGTCATAGTATAAATAAGGCCTTCATTGCAGGGCACTTGGATGACTGTCATGTACTGTATCACACAAAGATTTATGCTGTAGTTAAAGTTGAAAGTGGATCACTTTCATTTGAACATGGTGTATAAATGCCAATTCAATTAGATACTTTTTTAAAGTGTGCATGGGAGAGCAGTGGCGTACTTAAATGAACTACACACTTATCTACTAGGTTCAATTATATATGCATTGAATAAGATTATGTAGGAGTTTTCTGGGATTTTATATATTAAACTGTGTTGCATTCATAGAATCTGCCATTGTGTGAATTGGAAAGTAACTTTTAACAATGTTCTCTGTAACATACACTCTTAGTCCGTTTGCTCCTCCTTGTTTTGTATTATTTCTATGGTGCAGTCCTTGGAAACACTGCCGTTTTTCCACATAATTAGTCAAAAATTTGGGAGCAATTAATATTTCCTGACTACTGATAGCTCTGCTGTAAATGGCTTCAGCAACTTGAGGAAGCCAGCAGTAGCAGGACAAGGATTTATTGAACTATGTGGAATACTCCAACAGCAGTAACTTTCTTCCAATCCAGTCCCTGTTGGGACAACCAACAACTGCTGGCCCTGCTTGGGCCGGCTTTCATGTGTAGTCTTTAAGGAGCTCCAGCTGGGTGTCCTCTGCCCCCTACCTGGGAAGCTCCACGGGTCCCACAGGGAGATCGACAATGGTTTCACCGTGGTCCTCGTAGGTGTTATGACAATGGCCCATTCTTTCTTCCATAGATGAGAAAATATTCACGGCAAATTGAGCTGGATGGAAGAAAAAAGATGCATTCATGCAGTTCCCTTCATCCCGTCAAGGTATCCTATAGGACCTTTTACAGCAAATGAAGTACTTTTAAAATGTAGTCACTCCGTGATAGAGCACGATTCAAGTAAATGGGAACAAAGTTCCATAGCGAGTGCATTTAGCTGCGTGTCTGCCGGAGCTCGCAGCGCTGAGAAACACATGGCTATACAAAGCCAGTCGCATTAAATAAGGCGCCTCAGCAGGGAATGCACGGCCAAGGCAGCATAGCCTCATTTTCTACACCGAGGAGCTCCGATCGCCGTAAATCCTCAGTGCAGTGAGAGATTGAGACGCCATTTTTAAATGGCGTGCCGATCTCCTAAGCACCAAATGCGACACCTAACCTCCCCAATCTACTAACGCACTATGGGAGGGTTCTCACCACCCCCCATGCCCCGCATCATCCCCAACATGCACACAGGGCACCCATGGTTCAATCGCCAGCACACAAAAAATGCCAGGTTGGCACCTTTGAAGTGCCAACCTGGAACTCCATCAGTGCCCCTTCCAGATGGCACTGGCACCTGGGCACATTGGCAATGCCAGGCTGTCACCCAGGTGGCACCCGACCCACAGGGCATGCACCTGGGGTCTCCAATCCCTTGGGAGACCTCCATAAGTGCCTTCCATCCCACAAATGGGGACCAGTGCTGAGCGGCGCTTGCCTGAGGTCTCCGAGACAAGGGATGGATACCAAAGCCTCGGATACCTCAGGAGACTAATGTTAGATTGCGACTCGCTCTAATCAGCAGAGGTGTCAAAAAGTGATCCCGACCACAATGGGCGGGATTTACATCACGTTAGATCTCGCTAGACGTTGCGAGCCGGGTGCGTGGTCTCCCGGCTTTTATTGACCACGTTGCTGCGGGGTGCTTTTCGGGCGCAGAGTGGCCGTTCGATCACACCCATAATGTAGAGAAATGTGGTAGCCAATTTGGACACGGCCCATAAACAGCAATGAGATAAATGACTGGCTCTGGTGAAGAGTCAAATGGACTCAAAAGATAAATTCTGTTTTATATCCCGACAGATTCTGCCAAACCTGCTGGGTTTTCCAGCATCCTCTGTTCTTGTTTCAGATTCCAGCATCCGCAGTATTTTGAAAATATGTTTCTGAGGAACACATTTTGGTCGAGACACTGGAGGAATCTCCTCTACTCATCTTCGAAAGGTGCCATTAAATCTTGAATGTCTATCTGAGAGGGCAGACATGACCTCAATTTAACATCTCATCCCAAATACAAGCTGTCTGTCTATATAACATGGATTTTATAATCTGTTCTGTGCCCTAAAGTGAAAAGAAATACAGTGGTTCGTGTGGCACAACATTTTAATTGAACCAACACAGTTAGTGATGGAGGAGCCAGATTAACCCGTAACACTCTTGTGAACTTTGCGGTGGTATCACCAAGGCCTGGGAGCAAAGTACACTGTTGCTTGGAGACATTCCTGCCTCTGTTTTTATTGTGGACATTACCCATTTATTTTAAACAGGCAATGATTTTACTGAAATAGCAGGCAAAAGAATGGCAAATACATTAAATATCCATCCACTAATATTACTTACAGCAATTATCTAGGCTATTGTGTCTTGACGGGGGAAAGGAGAAAGAGTAATTTGCCCATTGTCTCATTAATTATTGGTTGGGGATTGTTCATTCTATCGTCTGTACCTCAAACACAGCAGCAGCTCAAACACAACAGTGTTGCTCATGGGGCCAAGTATGATACCTCAAATAGTCGACTTCTCAAAAGGTAGGAGAAGTGTTACTACAGCAACTTATTACAAATATATTTACATCTGAACAGTGTTTGAAAAATGAAATAATTTCTATAGCATCTGAATACCTGGGCTGTTTAAAATATTCATCATGATATTTGCAGTACCAGTCAGATGGTGCTTGATATCATTTGGCTAATTAAGCTTCATAAAATAGTGTCTGAATCAACAATGCCCAGGACATCTAATGGCAGGGTTCCATTTTTAAAAAAACTTTCCGTCTGCTAAGTTGCAGAGCATGTCAGCTGGTAACATCAGAAAAGCAGCATTTGGGAACTTAGTGGAATGCATTTTTAAAAAAATGTATTTTATTACAAACATGTATCAAAACAGGTTGTAGCGAATAAACACCCCGGGAAACATACTTCCCAACAATCAACTATACAGTTTGTACAGATTTTTCCCCTTTTTCACCCTCAGCACCGCCTCCCACCCCCGGCGACGAACAGCCCCTCAAACACGGTCACAAACATCCCCCACCTTTCCTCAAACCCCCCTGCAGAGCCCCTTAACGGATACTTGATCTTCTCCAATCGCAGAAAGTCGGACAGGTCATACAACCAAGCCGCTACGCCCGGCGGCGATGCCGACCACCACTCCAGCAAAATTCGCCACTGTGCAATCAGAGGGGCGAAGGCCACGACATCGGCCTTCCTCCTCTCCAATAGCTCCGACTTCTCTGAAACCCCAAATATCGCCACCAATGGGTCCTCGTCCTCCACTATCCTGGCTAAGACCGCGAACCCTCCCGCCCAGAATCTTCCCAATTTTGCGCAACCCCAAAACATGTGCATGTGAGCGCTGACCCCCGCCCACACCTCTCACACTCATCTGCTACCCCCTGAAAGAACCCACTCATTCTTGTCCAAGTCATATGCACCCTGTGCACCACCTTAAACTGTATCAGACTCATCCTTGCACAAGAGGAGGTCCCATTGACTCTTTGCAGTGCCTCACTCCATATTCCCCAATTGATCGCCCCTCCCAACTCTGCTTTCCATTTCTCCTCGATCTTCACCACCCGCTCCCCTCCCTGCTCCCCCAGCCACTTATATATATCCCAATTCTTCCCTCCCCTTCCACATCCGGAAGCAGCAGTCACTCCAGCATGGTGTTTCCTGGCAACCTAGGGAACCCCCTCAAGACATTTCACGCAAAGTCCCTAACTTGCAGATACCTGAACTCACTCTCGCTCGGCAGCTCTACCCACTCCCTGAGCTCTGCCAGACTGGCAAACCCTTCCTCCATTGATAGATCCCTCACCTTGCCCAGCCCCACATCCCTCCACCTCCTGTATACACTATCCATCACCCCCGCCTCAAGCCCATGATTACATAGATACATAGAAGATAGGAGCAGGAGGAGGCCTTTTGGCCCTTCGAGCATGCTCCGCCATTCATCACGATCATAGTGATCATCCAACACAATATAATAATCCTGCTTTCTCCCCATAGCCTTTGATCCCATTCTCTCCAAGTGCTATATCCAACCGCTTCTTGAATATATTCAATGTTTTAGCATCAACTACTAACTGTGGTAATGAATTCCACAGGTCCACCACTCTTTAGGATAAGAAATGGCTCCTCATCTTTGTCTGAAATGGTAAACCCTGAATCCTCAGACTGTGACCCTGGTTCTGGACACATCATCATTGGTAACATCTTCCCTGCATCTACCCTGTCTAGTCCTGTTAGAATTTCGTAAGACTCTGTCAGATCCCCCCTCATTCTTCTGAAGTCCAGCGAGAACAATCCCAACCTAGTCAATCTCTCCTCATGTGACAGTCCCGCCATCCCTGGAATCAGTCTGGTAAACCTTCGCAGCACTCCCTCGAGAGAAAGAATATCCTTCCTCAGAAAAGGAGACCAAAACTGCACACAATATTCTAGGTGTGACCTCCCCAAGTCCCTGTATAATTGCAGCAACACATCCCTATACTCAAAACCTCTCGCAATGAAGGCCAACATACCATTAGCCTTCTTTACCGCCTGCTGCACCTACAGACTTACCTTCAGCGACTGGTGCACAAGGATACCCAGGTCCCGCTGCACACTCCCCTCTCCCAATTTACAACCATTCAGGTAGTAATCTGCCTTCCTGTTTTTACTTCCAAAGTGTACACTTAACCAAATTATACTGCATCTGCCATTGATTTGTTCACTCGCCCATCCTGTCCAGATCATGCTGTAGGATCCCTGCATCCTCATCACAGTTCACCCTCCCACCCAACTTGGTATCATCTGCTAACTTTGAGATGTTACATTTTGTTCCCTCATCCAATATATTAATATATATTGTGAATAGCTGGGTCCCACTAGTTACTGCCTGCCAATTTGAAAAGGACCCATTAATTCTTACCCTTTGTTTCCTCTCTGCTAACCAGTTTTCTATCCACCTCAATAACTTCCCCCAATGCCATGTGCTTTAATTTTGCACAATAATCAAATCCGTGGGCAGCGCGGTAACATAGTGGTTAGCACAATCGCTTCACAGCTCCAGGGTCCCAGGTTTGATTCTGGCTTGGGTCACTGTGCGGAGTCTGCACATCCTCCCCGTGTGTGCGTGGGTTTCCGGATGCTCCGGTTTCCTCCCATAATCCAAAGATGTGCAGGTTAGGTGGATTGGCCATGATAAATTGTCCTTAGTGTCCAAAATTGCCCTTAGTATTGGGTGGTGTTACTGGGTTATGGGGATAGCGTGGAGGTGTTAACCTTGGGTAGGGTGCTCTTTCCAAGAGCCGGTGCAGACTCGGGACGAATGACCTCCTTCTGCACTGTAAATTCTATGATAATAATGTTAGCAGCGACATCCCTTCCACCCTAAAATGCCTCCTCAATTGAATCCATATCTTCACCATGGACTGCACCACTGGCTCTCTGAATACCTACACGGAGACATTGGCAAAGCTGCCGTCTCCATAGCCCTCAAACTAGACCCCTCACAAGATTCCTTCTCCATCCTAACCCACTCTACCGCTTCTCCTTTCTAGTACTGCCGCACCTTGTCCAAATTCACCGCCCAATAATAGTGAAGCAAGTTTGGCAACGCCAACACTCCTGCTGCCTCTACGTCTGTAGCAGGGTCCTCCCCACCCTCGGCACCTTCCCCGCCCATACAAAGTCAGAAATGATTGTGTCCACTTTCTGAAAAAAAGCCTTTGGTATAAAGATCGGGAGAGCTTGAAAGATAAACAAGAACCTCGGCTGAATATTAATTTTCACCACTTGAACCCTCCATGCCAACATTAAGTGGCGTGTATCCCACCTCCTAAGATCCTCCCTAGCCTCCTCCACCAGCTTCGTTAAGTTCCACTAGTGGCGGCCCGTCCATTCCCTCAAGACCTGAATCCCCAAATACCTAAACCTATCCCTCGCTACCATAAATGGCATCCCCCCTAAATTAGCCCGCTGTGCCAGCTCATTCACCGGGAATATCTCGCTTTTCCTATGTCCAGTTTGTACTCCGAGAACCCTCCAAACCTCCCCAACAGGCCCATAATCCTTCCCATATTCTCCAGTGGATCCGAAACATCCAGCAAGCGGTCTGAATGAAAAGCATAACCACCAATGTATCCCCTGGACCAATTTGATTGAAGGATTGTGAAATTAATAACATAAGGACTCAGAAGGAAGTTAAAGTAAGTGAACTCAGTGTTAAATCACCTGCAGAAAGAGACATAGCGGCTGGAGTTCGCCAGCTGTTGGCAGCACCCCCCCCCCCCCCCCCCCCCCACCCCCCCCCCCCCCCCCCCCCCCCCCCCCCCCGCCTGTTGGTTTCTGCTGTGGGGTGGTTTCAACGGGAAATCCAATTGACCAGCGGGAGGAAGAGAGAATCCCGCTGCCAGTGAACGGCGCACCGCTAAGAAACATGCGGCTGGGGGACGGGAGTAGGAGATAGAGAAAGAAAAAAGGACAATGGAAAAGTAAAGAAAATCTGAAAATTTTTAAAATGTCCAACTTTAATACTTAAAGGGATGAAACTCCACATTTGCAATAGTTCATTTTCAGTGCCAGCGGTTGGTTGGTAATCTTTAACAGTGTCAAAAGACAAGACTTAACTTCCTGTGGCAATTTTAGTTTGAATCTACTTTGCAAATATAGCAAATTCATAACATTCTATTCTTTTCAATGGTGAGAAAATCAGTGATATGCCATTGTTGTTGAGAGACATACCCTGTACACCCTTTGTATATCTGAGTTAAATCGCATATCTGCCTTTCACCTGAATTTGCTGTACCATCAGCACATTAATACAGTGATCCCATTAACCTCACCATTACTTTGACAGCAAGATCTGGACACATTTGATCACTTTTATCCCATCTTGATGTTTAAGAGTAATGGTGTCATCAATATCATCAATTACCCATTGGTCTATTTCATGTTTATCATTATAAATATACTGATATGACTGCTCAGTAGACCTGGAGGCCTCTGATCCCCTGGGAGACCCCCACAAGTCCCATTCCATCTGGTCCCCATTTGAGGAGACCCCCATTATTTCATTTTCATTTATAGACACCACTGTTGCACATTTTACTGTGGTTGTAAAACGCGTTTATTGGAGTGTATTAACACGCCTCCGTATTCGACGTGTGCTTAACACTACTAGGCTCTGTTCTATGTATTTATTCAGCTCTGGAGTCGCCAGGTGCCGTATAGACACCGTCACAAGTATTCCAAGGTCAAGTTCAAAGTAATAAAGACGATACACCGATTAGTAAGGTTCAAACGATCAATATTTATTATACAGTTATAATAAATACTCATGCACACACTAAGAGACTAAGCTATAACCAAACTTAAGTGATCAGAATACTTATCTAACAGGAACAGGCAAGGTCAGAGAACGAGGCCTTCGTCCTGGTCTTGTGCTGCAGCCTTCAGCAAGCGTTCTGGTACTGGGGGTCTAGTGGGCTTGGATCGCGTAGCGAGCGTTGAACTTACGGTTTCGGCGGCTGGTGCTCAACGGCTGGAGTCAGGATGCAAGATGTCAGTCAGAGCCGGAGCACGGGTTTAACAGACAGGCTATGTGGGGAATTTGCCTTTATACCCCTCTCTAATGTCCTTGCCCCCTTCTGGGCGGGCTCTACCTTTCGGTACCGATTGGAGCGTTTCCAAACGGTTACCTTCGAAATCCTCCAATGCGAGGGCCTTCCTCGGTGTTGGGGGGTGGTTTCGATATTCGTTACTTTGGTGCCATCCTGTCTGCGCAACCAATTAAGTGTTACATTGAGATGGAAATGTTGCCATTGTTCGTGCCTGGATCTGGGCTGCCTCATCAGAATGCTAAGCGCTTTGCCATTAACACCTTTGGCTTGGAGATCTTGCACCTGGCCAGAAACTGGTTTGCTGCTTGCAAAATGCTAATTAGTTGAGAGCAGACTGTCTGCACTCACTAAACAGGCTTTTCCTTCTGTCTTCCATTTTACTTTGGCTCAGTGTCCATTTTGCGTGGCCAGCATGGCTACACCACCAACAGCAGAAAGCACTTAACTGCTTTTAATGTGGTGAGGAACTGTCAGTCATAGCAAAAGTGTTTATAAACATTGTTAACATCAAAGCGTACTTGAGATGCATTCAAGTGTGAAGGGAAAGATAGATCAACAATCCACCAAGCACCTGTCTCTGGAGTAATAAATCTGTCAATCACTGACTAATGTAATGTACGGCAGTTGAAATTGAATGGAAGATTTGCATTTCAAAGGCTATCTGGAGATTTGAAGCCCTTTGAAGTCAACTTGGCTTTCAAGGAAGCCCATGACTCTTGTAATAGTTGCTGCTTTAAACACATTTGGCTGAGGCAGCAGATGTTGGAGTAGGGTAAGTGAGAATGCAGTGATTTTTCACTCTACTGCCTGGACTGCTCTTTAGCTTTCAGTCAGGGGTCTCTGATGGGGGTCTCTGTTGGGGGTCTCTATTGGGGGTCTCTGATGGGTTCTTTGATGGGGGTCTCTGAACAGGCGCCGGAATGTGGCGACTAGGGGCTTTTCACAGTAACTTCATTGAAGCTTACTTGTGATGATAAGTGATTATTATACATAACAATATACTTGTAGAAGCTCTTCGTATCTGTTTTTATATTTCTTGCTAGTTCACTCTCATATTCTAATTTCTCTCTATATATTTTTAAGTCTTCCTTTTGTGGTTACTAAAATTTTTTCAATCTTCTGCCCTGCCACTATTTCTCACAGCATCGTATGCCTCATCTTTTAATTTGATGCATTTCTTAACTTCCTTGGTTAACCATTCTTCTAGTAGAGTCTTTCTTTATCAATGAAATATATATTTTTTTGGGGGGAGGGTTGACATTTCTCCTTAAACGCCGGGGGCTTTTTACTGCTACCATAATTTTAAACTTATTTTCCCACTCCACCATAGCCAACTTTGTCCTCAGACCTTTGCAATTGCCTTTATTTAAGTTTCAGACATTAGTTTCAGACCTAGGTTTCTCACCTAAACTGAATATGAAATTTTATTATATTATGATCACTCTTGCCTACCAAATCCTTAACTTTGAGTTCATATGAAAGCTCTGTAATAGTTTTCACATGCACATGATGGTACCCAGTGAAGTGTTGGCTAGTGTAGACTTGAGAGATTAACAGACACTTCCAACACTGATGAAAGTTGGGCAATGGCTGGCGCATCAGGAGCCGGGAGGGCTGCAGCACCATCAGGGGCAGGCAGAGTGACCGGAAGTGCCACACAGTCCACGGCGGGATCAATGGAAGAGCTGGTCGGAGGCTCCCGTGACGACCCTGGAACCAGGCGAAGAGCATGCCTGTTGCGGTGCTGAATAGATCCATCCGGTAAGCAGACCAGGAAGGAGCGGGGGGCCACCTGCCTTAGGATGACAGCAGGTGCAGGCCAGCCGCCATCTGGGAGGTGGATGCGAACCTTGTCGCGTGGATGAATGTCGGGAAGGTCAGCAGCCCGTGAGTCCTAGGACGTTTTCTGCTGCAGTTGAAACATGCACATAAGGTGGAGCACGGGGCCATAATCGAGGTTGGGAGTGAGAATCGATGGCACCGTCGTTCTGAGGGTGCGGTTCATTAGTAGCTGAGCAGGCGACAAGCTGGTGGAGAGCGGGGCGGAGCGATAGGCTAGCAGAGCAAGGTGGAAATCTGAGCCGGCGTCGGCGGCCTTGCTGAGGAGCCGCTTAACGATGGGGACCCCCTTTTCCGCCTTCCCATTGGATTGGGGGTATAGGGGACTGGACGTAACGTGCTTGAAGTTATAGTGTCAGGCGAAGCCGGCCAATTCCTGGCTCGCGAAACGGGCCATTGTCTGACATGACCGTCAGCGGATTGCCTTGCCGGGCAAATGTCTCCTTACACACCCTGATCACAGCCGAGGATGTGAGATCGTGCAGCCTGATGACCTCCGGGTAACTGGAGAAGTAGTCGATGATGATGACGTCGTCCCTGCCTAATGCATGGAACAAGTCGCTGCCCACTTTGGTCCAAGGCGATGTGACGAGCTCATGGGACATCAGGGTCTCCCGTGGTTGGGCGGGCTGAAAACGTTGGCAGGTAGAGCAGTTGAGCACCACATTGGTGATATCATCATTGATGCCTGGCCAGTAGACGGCTTCTCTGGCCTTGCGGTGGCATTTCTCGATTCCTAAATGGCCTTCATGGAGTTGCTCCAACACTAGCTGGCGCATGCTTTGTGGAATGATGATGCGATCCAATTTCAGGAGCACCCTGTCGACAACCGCCAGGTCATCACGGACGTTGTAAAATTGCAGGCATTGGTCCTTGAGCCACCCTTCTGACATTAGACGCATTACCCGCTGCAGAAGTGGATCAGCCGCTGTCTCACGGCGAATTTGCATCAGTCGTGCATCCGAAGCTGGCAAATGGGAGGCTGCAAGCTGAACTTGAGCATCTAGTTGGCAAATGAAGCTGTCGTGATCACACGGAGTTGTGATCGACCTTGAGAGGGCATCGGCAATGGCAAGGTCCTTGCCAGGGGTATAGATCAGTTGAAAGTCGTACCTGCGCAGCTTGAGTAGGATACACTGGAGGTGAGGCGTCATGTCATTTAAGTCCTTTTTGATAATATTTACAAGCGGGTGGTGGTCGGTTTCAACCGTGAACTGCGGAAGTCATAGACGTAGTCGTGGAACTTCACGACTCCAGTGAGAAGGCCGAGACACTCTTTCTCAATTTGTGCATAGCGCTGCTCTGTGGGGGTCATCGCCCGTGACGCATACGCAACGGGGGCCCATGACGAGGCCTCGTCTCGTTGCAGGAGCACGGCACCAATCCCCGACTGACTGGCATCGGTAGAGATTTTAGTCTCTTTGGTCGGGTCGAAAAAGGCCAACATCGGGCCGTGGAAAGCTTGGCCTTCAGCTCCTGCCATTTACGCTCATGAGCAGGGAGCCATCAGAAATCTGTGGTTTTGCGGATCAGGTCTCTGAGGGCCACGGTGTGTGAGGTGAGATTCGGGATGAACTTCCTGAGGAAATTCACCATACCGAGGAACCGGAGGACCGTTTTCTTGTCCTCAGGCGTCTTCATGGATGTGATTGCTGCAATCTTGTCCTCGTCTGGGCGCACCCCCTGGCGGGAGATGTGATCCCCCAGAAACTTGATACTCGACTGTCCGAAGGAACATTTGGCTCTATTGAGGCGGAGGCCGTGTTTGTGGATGCGCCTGAAAACGCGCTTAAGGCGGGCAATGTGTTCCTGCGGGGTGGCTGGGACTGCGAGGTGCATGAATGACAGGTGTGGTGTTGGGATTGAGTAAGATTTTGTACATGTACGGGAGCGTACCCATGCCTTCGAAAACATCATGGTATTGCTGAATGATGGAGTCGAGTTGCACCCTGAAGTCTCTGTCAGAGGATGCAGACACATCGCTTGAAGAGAGAGAGTGTACTCTCTGCACTAAGTGGAGCAGCTTGCACGCCTGCGCACCAAGCAAGGAGGCTTTTGAGGCAGCAACAATCTCAAACGGGAGAATGGCTGTGAGCACGACGTGTCACCTCAAGGCGGCAGGACCTGCTGCAGCGATGGCATTGCCATTGTAGTCCAGCAATTTACACGCGGATGGCAGGACAGCAGGCTGTACGCAGGGCTTGCGAAAATCAGACGACGCAATGAGATTGGCAGTAGCGCCAGTATCCAGGCGGAACCTGACAGGGGACCGATTGACCGTAAGGGTGGCACACCACTCATCATCCTGGTCGGCTCTGTGGACGTGGACGGGTTCAGTGCCACGGTTGGGGGACATCCTGTTCGTGGTAACGACGCCGATTTGGAACGGGACCTGTGGGTCATCGCAGGCACAGTCGGAAGCAAGGTCTGGAGTAGGTTAATTGATGGCAGGCTGGATAGCCCTGACGCCTCTGTGTTTTTGGGTGGACCTCCTAAAAACAGCAGGCAGGGAAGATCTGCACATTGTAACGTAGTGGCCTCGTTTGCCACACTGCAGGCAGCGTCGGGACTTCACGGGACATTGCCGCTTTAAGTGGGCGGAGCCGCAGTTGCCGCACGCCAGAGCGTCGTAATGTTCGTCGTGCCACCGCGCATGCGTGGGGCGATCGAGCGTGGTGCGCACCTGCGCAAAGCGGTCCGTGATGTCAGCACGCTCGCTGCGTGTAAGCGCGGGAATCTGCGAAAAGGACGCGAAATGGCCGCCATAGTTCAGATCCGGAGCCTGAAAAGATTTAATAATTTGGACCCGTTCTGCCTCGTGATGAGACCATCAATTCACGCGACACGTGGTTAGAAGTGAACAGTGGTTTTAATCGTCTTACAACAGAGCCTGCCTGTGACGAGACGAACTCTAGATGAACTGGCAGGCAGGCTCCGACTGCCAAGCTTTATACAACCAGTGGGGGGAGGAGTCATGGGCGGAGCCAAGGGTGGAGCCCAGTACAAACTTCCGTACATTCCCAGTACACCTCCCCCTAGGGGCAGAGCCGCGCAACTGCTCGTGTGCCGAGCTTACAGAGGCATGGTACAACATGTGTGATAACAGTGTGAATTATGCTATTATGATTCACCACACCTCGTAAGGGGCTTGCCGCGCCGTTTCAGCGGCCTGGATGTAGGAGTAGCGCATGGAGGCATGTTCATGAAGTACACAGGTCTCAATGGCTGTGGAAAGTGTGAGCTGCTTTACTTTTAGTAGCTGCTGGCGCAGGGGCTCAGATTGAACACCAAAACAATCTGGTCACAGAGCATGGAATCAGAGATGGACCCGTAGTTGCAGGACTGTGCAAGGACGCAGAGGTGGGTAATAAAGGACTGGAAAGGCTCGTCCTTACCCTGAATTCGCTGCTGAAACATGTATCTCTCAATGCTCTCGTTGACCTCGACCACGCAGTGGCTGTCGAACTTTAGAATTACGGTCTTGAACTTCGATTTGTCTTCCCCCTCATCGAAGGTGAGCGAGTTGAAAATGTGTAGAGCGTGGTCCCCGGCTGTGACGAGGAAGAGAGCAATCTCACGTGTGTCTGAGGCAGCTTCCAGGTCCCTGGCTTCGAGGTCCAGCTGGAAGCGCTGTTTGAAAAGTTTCCAGTTCGAGCCCAGATACCCGGCAATGCGGAGAGGCGGCGGCTGGCAAACGGAGTCCATTCTGTAGGATGGCGCGAGACTGGTGGAAGGCAGATCACTGAAAGGTAGGTCTCAGAAGTGCTAGCATCCCTCAACTTCTGGTACCATGAAGTGTTGGCTCGTGTAGACTTGAGAGATGAACAGACACTTCCAACACTGATGAAGGTTCAACTCAATTTTATTAACTACTTCTAACTAACTGACACACGATGACTGTGGGTCTAAATGATGCTAACTTAAACTAGACACCTAAGCCTTGTCCGAACCAGTTGATTCAGCACGTGGTGTGAGTCTGTGCTGGGCTGGATGAGTTCTTGTTACACTGAGAGGCAGCACCCAGAATGAGTGGGAAGCATGGTGCCCTCTGCCTTTATAGTGTGTGTATTCTAACTGGTGATTGGCTGCGGTGTTTGTACATGTTGATTGGTCCCTGTGTGTGTCCATCAGTGTGTGTGTCTGCACCATGATATACTGGTGTATATTATGACTCCCAGGTCTACCTCACCAACTCTTGAGTGCTCCACTGCTGTTAAACGATTGGACTGCTTATCCAACATCCATAATGCAGAAATGGAAATTTCTTCTGATTAAAAACTGAATCCATAATTTTTGATCCCCTTCCATTCCTCTCCCTGTAAACAATATGAGATTAAGCTAATCTGTTCACAACCGTGGTGTCACATTTGACCTCGGGTTGTGTGTTTGACCTCTTATTTGCACCATCACTAAGGCGGCCTATATCCACCTCCACAACATTGTGCAGTTTCAACTTTGTTTAACCTCAACTGCTGTTGAAATGCTCTTTCATACTTTCATTACCTCTAGACTTTTCTAATGTGCTCCTGCCTGGTTTCCCACATTCTACTTAGCCTTATTCCCCGGCCTATCACCTCTGTGCTCACTGACCTATATTGCCTTTGGGTCAAACCACGTCTTGATTTTAAAATTCTCATCTCTGTAACCTCCTCCTGTCACACAACCCTCCAAGATATCGGTGTTTCTCTAAATCGGGCCGATTGAGCACCCCAATTTTAACTGCTCCATCTGTACTTTCAGTTGTCGGGATTCTAAGGTTTCCCTCCTTACATCTCTCCACCTCACTTTCCTTCTTTAAGACACCGTAAAAACCTACCTCTTTGACCAAGTTTTTGGTCATATGACCTAATGTGTCTTTATGCGGTTGAATGTCATTTTATTTTAAAGTTCTCCTTTGAAGTGCATTGGGATGTTTTAATGTGGCAAAGGAGCTATTTAAACATGATGTTGTAAAACTGTTCCTTATTGGGCACTTTTTTCGGCAAAATTTGTTCTGTGTTTCACTTTTATTCATTTGTTACCCTAAGATTAAGGGGGAGAGGTCTCCAGCCTCATTCACTGCTACCTATGAAGAACTGTTAGGACCGGCAGTGCATTAATGTCTTAGTTGCTTTACATTCCTCCAGCATGGAAAGACCACAGCCTCTTCTTAATTTGTTCATGCTCTGGGCACCTCAAATTAACGTATTTTTAAATCTCAGCCCATATCCGCACCTTCTCTGTAGCACTGAGCGTTAAAAAGCAAATACTCAACAGCACTGCATTGCAAATAAAAAATTAATTTGTGGTAGACTGATGATGTGAAATAGTTTTAAACATGTTCACTTATTTATAACGGGATGGTTATTACTGGAAATGCATTGTCAGAGACCCCTCACACCCGGGCTTTGCTGCTTCCAGACCCTTCCATCAGGTAGAAGATACAGAAGTCTCAAGACCCGACAGCCAGACGTAGGAACAGCTTCTTCCCCACAGCTACTAAACTCCTCAACCACTCCCCCTCAGACTGATCTGTTCCCTGTAAGAACACTATTCATGACACCCTATGCTACTCTTGCTCATGTATTTGCTTTGTTTGGCCCTTGTTCCTCACGGTAACCAATCACTATTTGTCAATGTACTTTTGACGATTATTCTTTTTGTACTTCCTATGTATGCTCCCTTGGCCGCAGAAACATACATTTCACTGCACTTTGGTACATGAGACAATCAATCAATCAATCAATCAATCAATCAATCAATCAATCAATCAAATGCAACTATGCAGTGTGTACAAATGACCAAGATCACCAAGTTGTCATACCCTAGAGTGATTCTGCATCCATTTTGTACCTTGAGTTTTGATGCACTTTAATGCAATTAGACGTTACTTAACAGCTCTTGAGTGAGCACCCATTTTAAATGGTGGAGACTAATTGGCTATGATGGCTTAAAGGAGAACCTGTGCCATGTTTCAAGAACATTTTGCTTTATTTTTCCATAAAATGAATTTCAAAATAGGTGTACTTTTAACGTTAGCGCTGTTGATAACACAATCCTCCTCCATCAATTCTCTTATGCTGCTCGGCTGAGTAGGACTGCCCTCACCTAGTTCTATCCTTATTTAACCATAGCCGGACCATCACCTGCAATGGATCCTCTTCCAGACTTTGTTACATTGTTCTGTAATCTACCAGTGACCTTTATTTGGTGGCACAGTAGCACAGTGGTTATCACTGTGCTTCACTGCTCCAGGGTCCCAGGTTCGATTCCTGGTTTTGGGTCACTGTCTGTGCGGAGTCTGCACTCTCTCTCCGTGTGTGCGTGGGTTTCTTCGGGTGCTCTGGGTTCATCCACAGTCCAAAAACGTGCAGGTTAGGTGGATTGGCTACGCTAAATTACCGTGAGTGTCCAAAAAAAGGTTAGGCGGGGTTACTGGGTTACGGGGATAGGGTAGAGGCGTGGGCTTAAGTGGGGTGCTCTTTCCAAGGGCCAGGGCTGAAAGGCCTCCTGCACTGTAAATTCTATGATTCTATCTCCAATTTCTCTTCAACAAGCTGCCCCTGGCTGACATCATCCAAAGATACAGGGTGAGATTTAATGCAGCCCGTTGTGGTGAGAAACATTGTGGCCAGGCCCACTTAATCATGGGAAAGGCCCTGCATCAGTCTGCCAGCAGTGGGAAACATTCCCTGATTAAATCGGAGGAAGGACGGGGCTGACGCAGGATTCCTGGCCACTCTTGGCGAGATGTCATTTAAGCTCACGAGTGAGCCAATTGACACCGATTATCCATGAGCCCACTGCAATTTGATGGTGGCTCAAATGGGGGTCACATGGGTTTCCCATACCCTCGGAAAATGGCCCTGCACACCTTGTCTTTGACAGGCCTCCCAAAAGAAAGACCTTTTCTATCAGTCACTCTGAGCCATGTACCATCGCAACCCTCTGCCATGGCCCCCACCCCGTGATCCCCAATCCCGCCTTTACTCACCTTTTGTCTGGGATCCCATAATAATCCTGGTTGGGAGCTCTCAGCAGGTGGGACCTCTGCTGTTGGGAACCTCAATCATGGGGAAGGCTGGGTATTTCATTCCAATGGACCCCTGCCCCCCACTCCCCGCACAGAACTGATGGGGGTTCCCTGCCTGTTCTCTGACTAATGTTCGAGATTCAGGTCGTCTTGGCAGATCCTGGCCACAGTGTCTAATTCCACATGTACTGTGACAACCCTCAGTGATACCACACCACCACTTCTCTGCAACCCTCCACCACTTGTTTGACTCCCAGTACTGGGTGAGCCAAACTTTCCTTCAACTAAATATTGGAAGGACCAAAGCCTTTATCTTACGTTCCCAGCACATTCCCTCGCCATCAATTCCGTCCCTCTCCCTGTCTGAAGCTGGACCATGCCAGTTACAACAGTTTTGTCCCCTTGGAACCTGAACTGAACTCACAACCCCACACCCTCTCTACCAACAAGATAAATTGGCTGCCTCCACCTCTTTAAGATCCACTACTCTGTCTTTGGTTGAGCTCATCTGTTGCTGTCTCCCTCAATTATGCCGTTGATCCCTCGACTGAACTGTCCTGATGCTCTCCTGGTTACTCCAACCTTCATGGCCACTCCCAAGATGTTGCTGGTGGATGGACACAATGATGATGAAGGCCAGGGAGAGCCAGTTATTTTTTTCTGTTGGAAATGATTATTACCTGGGGCTTTTGTGACTTGAATGTTACCTGTTTTTTGTCACCCCATGTCTGGATGTTGGCCAGGCCCTGTCGAAGGCTGGCATGGATATTTCATTGATGAAAGCAGAAAATGTTGGGAATCCTCAGCATCTGTGGAAAGAGAAACAGAATTAAAGTTTCAAGTCGATGACCTTTCATCAGAACTGGGGATATGACAGGCTTTAAGCAGGTATAAAGGTCAGAAAAGGAGAGTGGGGAAGAATAATAGGAAAGGTCTTTGATAAGGTGGAAGGCGGGATAGATTAAATGACAAAGCGATGGTGATGTAAGGCTGTAAAAAAAAAAGGGGGCAGCACGGTAGCATTGTGGATAGCACAATGGCTTCACAGCTCCAGGGACCCTGGTTCGATTCCGGCTTGGGTCACTGTCAGTGCGGAGTCTGCACATCCTCCCCGTGTGTGCGTGGGTTTCCTCCGGGTTCTCCGGTTTCCTCCCACAGTCCAAAGAAGTGCAGGTCAGGTGGATTGGCCATGCCAAATTGCCCTTAGTGTCCAAAATTGCCCTTAGTGTTGGATGGGGTTACTGGGTTGTGGGGATAGGGTGGAGGTGTTGACCTTGGGTAGGGTGCTCTTTCCAAGAGCCGGTGCAGACTCGATAGGCCGAATGGCCTCCTTCTGCACTGTAAATTCTATGATAAAATAGAGATAAGATAGGAACAAATAAATAATGGGCTGGATTCTCCGATTTTGAGACTAACTGCTGACGCCAGTGTGGAAACAGTGGTGTTTTATGACAGGGAAAACGGTGCAACAGCTGCAACTCTAAATGGGCTAGCACCACCGTCACGTGGAATGCAACCTGTTCCATGCGAAATGGCCCCGGATTTACCAGTGATTGGCGCACATGAGGCTCACACGCCACAGCCGCACTTAAACAATCTATTCATCCACACACACCACCCTAGTCATCAAGGTGACTGGAAGGAGAGTAGCGTCACGGTTCAGGGACGCTGAGCTGAACTCCCTCCTGGACACTATGGAGGAGAAAAGGATGACCTACACCCCGGCCAGGAGGAAGGCCACCAGGCGCCGCCATTCGCAGTGCCTGGTCGCAGGTGGCAGATGCGTCCAGCGCCATGGGCAAAGCCGTCCAGACTGGCCAATAATGCTGGAAGAAACTACACAACCTCTTCAAGCCGGCCAGGGTGAGTAGGCAGCACTGTGGCCCTGGCATCAAACCCCCTCCTCCACACACACACGTAACCCGGACCACACCCCGGGGGATGGCCAAACCCCCACCCTGCCCCACATGCCAGCACCCATGCCAGCTGCAATGGCTGGGTGCCCTGGCCACTGATGCCATCATCTACCCAACCCCTGGGCTGCTTGCGTCATTTCGCTGTTTGTGTTTCCCCTTCACTCCGGCAAGGAGAAAGCTGTGCACAACCGCCGGGAGCGGGAGAAGACCGGAGGGGGCCCACCAAACCTGCAGCCCCTCACTGTGCCCGAGCAGAAGGCATTGGAAATGGTCGGCGGCTCGGAGGAAAGGGAGATCACCGACTTCAGGAGAGCAAGTGAGACCCTGCTTAGTTGCGGATCCCCATGACATATGAATGGGCACCCCCCTCATCCCCCTCACCCCCCCACCTTTCACTCCCTTCACCACCCTCGACCCACGCCCCTCACCCACTTCATAGTGGGACACTATCTAGTTCGCACCACACATCACATCTGGTACAGCAAGTGGATATAGGAGCAGCAGCAGGAGGCCGTGCCGGTCATGCGTGCCACCCAGGCCAACACCGCATGGGTGGCATCTGCGGTAGAGGTAATGGGGGTGACGGTGTTGGATATGGGTCAGAGTGTGCAAGGACTGGGGAATTCTGTGCAGGCAGGGACCGAGGCCCAGGACAGGGCTGCCCTCTCACAGGCAGTCACCGAGACATTGCAGCGACGCTACTCAGCGTGGCCCAGTCACAGCAGGGCATGGCTGAGAACGTCGGGGGCATTGTCCAGGCGCTGGCCGGCGTGGCCAAGCACTGTACGGGGTGGCCCAGTCCCAGAGGGATGTCGCCTACACCCAGGCACCCAGAAGGACGTGGCCCAGTCACTGGCTGATGTGGCACAGACCCTCAGGGTGGTGGCACAGTTCCAGATGGAGATGGTCCATTCCCTGTGCTCCATGGCCCCCGAATGTGCAGACCCTGGTCAAGACCAGAGCGGGCCTCCAGGACTGACAACACCAGATGGTGTGGGGGCCTCAGGGGACCTCACAGCCCCCACCCAATGGAATGGCCCAGGGCCCATCGGGCACCTCGAGGGAGGAGGAGGTGCTGGGGCCCGTGCCGTTGACACTTGCAGAGGTGGTGCCGGAACAGCGCAGCACGTCCGGCACCCCTCCTCCAATATCTGGTGCATCTTGTGGTCAGCGGGCAGCATAGGGCGGCACCAGGCTACGCGGGACACCCAAGCAGCGGCCAGGCCCATCCAGGCAGTGTCACCCCAGGAGACGAGCGCCAACAGGGATCCTTATCGCAGGGCAGGAGTCACATCAGGCCACCTCCAATGCTGCTGTATAGTCTGGGGAACCACCTAGGTGTAGTGTTGGGCTTGTAAGGAAAGAAAGTTAGGCACCAGTTAAGTTGGCATGGGTGCAGGACACAGTTGCATTATAGGGGCGAGGGCACAGACAGTGTATATTTCTCCACAATAAACACCTGTTAACACATTTGAAACCCACCTCGGTGCTCTGTCTGATGGGTTGGGGGGTGGGTGGACCAGTCAGTGCTGGCCAGGGGGAGTGGGGGGGCGGGGGACCAGTGCTCCCCACCCTCCCTCCCTCCCCGCACTGTCCCGACAGACCCCAGCACCCGCACCCCAGGAATTTGATTGGACCGTGTGATGGAATGGCCACCTCACATGCAGGAATGGCCCAGGTGGAAGGTGCTACTATGGGCATGAGCCAGACATTGTCTAAAGATGTGGAGCTTGGAACTCATCGCAGAGCGCGCTGTCATCATTCTCCATCCCATGATCTAGACTCGCTGTCAATGCCAATCCAGTGGCCCCAGCTGGTTGCGCCACAGGTATGTATCATGGAGGGGGTGTGCCTTAGGGCGGTTTGGTGGTGTGGGAGGTGAGGGAGTGTGGGTCTGTGATGGTGGTGTCCGTGCCTCTGGCCAGCAACCCCCCAGTCGGTGAAACGTTAGGCGATGAGGGCGTCCCGTGCGCACTGGCCCTGGCGATGGAATTGTGCTGCCTGCCCGGGCCCCATGTCCTGCTCATTGTCCCCCCTCCCCCCGCATCCTCCTCGCCAGATGAGGCCTGCTCTTCCTCCTCATTCTCCTCCTGGGCTATATTGTGGAGGACGCAGCAGACCATCACGATGCGGGCGACCCTCCTTGCCTTGTACTGGTTGCTGTATGGGCATCATTATGTCGGGTCTCCGCGTCGGTCAGTGGCCTCTGGATAGGCATCATCAGCCAGCGAGTAACCCTTGTCGCCAAGCAGCCAGCCCTCAAACATGTCGAGGATCACCGAGTGTGCCAATATGAATGTGTCTTGTGATGTACTATCAAGTACGCAAAGACGAGAGTAGGATGTAATCGAGGCTTTATCACACTGAGATGTGTGGCCTCCTACAGCTGCTGATGAAATGGCTGCTGTACGGGGAGCAGTACAGGAACCTTACTGTACAGCACCTATATCAACATCCTCTATATGCAATATATACATCAGTGGTGACTACCACATTTAACCCCTTGACAAAATGAGTCCGGCGGGGGTGCTGGAGAACTATATACAGGAAATTGTGTTTTAAAAGTACAGATAATATTACCAATTCAGGCGGTCCGGTGCCTTAATCTGTCATAGAGCGCGCTGTGGTGCTGGTGGCGACTCCGGCAGCGGTTTGGTCTTCGGTGACTCTGGGAGCTTGTCGAAATCCTCTTCATCCCCGGGTGTGGGCAAGGGGAGGACGGAGTGTCCTGGAGTGGGGGCTGCGGTGGGGTGCGCCGGGGAAAGGGAGGGTGGCGCCGGGTCGGGGGGTGCTGTGGGGAACCAGCTGGCGCCAGGTCCCTGAGTGAGACTGTGTCTTGGCGGCCGTCGGGGTACGCTACGTAAGCGTACTGCAGGTTGGTGTGAAGTAGCTGTACCCTCTCAACCAACGGGTCTGCCTTGTGGAGTCGAACGTGTTTACGGAGGAGAACGGGCCCTGGAGCTGCCAGCCATGTTGGGAGCGAAACCCCAAAGGTGGACTTCCTGGGGAAGGCAAAGAGACGTTCATGGGGGTTTCATTAGTCAAGGTGCACAGGAGCGACCGAATGGAGTGGAGTGCGTCGGGGAGGACCTCCTGCCAGCGGGAGGCCAGGAGATTTCTAGATCGTAGGGCCAGCTGGACGGCCCACCAGATCGTCTCATTCTCCCGCTCTACCTGCCCGTTTCCCCTGGGGCTGGCGCAGCTCATTGCTCATGAATGAGGATCCCCGGTCGCTGTGGACGTAGGCGGGGGAACCAAACAGAGCGAAGATGGTGTTGAGGATTTTGATGATGGTGACAGACGTCATGTCGGGGCATGGGGCGGCAAAAGAGAATCGGGAATATTCGTCGACCACACTGAGAAAGTACGTGTTGCAGTTGGTGGAGGGGAGGGGCCCTTTGAAGTCCACGCTGAGGCGTTCAAAGAGGCGGGAGGCCTTCACCAGGCGCGCACGGTCTGGCCGGTAGAAGTGCGGTTTACACTCCGTGCAGACCTGGCAGTCTCTGGTGATAGCCCTGACTTCCTCGGTGGAGTAGGGCAGATTGCGGGCCTTGATGAAATTGTAAAAATGGGTGACTCCTGGGTGACAGAGGTTGTCGTGCAGGGTCCGGAGTCGGTCCACTTTTGCGCTGGCACATGTACCTCGGGATAGGGCATCGGGGGGGGGGGGGGCTCGTTGAGCTTACCGGGGCAATACAAAATCTCGTAGTTGTAGGTGGAGAGCTCGATCCTCCATATCAAGATGTTATCATTTTTGATCTTGCCCCGCTGTGTGTTATTAAACATGAAGGCAACTGACCATTGGTCAGTGAGGAGAGTGAATCTCCTGTCGGCCAGGTAATGCCTCCAATGTCGCACAGCTTCTACGATGGCTTGGGCCTCTTTTCCGACGGTGGAGTGCTGAATTTCAGAGGCATGGAGGGTGCGGGAAAAGAATGTCACGGGCCTGCCTGCCTGGTTGAGGGTGGCGGCCAGAGCGACGTCTGATGCATCGCTCTCCATTTGGAATGGTAACGTCTCGTCGACCGCGTGCATTGTGGCCTTAGCGTTGTCGGCCTTGATACGGTTGAAGGCCTGGTGAGCCTCAACCGTCAGTGGGAAAACGGTGGATTGGATGAGTGGGCAGGCCTTGTCCGCATAGTTTGGGACCCACTGGGCGTAATACGAAAAGAATCCCAGGCATCGTTTGAGGGCCTTGAGACAGTGGGGAGGGGGAGTTCCATGAGGAGGCGCATGCGATCGGGGTTAGGCCCCAGAACTCCGTTCTGGAACACATAGCCGAGGATGGCTAAGCGATTAGTGCTGAACACGCACTTCTCCTTGTTATACGTGAGGTTGAGGAGAGTGGCGGTGTGGAGAAATTTGGCACGGTTGGCGTCATGGTCCTGCTGATCGTGGCCGCAGATGGTGACATTGTCCAGGTGCGGGAAGATGGCCCACAGTCCATACCGGTCAACCATTCGGTCAATCTCCCTTTGGAAGACCGAGACCCCGTTGGTGACGCTGAAGGGAACCCTAAGGAAGTGGTAAAGGCGGCTTTCTGCTTCGAACGCAGTGCATGGACGGTCCGCCTTACGGATGGGGAGCTGGTGGTAGGCAGATTTCAGGTCCACTGTCGAGAAGACCCGGTACTGTGCAATCTGATTGACCATATCAGATATGCGTGGGAGTGGGTACGCATCGAGCTGTGTGTACCGGTTGATGGTCTGACTGTAGTCAACGACCATCCTGTTTTTCTCCCCAGTTTTTACCACTACGACTTGGGCTCTCCAGGGGCTGTTGCTGGCCTCGATGATACCTTCCCGTAGCAGCCGCTGGACCTCAGACCTGATGAAGGTCCTGCCCTGGGCGCTGTACCGTCTGCTCCTGGTGGCGACGGGTTTGCAATCCGGGGTTAGGTTTGCAAAAAGGGAAGGTGGGTCGACCTTAAGGGTTGCGAGGCTGCACACGGTAAGCTGTGGTAGGGGCCCGCCGAATTTCAGGGTGAGGCTCTGGAGTTTGCACTGGAAGTTCAGGCCGAGTCGCAAGCCAGCGCAGAGGTTGGAGAGGACGTAGAGGCGAAAGCCACTGAACTCCACACCCTGGACAGTGAGAGTGGCGATGCAGTCCCCCCTGATCGCCACGGAGTGGGATCCGGAGGCCAGGGAGATTCTCTGGTTGGCATGGTGTACTGCGAGGGAGCAGTGCCTTCCCGTACCAGGGTGAATGAAGCCCTCAGTGCTCCCGGAGTCCAGCAGGCAGGAGACCTCATGTTCATTGACCTTCACTTCAGTTGAAGCGGTCACGAGGTTGTGTGGGTGAGGCTGGTCAATTGTGACTGAGGCGAGACGCGGCTGGTCGTCGGTGGTTGCAGGCGATGAACGGCCTGATGAGGTGCCTGACGGGCAGGGGTCCTGAGTCGGGCAGGTTGGCGGCGCCCACGAGTCGCACGTGTCATGGGGGAGGCACGATGGCGGTGCCCTGGGGCTGCACGTGTCCTGTGGTAGGCAAGATGGCGGCGCCCGTTGGTCCTGGGAGGAACAAGATGGCGAAGCCCACGGGCCGCACATGTTGCGAGTCGAGCAAGATGCCACAGGCTTTGCAGAGGGCACTCCGCACCGGGCAGCGCTGTCGGGGGTGTTCTGTCTGCCCACAAAAGTAGCATTTGGGACCCCTGGCGCGGCACAGGTGTGGGGTTGGCTGAGGGCGGTCACTGATGGGGTCCACAACGGGGCAGCCGTCGGGCTGCACAGGAGGGGTGGGCCGCGCAGTCGGGGGCATAGGCCTGAATGATGCATGATGTGACCGTAAGTGAGAGCGCTAGTTTTTTGGTTGCCGCGAGGTCGAGCATGGCCCCTTCTATGAGGCACTAGCGGACGTAGTCAGACCCTATGCCCGTAACAAATGCGTCTCGCATCAGCAAATTCGAATGTTCCATGGCCGAAACAGCCTGGCAGTCACAGTCTCTAACTAGGGTGAGAAGGGCGCGCCAGAAATCTTCCAGTGACTCACCAGGAAGTTGGCGCCGCATGGAGAGGAGTTGTCTGGCGTAGATTGTTAGTCCGATGAGCGTAGTTTTCCTTCAGAAGCCTCTGCATAGGTCGGCGCACCCTGGATAAGTGGAAAGACATTGGAGCTCAGCCACGTGTAAAGGATCTGGAGCTTCTGTGCTTCTGGAATTGTGTCTGGCGCAGACCCGATGTAAGCTTCGAAACAGGCTAGCCAATGTTCAAAATCCTTTTTGCCGTTGTCTACTTGAGGATGCAACTGCAGGCGATCTGGCTTGATGCGGAGGTCCATCTCTGAAACTCAGTGTAATAAATTGGTGCACTATCAATTACGCAAAGACGAGAGTTGGATGTAATCAAGGCTTTATTGCCATGTTGACATGACCATCCATTCACTCAAGGCACGATAGTGAGGCACGATACTACGATAGGAAGTAAACTGTGGTTTTAATAGACTTACAACTGAGCCTGCCTGCAACCAGAAGAACTGAGGGCAGGCTCACAAGACTGCAGCACTTTATACTTCCGGTAGTGGGAGAGGCCATGGGTGGAGCCATGGGCGGAGCCGAGGGTGTAGCCCTGTACAAGCTCCTCATCTCCCCCTGTGGGCAGAGCTGCGCAACGGCTCACAGACAGAGCCCACAGGGACACAATACTATACAGTGTGAATTACATGAAGTACATTCACGACATTCACCCCCTGTAAAACAAATCAAGTCCGGCAGGGGTGACGGGTCTACAGGTTGAGCCGGTCCGGTAGCCGAGTCGTCCTTTGGGATTGGCGAAGCACCGGGGTTGCAGCCTCTTCGGGTGGCTGGGTGGTGACGGTCGGTGTGGATATGAGGGTGGACTGTAGGGGTGTTTCGGTCCGAGCTCCGTTCCTGACCGGTGCGATGGGCGAAGAGGAGCGCAGGAAACCTATAGGCATGGGGGCGCAGGGCGTGGGGGGTTGGGTGGGGTGTAGTGTGAGTGGTACCTCGGCGGTGGTGGTGGTAGTGGTAGATCCTGCAGGCGCCAGGTTCCGGAGGGAAACGGTGTCCTGACGGTCGTCGGGGTGTTCAATAAAGGCGTAGTGTGGATTTGAGTGTAGCAGTAGTACTCTCTCTACTAGTGGGTCTGTTTTGTGTGTCCGGACGTGCTTCCAGAGGAGAACTGGGCCCGGTGTCCTCAACCAAGATGGGAGCAAAGCCCCCGTGGTAGTGCCCCTAGGGAAAACAAATAGTCGTTCGTGAGGGGTCTGGTTGGTGGCAGTGCACAGGAGGGACCTAATTGCCTGGAGCGCGTCAGGGAGGACCTCCTGCCAGTGGGAGGTCGGGAGATTCCTGGACCGGAGGGTCGGTAGGACGGTCTTCCAGACTGTCGCGTTCTCCCTCTCCACCTTCCCGTTCCCCCTGGGGTTATAGCTGGTAGTCCTGCTCGAAGCGATGCCCTTGTCGAGCAGGTACTGACGGAGCTCGTCGCTCATGAAGGACGAACCCCTGTCGCTGTGTACGTAGCTGGGGAAACTGAACAGGGTGAAAACACTGTGCAGGGCTCTGATAACTGTGTGGGAGGTCATATCGGGGCACGGGATGGCAAAGGGGAAGTGGGAGAATTTGTCTATTACGTTGAGCAAGTACACATTTCGATTGGTCGAGGGGAGGGGCCCTTTGAAATCGATGATTAGGCGTTCAAAGGGCCGGGATGCCTTTACCAGGTGGGCCCTGTCTGGTCTATAGAAGTGCGGTTTGCACTCCGCGCAGATCGGGCAATCCTTGGTGATGGCTTTTACCTCCTCGGTGGAGAAAGGCAGATTTTCGGCACGTAGTGGGCGAGCCGGGTGACCCCCGGGTGGCAGAGGTCATTGTGGATAGCCTTTAGGCGGTTGTCTTGCGCGCTGGCGCATGTGCCGCAGGACAGGGCATCTGGGGGCTCGTTGAGCTTCCTAGGTCGATATATGATATCGTAGTTATAGGTGGAGAGTTCGATCCACCACCTCAAGATTTTTTCGTTTTTTATTTTGCCCCTTTGCGAGTTGTCGAACATGAAGGCAACCGATCTCTGGTTGGTGATGAGGGTGAACCTCCTACCTGCGAGGTAGTGCCTCCAGTGCCATATGGCTTCCACAATGGCTTGAGCTTCTTTTTCGACTGAGGAGTGTCGAAGTTCCGAAGCGGAGAGGGTTCAGGAGAAGAAAGCTACTGGTCTCCCTGCCTGATTCAGAGTGGCAGCGAAAGCGACCTCTGAGGCGTCGCTCTCCACCTGAAAGCGGACAGATTCATCCACCGCCCGCATGGCGGCTTTGGCGATGTCCTCCTTGATGCAGTTGAAGGCCTGGCGGGCTTCTGCTGACAGTGGGAAGAGTGTGGTCTTAAATAGTGGGCGGGCTTTGTCCGCATACTGGGGAACCCACTGGGCGTAATAGGAGAAGAATCCCAGGCACCTCTTGAGGGCCCTGGGGCAATGAGGGTAAGAGGGCATGTGGTCCGGGTCAGGGCCCAGGACTCCGTTTTCCACGACATAGCCGAGGATGGCTAGTCTGGTAGTGCGGAAAACGCATTTCTCCTTATTGTAGGTGAGAATGAGTTTCTGGGCGGTTTGGAGAAATCGGTGGAGGTTGGCATCGTGGTCCTGCTGGTCGTGGCCACAGATGGTGACATTGTCCAAGTACGAAAATGTGGCCCGCAGCCCGTACTGGTCCACCATTCGATCCATTGTTCTTTGGAAGACAGGGACCCCGTTTGTGACACCAAAGGGGGCCCGGAGGAAATGGAAGAGGCGGCCGTCTGCCTCAAAGGCCGTGCAGTGGTGGTCCTCCGGGCGGATTGGGAGCTGGTGGTATGCAGACTTCAGATCCACTGTGGAGAACACCCGGTAGTGTGCGATCTGGTTTCCCATGTCTACAATCCGGGGAAGGGGGTACGCATCGAGGTGCGTGTACCGGTTTATGGTCTGGCTGTAGTCTACAACCATCCGGGTCTTTTCCCCGGTCCTGACGACCACCACCTGAGCTCTCCAGGGGCTATTGCTGGCCTCGACGATCCCCTCCTGCAAGAGCCCCTGGACCTTGGACCGGATGAAAGTCCTGTCCTGGATGCTGTACCGCCTGCTTCTGGTGGCGACTGGCGGTGAGATTTGCGAAGAGCGGGGGAGGGTTGACCTTCAGGGTCGCGAGGCTACATACGGTGAGTGGGGGTAGGGGCCGCCGAACTTCAGAGTTAGGCTCCTGAGGTTACACGGGAAGTCCAGTCCCAACAGGAGAGGAGCGCAGAAGTCGGGGAGTACATATAACTTAAAATCGGCGCCCTGTATTGCTAGGGTTGCGGTAGTGCACCCCCGGATCTGCACTGAGTGCGACCCAGAAGCGAGGGAGATGGTTTGGTGCGCCGGGAAGATTTGGAGTGAGCAGTGCCTTACCATGTCTGGATGAATGATGCTCTCCGTGCTCCCGGAGTCGAACAGGCAAGGTGTTTTGTGTCCATTGACCCAGACAGTCATCATGGAGCTCCGGAGGTGTTTGGTTCGCGACTGGTCAAGGGTGACCACGCTGAGTTGCGGGTAGCCGGTGTGGTCGAAGGTGCTGGGGTGGTCCCAAGATGGCTGCCCCCGCAGTCGCACGTGTCAGGCGGAGCTGCAGGTGGCGGCTAAGATGGCGGCCTCCATCGGTTTGCACGTGTCGGGCGGCGAGGAAGATGGGTCCAAGATGGCGTCCCCCATGAGTCGCACATGTTGTGTGGGCTTGAACATGACTGCCCCCACAGACAACACGAGGCCGATAACGTGTCCGGGGTGGGGCGGAGGGGGGAGGGCGGAGCCGGCAGGCACATTGCGGGGTCTGCGGGCCTGTGAGTCTGAGAGTCGGGCCTGTGATTTTGAGGATTTGGACCTGGCCAGGCAAACTTTAGCGAAATGTCCCTTTTTACCGCAGTCGCTGCAATTCGCGTTCCGAGCCGGGCAGGGCTGCCTGGGATGCTGATGCTGGCCGCAGAAATGGCAGGGTAGCCCCCCGTGTTGGGCAGGCAGCCATGCGGCACAGGCCTGGGGTACTGTATGGTCGGGGGTCAACGAGGGTCACGTGATCGGACGGCAACGCGTTGAGGCTTTGGAACGCTGTTTCTAGGGAGGAGGCTAGCTTTACCGTCTCTTCCAGGTCAAGGGCACCTTTCTCGAATAGGCGCTGTCTCACAGAGTTGAACCTGACTCCAGCCACGTAGGCGTCCCGGACTGCGAAGTCCATATGTTGAGTGGCCGTAACGGCCTGGTAGTTGCAACTTCGCGCAAGGACTTTGAGGTAGCGTGGGTACTCCTCCAGCGATTCCCCAGAGCGTTGGCGGCGAGTACTGAGGAGATGCCGCGCGTACACCTCGTTCACTGGCCTTACGTATAGGTGGTTCAGTATCGTGAGGGCGTCTGCGTAAGTGGAGGCTTCTTCGAGTTGTACAGCGATTCGATGGCTCACCCGGGATGTGGAGGAGGCTCAGCTTCTGATCGTCGGAGATGGAGGCGAGGAGGAGGCGGCGAGGTAGGCCTCGAAACAGCGGAGCCAGTGCTAAAAAAATCCCTTTCGCCTTCGCGGCTTGTAGGTTGAGTTCCAGTCAGTCAGGTTTGAGGGCCGATTCCATTGTGGTGTTGCAGTCGATTAAATTGATGCGGCCATGAATTCACGCGAAACAGAGTAGATGTAAACTGTGGCTTTAATCGACTAGACCAGCGCCTGCCTGCGACTGCTCTGCTACTGAGAGCTGCCTACAGGGCTACTGCTCTTTATACCTCCCCTCAAGGGGAGGAGCCAGGGGAGGAGCCCACAAGGGCACCAACCTGATACATTCCATGTAATATCGTACAATGGTCCATAGGTGGAGCCCACATGGGCAACAGCGTGATACAGTGACATTCATGGTGAATGGTTAATACAATATGTTCACCACAGATATGAAATTATTGAACTCAGTGTGAGAAGCTGGGAAATGCCGAATGGAAAAATGAGGGGCTGTTCATTGAGTTTATGGTGAGCATCATTGGAAATTAAAGTGTGGGAGACCAAAGATGATAGTTCAGAGTGGGTTGGAAAATTACACTGTTCTCTGCTGTTGAGTATTTCCAGCATCTTCTGTTTTTATTTAAAATTTCTAGCATCTGCAATAGTTCGCTGTTTTGTGAATGGTTATTCTGTTGTAAAAGGAATCTTGTGTAGGATTAAATACTGGAAGAATATCAGAGAGCAGCCCATTTATAACCTTTCGACGGAGGGAAAGGCACAGATAAAGCAGCTGTGGATGATTGGGCTGACGAGGTTGTTTCAGGAAACTCCTCCAGTGTTGTCCTGGGGTTTTAATGATTGGTTTCCTGTCAGACATCAGTCCAGCCACTAGAGGGATTTCTCACTGATTTCTCTTCAGATCTGGTTAAGGTCTGGGATTGAGTGATTTTTGCAGACTCCTAATACAAGTAAAGTGAAGCTCCTAGCTAGGTACATGTAACATATAGACATGTTTAAACACTTTGAACAATGTTCTGCATGATTCAAATAACTTACAGGTTCCAATATATTAGTTCCTCCACTCAACTGAGGAACAGCAATCTAAAAGTGTACAGCTTCAGGTTGCTGTCTCCAAGAATACACTGCTCCACAATGTCGACAAATTCCTATTGTCAATCAAACAAAAGCCGGATTGTAATCTATATTCTGACATGTAACTGACCCTAACATTTATTTCAAAAATACAGTGCAGTTTAACCTTCCAGCCTTAACGAGCAAATTATGTTGCGTGTTGTAACTGACACTATGGGCACGATCTTCTGACAATTCCCGCCGACCAGAGGATCCCACTGCCGGCCCACAGCAGGCTGCCTCCCACCACTGAATAACACACCGTGGGGAGGCCAGAAACTTGCCCTCCATTGCAATGTGCAAATGGGGGTTACTATTGACTGGAAACTCAACTGGACCAGCGATTATACAAGTGTGGGTCATGATGTGTTATGTACTCTGGGATAACACAGGCTGCAACTGGATGCAGCTTTAACCAAAATATGCTCCAGACCTTGAAGTTAGTTCAATCTGATTTATTGAACCAGTAGCACAGTTAGCACAGTTCTCTATGAGTTCGACTCTCTGCTAACCAAAGTGTGGTTACTCTATCTGACTGAACCAGACTAGCTCTTAGCCACGTGCTGGAGGTGTGATACTGTCCATACACCCTGACTCACTCTGTAGATGTTCATCAAGGAAAGAGGTGGAGTGTGAGTGCCTCGTGCCTTTTATAGTGAGATACCACCCCTGTGTGTCCTGCCTGCTCATTGGTCATGTCCTGTTCTCTGTGTTCATTAGCTGCCTGTCTGTGCCTGTCTGTATATCATTATCTGCTTGTCTGCATATCAGGTCAGAGGTTAGGAATCCTGTGGTGAGTGACTCACCTCCTGACTCTCCAAAGCCTGTCCACAATCTACAAGACACAAGTCAGGAATGTGATGAAATGCTCTCCACTGGCTTGGATGAGTGCAACTCCAACAACACTGCAGAAGCTCGACGCCATCCAGGACAAATCCCCAGAGCCTGATAATCTACACCCCAGAGTACTGAAGGAAGTGGCCCGAGAAAGAATGGATACATTGGTTGTGATCTTCCAAGATTCTATGGACTTTAGAACAGATTCTGCAGATTCGAGGGCAGCTAATATATCGCAGAATCGCAGAAAAATACAGTGCAGAAAAGACCCTTCAGCCCATCGAGTCTGCACTGCCACAAGAAGAGCACCTGACCTGTCAATCCTAACCTCATTTGCCAGCACCTGGCCCATAGCCTCAAATGTTAAGAAGTGCCAAGTGCTCATCCAGGTACTTTTTATTTTATTTTTAAAAATATTTTTATTAGGGTATTTGAAATTTTTATAATAATAACAGCAAAATAAACATGGTCATTTTCACGGTCTGTACCCTCCCCGCCAATGATAGCGGGAGCATGTCCCATCTCTTAAAGTCCTCTTTCATTTGTTCTACGAGCCGGGATAGTTTTAACTTGTTTAGTGCCTTCCATTCCCGAGCCACCTGGATTCCCAGCAGCTTGGCGTCCACATTCAGTAGAGAAATTGGCCTGTATGACCAGCATTGCCTCGGATCCTTCTCCCGTTTCAGGATCAATGAAATCGAGGCCTGCGACATTGTTGGGGGAGGACTCCCTTCTCTCTTGTTTCATTAAATGTCCTCACCAGCAGTGGGCTCAATATCTCCGAAAACGTCTTATAGAATTCCACCGGGTAGCCTTCCGGCCCCCGGGCCTTGCTCGACTGAATGCTCTCCAGCCCCTTGATTATTTCCTCAATTTCAATTGGGACTTCCAGCCCCTCCACCAGGTCCTCCTGCACCCTCGGAAACCTCAACTGATCCAAAAACTGCCTCGTCCCCTCCACCCCAGCCGGGGATTCCGACTCATGTAATTTGCTGGAAAAGTCCTTAAACACCTCATTCATCCCTACTGGGTCCAGGACCGTGATCCCTACTCTTTACTCTCCCTATCTTCCTGGCAGCCTCCCTTTTTCTGAGCTGGTGCGCTAACATTCTGCTTGCCTTTTCCCCAAACTCATAGATCGCCCCCCTTGCTTTTCTCAGCTGTTCCACCGCCTTCCCTGTCGTCAACAGCCAAAACTCCACATGTAACCTCAGGCACTCCCTCAGTAGCCCCGCGTTCGGGGCCTCCGAATATCTCCTGCCCGCCTGGAGTATCTCCTCAACTAACCTATCCCTCTCAGCCCGTTCCACCTTTTCTCTGTGGGCCCGTATCAAGATTAATTCCTCTCTGACCACTGCCTTCAAAGCTTCCCAGACTGTTGCTGCAGAGACCTCCCCGGTTCATTTGTCTCCAGGTAGTTCTGGATGGACTTGTTCATCCGCCCACAGACCATTTTGTCTGCTAACAACTCCACATCCAGCCTCCATAACGGGCGTTGTCCTCTCTCCAAACTAACCCGTAGATCCACCCAATGTGGGGCATGATCCGACACTGTGATTGCCGAGTACTCAGTAGCTCAGTATCCACCACCCCCTATTCGATATTCGGTATTCGAGCCCTATTCAGAACAAAAGTGAATCCGAGAATATACCTTGTGGACATGTGAGAAAAAAGAAAACTCCTTCGCCCTTGGCTGTGCATACCTCCATGAGTCTACTCCCCCCATCTGTTCCATAAACCCCTTGAATTCCTTTGCCGTGGCTGGCACCCTCCCTGTCCTGGATTTTGACCGGTCTAATTCCGGATCAATGACTGTGTCTCTAAGTCTTACCTATCACCCGCCTCATAAATTCCACATCGTCTCAATTCGGAGCATATATTCTCCGTCCCCGACCTCCCATTTGTCTCCTGGTAATAGTTCCTCCCCTGTTAGCATAGCAACTCCTTCCCCCCTCCCTCCCCCCTGGTAACAGCACCAGAAACCCAACCCCCATATCAAACTCAAGCTTATCACCTGCTCGCCCCCCCCCCCACACTGTGCTTCTGTGAGTCAGCTGACCTAATAGCTCCCACCCATGGCACCAAACAGGCTGTCTCCCCATTGTTCTCTCACCTCTCCTCCCACTTGGACTGGTCCAATTTCTGTGTTAAAATCTTCTCCCATGATCAAGTTATGTGACTCTAAGTCTGGGATCTTAGTCTGGGATTCAAAGCATCACATTCCCCAGTAAAGAAACATCAGAGAAAACAGTGAAAAAACAGCCACAGAAAAAACAACCACAAATCCCCCCCCCCCCCCCCCCCCGCCTCCACCCAGCTCCCAGTAAGACAAAGTTAACTTTAGCCATCGAAACAGCCCCTTATTGCACTATTTATTCAAACCAGCACAAAAGTGATTGTCAACAAATCGCTATTGCAATACTCTCCCCAAGGATTCAGTATCTTTAGTTCATATCCAGTCCTTTTTCCCTGATGAAAGTCACTGCATTGTCTGGTGTTTCGAAGTAAAATTCCCGGTCCTCATATGTGACCCACAGACGCGCTGGGTGCAACATCCCAAATTTCACCCCCTTCTTAAAGAGGGCCGATTTTGCCCGATTAAACCCAGCTCGTCTCTTGGCTAAATCCGGGCCCAGATGTTGATAAATGTGCAGCTCGCAATTCTCCCACCTGCTGCTCCGTTCTTTCTTGGCCCACTGCAGAACGCAGAACGTGTTCCAGAACGTGGTGCATACGTACCGCCCTCGGCGGCTCGTTCACTCAGGGCTTCTACTTGAGGGCTCTGTGCACTCTATCCACTTCCAGGGGCCAAGGGAAAGCCTCAGCCCCCATCAACTTTCCCAGCATGTTCGTCACATAGACCCTCACATCCGATCCCTCATTGCCCTCAGGGAGGCCGACGATTCTCAGGTTCTGCCTCCTGGACCTGTTCTCCAAGTCCTCCAGCTTCTCCTGCATTCTTTTATGGCAGCCATTCATCATCTCCACCTTGGTCTCCAGCACGGTTAGGTATTCCTCGTGCTCAGATACCCTTTTCTCCACCTCCTGGATCGCACGTCCGTGGATTTCTTGATTCTGCACAACCTGATCAATCGAAGCCTTGATCGGGTCCAGCGTGTCCTTCTTAAGCTTTGTTATGGGTCAGGGTTTAGAGAATCCCAAAGTGTATCATGGAGTTCACCTGACCCACAACCTTTAATAGATTGTGGTCTGGGAAGCACATGGCTCACTCTACAAGTGTGGTACTTCAGAAATGGAAAGGATCTTTTTTTTAAAGCAAAACAATGTTTATTCTATGAACTCAAGTTAACCTTTCTAAAACAAACAGTGAACATCTTAGCAACCAGTAAATCAAATACACCCCCCAAAGAATACAACACTAAGTAACCCTGTAAGCTGTCCTTTTAACATCCAAAAGACTAACAAGTCTTCAAACAGGAGCACATTAGGTTTACATTCAATAATGAGACCTTTTACAATTGTGGGTTCATGAAATGATCCATAGATAGTCTTTGGATGGCAGAGAACAGCAGTACAGCTCTTTGTTTAAACTTCAGACACACCCAAGCTTTTTCTCAAACTGAAACTAAAAAGGAGAAGTAGAGCTCAGCTCCACCCACACTCTGACATCACTCCAGTAACATGAGCAGCTCCATTTCTTAAAGATACATTTCTTAAACACCCATTTCTAAAGGTACTCTCACATGACAGCTTGGAGAAGCAATCTTCAAAAACCTTCACCAGCTGCTCCGTCAATCACTGTACCATCTCCCCGCGGCCCTACTTCTCCGCCATGCTTTTCCGCATTGCCAGCTCTGCTCGCGTCATTCTTGTAGAACTTTGTCTTCTTACACGGCCACTTCTGGTCCAATTCTCCATACACTGGAGGGGGTTTCTCCTCACTGTCTCACTCTTCACCGATTTATCCCATAACATCCGGACAAAAACGGGAGAAAAAGGTCCAAACGTTCGTCATAGGCAGGAGCTATCAAATGTGCGACCTACTCCTCCATGGCCGCCACCGGAAGTCTCTCCAGGTACTTTTTAAAGGATGTGAGGCAACCTGCCTCTACTACCCTCCCAGGCAGTGCGATCCAGACCATCACCACCCTTTGGGTAAAAAGGTTTTTCCTCAAATCCCCCCTGAAACTACCGCCCCTAACTTTGAACTTGTGTCCTTTGAACTTTGAACTAAGGCGAACAGTTGTTTCCTATCCAATCTGCCTCGGCCCCTCATAATTTTATACACCTTGATCAGGTCACCCCTCAGTCTTCTCTGCTCCAGCAACAACAACCCAAGCCCATCCAACCTCTCTTCATAACTTAAATGTTCCATCCCAGGCAACATCCTGTGCAGTGCAATCGCATCCTTCCCATAAAGTGGTGACCAGAACTGCACGTAGTACTCCAGCTGTGGTCTCACCAACGTTCCATATAACTCCAACATGACTTCCTTGCTTTTGTAATCTATGCCTTGATTGATAAAGGAAAGTGCCCGGCATGCCTTTTTCACCACCCTTTTAACCTGCCCTCTGCCTTCAGAGATCTATTTACAAAAACGCCAACGTCTCTTTATTCTTCCGGACTTCCCAGTCTGGTCCATTCATTAAATATTTCCTTGTCAAGTTGTCCCTTCCAAAGTGTCACACCTTACACTTTTCAGGATTAAATTCCATCTGCCACTTTTCTGCCCATTTGATCATCCCGTCTATATCTTCCTGTAATCCAAGACTCTCAGCCTCAAGGTTAACCACCTGGCATATCTTTGTGTCATCCGCAAACTTACTGATCCCACCCACCCACATAGTCAACTAAGTAATTCATATAAATGATGAATAGTCAGGGACCCAGCACAGACCCCTGCGGTACCCCACTGGCCACTGGCTTCCAGTCACAAAAGCAGCTGTCTGTCATTACCCTCTGTTTCCTACAGCTCAGCCAGTTTTGAATCCACTTCATCAAGTTCCTCTGTATCCATTGTGCATTTGTCTTCTTTATAAGTCTCCCATTTGGGAACTTGTAAAATTATTTGCTGAAATCCATGTAAACTACATCAACTGCACTACCCCCATTAACACACCTGGTCACCACCTCCAAATATTCAAGCAAATTTGTCAGGCATAAGCTCCCTCTGACAAAGCCATGTTGACTATTCCTGATCAAACCTTGCCTCTCCAAGTGGAGATAGATTCTCTCCTTCAGAATTTTCCCCATTAGTTCCCCCACCACTGATGTGAGACTCGCTGGTTAGTAGTTCCCTGACTTATCCCTACAGCCTTTCTTTTTTTTAAAATCATTTAAAAACATTTTTTTTAGAGTGTCCAATAATTTTTTTCCAATTAAGGGGAAATTTAGCGTGGCCAATCCACCTACCCTGCACATCTTTGTGTTGTGGGGGTGAAACCCACGCAAACACGGGGAGAATGTGCAAACTCCACACGGACAGTGACCCAGAGCCGCGACCGAACTTTGGACCTCGCCGCCGTGAGGCAGCAGTTCTAACCACTGCGCCACCGTGCTGCCCCCTATAGCCTTTCTTAAATAGTGGGACAACATTTGTGGTTCTCCAGTCCTCTGGCACTCCCCCCCCCCCCCCCCCCACCCCACCACCCGTGGCCAGAGAAGAATAAAAAATTTGAATCAACGCTCCTGCAATCTCTTCCCTCGCCTCCCACAACAACCTGGGACAGACTTCGTCCGGACCTGGATATTTCTCCACTTTTAAGCCTGTCAGCACCTCCAATATCGTGTCCCTCCCAATGACAATTTGCTCAATAACCTCCTCACAGTCTCTCTCCCCAAGTTCCATATCTGCCTCCTCATTCTCTTGGGTGAAGACAGATGTAAAATATTCATTTAACACCCGACCAATGTCTTCTGGCTCCACCCACAGATTCCCTCCTTGGTCGCAAGTGGTCTTTACTTTTTCCCTAGTTATCCTCTTCCCATTGATATACTTATGGAATATCTTGGAATTTTCCCTACTTTTACCAGCTAGAGATTTCTCATCCCTCTTTGCTCTCCTAATTGCTTTCTTAAGCTCCATCCTGCACTTACTGTACTCCACTCATGCCTCTGTTGATTTGCTCCCTTTGAACTTATTAAAAGCCTCTCTCTTCCTTCTCATTGTACCCTGGTCATCCATGGTTCTCTGGGCTTGTTACTCCTTCCTATTATCCTAAAGGGAACATGTTGGGCCTGTACCCTCCCCATTTCCTCTTTGAACAACCCCCCCCCCCCCCCCCCCCCCCCCCCCACTGCTCTTCTGTGGATCTCCCCACCAGGGACCGGGTTTGATTCCTGCTTGGGTCACTGGGCGAAATTCTCCGCAGACCGTCGTAACGCCGATTTCCGGCGAGCATAATTGGTGTGGATGACTCCGGCGTGGGGGCCTTCTTTTAGGCGGCTATTCTCCGTTCCCGGAGGGGCCAGCAGCGGACTGACGCGATACGCGTCAGTTTCACCAGCTGCGGAAGTGGTGAGATCCGGCGTTTGGGGGGGGGGGGGGGGGAGGAGGAGAGAGACAGACCCGGCGTTTTTGGGGGGGAGGAGGAGAGAGACTGACCCGGCGTTTGGGGGGGGGAGGAGAGAGACTGACCCGGCGTTTGGGAGGGGGGGAGGAGAGAGACTGACCCGGCGTTTGGGGGGGGGGAGGAGGAGAGAGACTGACCCGGCGTTTGGGGGGGGGGGGAGGAGGAGAGAGACTGACCCGGCGTTTGGGGGGGGGGAGGAGAGAGACGGACACGGCGTTTGGGGGGGGGGGGGAGGAGAGAGACTGACCCGGCGTTTGGGGGGGGGGAGGAGGAGAGAGACTGACCCGGCGTTTGGGGGGGGGGGAGGAGAGAGACATACCAGCATTTGGGGGGGGGGGGGGATGAGGAGGAGAGAGACAGACCCGGCGTTTTTGGGGGGGGGGAGGAGGAGAGAGACAGACCGGCATTTTGGGGGGGGGAGGAGGAGAGAGACAGACCGGCATTTGGGGGGGGGGGGGGGAGGAGGAGGAGAGAGAGGAGTAGATTTAGGACTGAGTTTAGGAGGAACTTCTTCACCCAAAGGGTTGTGAATCTATGGAATTCCTTGCCCAGTGAAGCAGTTGAGGCTCCTTCATTACATGTTTTTAAGGTAAAGATAGATAGTTTTTTGAAGAATAAAGGGATTAAGGGTTATGGTGTTCGGGCCGGAAAGTGGAGCTGAGTCCACAAAAGATCAGCCATGATCTAATTGAATGGCGGAGCAGGCTCGAGGGGCCAGATGGCCTACTCCTGCTCCTAGTTCTTATGTTCTTATGTTCTTATGTTCTTATATAGTTATATGACTCTATCCAAATGGTCCTCCAATGACTCTGCAATCATGGTGGCCTACTTTGAAGGCCAGTCAGTGAATTTAATATTGCCTGACTCTACACTGCTATCCCCTGTCTCCACTTTCTACTCATGTCCACCTGGGAAGTGTGAGTCACCAAATGAAGACCCAGCTATTTGCCCTACCAGCCTGAGCTGGTGAATGGTCCCTATGAGTCCTGAACCCTTTACATCTTTGAATCCTCAGAAGGACTGAGCTCTACTCAGGAATCATCACCTGCAATGGCCATAGACTTGTGCTGCATGTGTGAAGAATTTGGGTGGAATTCTCCCATTTTGATACTAAGTGCAGTGGCGGGTGTCTGTGACAGTGCCTGTTCTGCTGGCCGGAATAATGGGATCTTGCACCTGATTCAGCACTTGGAACGTCATTGATTATGCACAGGTGAAAGTTCCCCTCTGAATATCCTGGGGGGCTGGCAGCTGTTTCCTCCACCCGCCCTCAGCTGACGAGTTTGAAAGTCCCAGCGCCATATTAAAACACCAGTCCAGCACACTCAAATCACTCTCACCATCTCACCTTTCTTTACCAGACCCTCCGACATGTCCAAAACCCAAAGGGAGAAAGCTAGCAGACTCAAGAAGGAGGTAGCACTGGCTAACCACTGTGCTATTGTGCCCCTGAAGACTATAGACCTTCAAAGCAAATTAATCCATTCCTGCCTTCAACACCACTGTGCAGATTCTGGATGCCACCATATACCTGCCACATTTAATAGGATGGCAGCTTCCTTTGACATGGCCTTACATGGAGAGCTGCAATGATCTACAGCAAAGTATTTTCCAGCAGTGTGATAACAGTGATGTATGGCTCGCCTATTAGAGGAATGATGGCAAAACGTGTCATGGAACTATTGACTCTACTCAAACCACTTTCAATTCTTCTAATTATTTGCCACATTTCTCTAATGCCATTCTTAAATGCATTTCTAACTTGTTAGGTGAAGAATTTGAAGACATGAAATGATGCGGACCAATGGATTGATGTTGAAAAAATGATCAGTAAGATGCAGAACAGCGATGTGCCATTGCCATAGTGGGGAAGAGTGGTGACATGGGTTCACTTCTGTAGCATGGGTGAACTTTGCATTGGTAAGGGTGGCAACATGAGCATCTGGGGGTACATTCCCTCAATACTCTTCTCTTTTTTTCTTCCTCCTCCTACTATGAATCATCTGAATAGGCTCTGGCCTCCTATCCTTGTTCCTCCTGAAGGTCCAAGCCTCGCTGTTGTGTAATTTGAGATGATGATCCTGACCGGTAGATATTGAAGAGTTTATTCAAATCGGTCTGGGAGTGCCCAGTTTATTCCATCTATGCACTCGATGAAGCCTGCGAGAAGCCATTTGGAGTGACAAAGGCAAGGCCTGGTCATTCTGACTGGTATCATCAGTGGCAAAATTGCCATAATTCCCAGCCCTGGCAAGCAATCCATGCGTCAGCTGTTTCATGTCTCTTCAGGCGGCTGATTGGGAGAACCAACATATGGCTTGACAGAGCCCTGGAAGGATCCTGAAGCAAAGATGGGGGTGGTGACTTTGACAGCTACTGGCAGTGCATAGCCACTAGGTCAGTCCTCAGCAGGTCTTCTGCGAGGAAGCAGCAGATACATGCCACTATCTGCAGAATATAGTTGTCATGATATGCACTCATGCACATAATGAGATACAGACAGGCAGCGAGAGACACCCAGTACAGCCAATCAACACACAGGACAGAACACAACCAATCACCAGACAGGACACTAGAAGTAGGTTTCCCACTATAAAACACACGAGGCATCAGCACTCCGCCTCTGTCCACTGGTGACAACTGTAGTGACAGTCAGGGTGTATATATCAGTTAGCACCTTCTACACATGGCTCAGAGCTAGTCTGGTCTAGTTAGTTACAATTATCACATTTAGAGTAGTAGAGTGTCAACCCACAGCAAGCTGTGTGCACTGTTACAGAAGTTCAATAAATCGTATTGAACCAACGTCTAAGTTTGGTGTCTACTTTCCAGTACAACAGTCCGTGTTACCCCAGGGTGAATAACACAACATGGTACAGTAGTCTACTTTATCTAAGTGATTTACCTTGAGTGATTCGGTGACGACCAGTAGGTGCCTTCCAGTGGAATGGAGAGGATCCAGGCTCCTCCATTGCTACGGATATCTGGCAATCTCGGCGCCAACTGGCGGGTCTTCAAGCAGAAATTCAGTCGCTACATTGAGGCCTCGAGCCTCGAGGATGCGTCCGATGTCAGAAAAATCGCGCAGCTCCTATCAACTGCGGGGGACCAATCCATCCAAATTTTCAATTCGCTCACTTTTGCTGACGGCGAGAACGAGACCAAATTCAAGACGGTTTTAGCTAAATTTGACAGTCACTGTGAAGTCGAAACGAACGAGAGCTTTGAGCGCTATGTCTTCCAGCAACGCCTTCAGGGTAAGGAAGAACCTTTCCAGCCCTTTATAACTCATTTCCGTATATTAGCGCAGTCCTGCAACTATGGTGACACCGCTGATTCCATCATCAGGGATCAGATCGTGTTTGGGGCCCACTCCGATGCTTTGCGGGAGCAGCTCCTTAAAATTAAAAACATGACCCTGCCAGTCGCAATCAGATGTGTAAAGTGCATGAACAGGCTAGAAGTTGGTACTCCCGTCTTAAATCGGATGAACATGAACAACTTGCCTCCCACAAGGTAGAGAGTGTACAGGCCATCGCCTGGATGAGGCGCCTCAGTATCGATGAAGGCGGCCATTTTGCACGCTTTTCCGGGGGTCCCACGCATGTGCACCACGAACGGGAGAACGAAGCGGCCGAAGACCAAACTGCGCAGGTGCAAACGTCGGTTGACCGCACTGCACATGTGCGACGACACACTGAACATAACAACGTCAACGTCATGACATGCCCGAACTGCGGCACCGTCCACTTAAAGCGGCAATGCCCTGCAAGAGGCAGGCGATGTTTAAATTGGGGGAAGCCTGGACATTATGCAGCCTTGTGCAGGTCTGCACCACCGGTCAAAGGCCAGCGATCCCAATTCCAACGCAAACACGTTCGATGTGTACAACAAGGTTTACTGGATTCTGATCCTGGTAGCAATACGGATCCAGAGGATGACTGCCTGGAGTTCACCCCTATCGTGAGGGCATCATAACTACATGTGAGTATGCCTCCTCAAATTCAGCAAGATGCCTATCTATCCTCAATGTGGATTCTGCGGACGAATGGCATGCTGTCATACACGTTAACCAATGCAACATCCAGTTCAAGCTGGACACTGGTGCTTCTGCCAATCTCATATCGCAAGCAGATTTTGACCGCACTAAAAAGCAACCCAAAATTCTTCCTCTGGCCTGCCAGCTCCTTGATTATAATGGCAATGCCATAACTGCATTAGGATCTTGTCACCTGCATGTCTCCAACAAGACCATCAATGCCACACTGCGATTCGAAATCGTCAAGCCTGACAAGGCATCCCTGCTTGGTGCCCATGCATGCAGGCTACTCAATCTCGTGCAGCGAGTACATGCCATGTCCTTTGCCAATGTGGATCTTCAGGCTGACATTGATGACATCCTGGCGCAAAACCCGAATGTGTTTGATGGAATGGGCACTCTGCCATACTGCTACAAGATCTTACTCAGGCCTGATGCCAAACCTGTAATCCATGCACCATGCCGGGTGCCGGCTCCTCTGAAGGAACGTTTAAAGGCACAGCTGCAGGAACTCCAAGGCCAGGGCATAATCTCCAAAGTGACGGAACCGACTGACTGGGTCAGCTCGATGGTCTGTGTGAAGAAGCCCTCTGGAGAACTGCACATATTCATAGATACCAAAGATCTTAACCGGAACATAATGCGGGAACACTACCTGATCCCAAAGCGGGAGGAACTAACCAGTGAGATGGCACACGCCAAATTCTTCACAAAGTTAGATGCATTGTGTGGTTTCTGGCAGAGTCAACTGGACGAGTCCAGCAGGAAGCTCTGCACGTTTAATACACTTTTCGGAAGGTACTATTATAACCGTATGCAGTTCGGTATTGTTCCAGCCTCTGAAATCTTCCACAGGGTCATGGAGCAGATGATGGAGGGCATTGAGGGTGGCATGTCTACGTAGATGATGTAATCATATGGTCCACGATCCCCAAGGAAAACATATCTCGTCTCAAACAAGTCTTTCGACGTATCCATGCAAACGGCCTCAAGTTGAACAAGGCCAAGTGCTCCTTTAGCATGTCAACCATCAAGTTCTTGGGCGACCAGATATCCCAGCAGGGTCAAGGCCATTAACGCCATGAAGACACCGGAAGACAAAAAGGCGGTACTACGCTTCCTCGGTATTGTAAACTACTTGGGAAAGTTAATTCCCAACCTCGCATCACACACCATGGCTCTCAGGCATCTGGTGAAGAAGTCAACGGCCTTCCAGTGGCTACCCACACATCAAGCAGAGTGGCTCGAGTTAAAGGCGAAGCTCACCACAGGACGGCATCAGTGCAGTGCTCCTCCAGAAGGATGACTCCTCGTCCTGGGCTCCGGTGGCTTATCCGTCAAGGGCCATGACTCCTACTGAACAGAGGTATGCTCAGATAGAAAAAGAGTGCCTGGGCCTCCTAACCGGCATTGTAAAGTTCCACGACTACGTCTGCGGTCTACCAACCTTCACAGTGGAGACTGACCACAGACCCTAGGTCCATATCATTCATAAGGACTTGAATGACATGATGCCCAGGCTTCAGCGCATTCTCCTTCGATTCCGCAGGTACGATTTTGAGTTGGTATACACACCAGCCAAGGAGCTAATAATTGCAGATGCCCTGTCGCTCCATCACCTCACCCTGTGAACAGGTAGACTACATTCACCAAATTGAGGCACAGGTGCAGCTGTGTGCCAGCAACCTCCCAGCCTCAGATGAAAGAGTGATCAACATTCTAGAAGAGACTGCCAAGGACCCTCTTCTGCAGCATGTAATGCATCACCTTGCAAATGGTTGGCAGTAAGGGCAATGCCCTAAGTTCTTTAATGTCAAGGACGACCTGACAGTCGTCGAGGGGAACCTCCTCAAGCCAGATCGTATCGTTATTCCTCACAGTCTGCAGAGCTTAGTGCGCAAACAAATCCACGAGGGACACCAAGGTGTCTAAGTACGTTTGCTCAAGAGTCACCAGGTATCTTTCGATACCGCCACAAGGTTCAAAACCGAATACTGATCAAAGACTCGATACACCGGTTAGTAAGTTCAAAATGAATGCTCATTTATTTACACACACAGTCAAATATACTCATGCACAAACTCTACCAACTAAACTATCACTACTACTAAAGCCTATACTTAGCTTCGGGTGCCCACTCAGTCAGAGGAACAATGGCCGTTGTCTGGTTCTGAGGCTGTTGGGGTTGAGTTGGTATGGAATAGCAGATAAGAGCGTCCGTCTCGTAGCGTGCGTTGACTTTGGACTTACTTGTTCTGGTGCAGCTGCTAGGCAGGTCTCTCCTCGCTGGGAGCCAAGGCCAAGAGAGCGATTCTCTCTTGGGGGCTTCTTCTTATACCCAAAGGGGGCTTCGCGCGCTTTTGGGCGGGCCTTGAACTTGGCCCCAATTAATTGGACCGTATCTTGATCATCGATATAGATTTCTTCCAATAAAGGGGTGGGTGCCCTGATTGCTGGGCGGGTTCTAGGAGGCCTGACGCCGGAGTGGTTGACCCACTCCGTCCCGCCGGGACCCCCACCCCCGTCGGGTAGGGGAGAATCCTGGCCCATATCTGGAACAGTGTGTGTAGTTTTTGAGAAAGGATGGGGGCGATTCTCCCAATTGAAGCCCAAGTGTTTGTGCTGTCGTGAACGCTGGCGCTGGAGCGGTTCACGCCGCTAAATGGGCGCTGCGCCAACCTGCGCATGCGCGGGGGACTTCTTCTGCACGCTGGCCCAGTGTTCAGGGGCCGGATGCGCAGGAAAGTAGGTCCGGGGGAGAGAGGCCGGCCCGCCGATCGGTGGGCCCCGATTGCGGGCCAGACCCCATCGGAGGCCCCCCCCCACCCCGGACAGAGCCCCCTCCGCCCCCCCACACAGGCCGCCCCCCGACTGTTCGCACAGAGATCCCGCTGGCAGCGACCAGGGGTGAACGGCGCAGGCGGAACTCTGTCGTATCCGCCTATCTGGCCGGCGCTGCGCCAAACGCGCCGGCACAACTGGCTCCGATTTTCCATACCACGGAGAATCGTGCGCCAGCGTCGGGGCGTCATGGCTCAGAGAATATCCCCCGATATACTTGCATTGGAGGTGGTACATCGAAGATTCACAAAATATGTTTTGTGAATGAGATGAGGGGGGTTGTCCTAAAGTGAGAGACTAAATAAATTGGGCTTACATTCTCTGGAGTTTAGAAGAATGCGAGCTGAAACTTACAGAATTTTGGAGAGGCTTGATAGGTAGACACAGAGATTGTTTGACTAGCATTCGGAGCACTGCTCCTTCCTCAGGTGAATTCCCGTAACATAGGAGCCTGTGATTAGCAGTTCTGTGTACTGGACTGCCGACACTGCCTGGCAATTACAGTTCCTACCCAGTGTCCGCAAAGCACGCAAGAAATCGTCCTGAGCCTCCCCCGGGAGTTGCCGTCTCGTGGCCAGGAGGTGGCTGGCGAACGCTTGATTCACAGTCCTGGGGCGAAATTCTCCCCTACCCGGCGGGGTGGGGGGTCCTGGCATAGCAGAGTGGCGCCAACCACTCCGGCGTCGGGCCTCCCCAAAGGTGCGGAATTCTCCACACCTTCAGGGGCTAGGCCCGTGCCGGAGTGGTTCCAGCTCCGCCGACTGGCGCCAACGGCATTTGGCGCCACGCCGATCGGCGTCGGGGCTGGCTGACAGGCCTTCGCTGGTCGGTGTGAGTCCGCGCATGAGCAGGAGCATCAGCGGCTGCTGACGTCACCACCGGCGCATGCGCAGTGGAGGGGGTCTCTTCCGCCTCCGCCATGGTGGAGGCCGTGGCGGCGGCATAAAAAAAAGAGTGCCACCACGGCACAGGCCCGCCCACCGATCGGTGGGCCCCGATCGTGGGCCAGGCCACCGTGGGCCGATCGCCCTGCGCCCCCCCCCCCCCTCCCAGGACCCCGGGGCCTGCTCCCGCTGCCTGCTCCCGCCGGCACAGAGGTGGTTTAAACCACGTCAGCGGGACAGGCCTGACAGTGGCGGGACTTCAGCCCATCGCAGGCCGGAGAATCGCCGTGGGGGGCCCGCTGACCGGCAGGGCGCGATTCCCGCCCCCGCCGATTCCCTGGTGGCGGAGAATTCCGGCCACGGCGCGGCGGGATTTACGAAGGCCCCGGGCATTTCCCCGACCCTGCGGGGGGTTAGCGAATTCCACCCCTGATGTACAGTCGTTTTAGAAACGCCATCGCTTCCGTGTAGGTGGACGCGTCCCGACTGAGGGGGAAAACCTGTGGGCTCACCCTTGAGTAGAGGATCTGGAGCTTCTGTGGGTCTGAGAGGGCTTCTGTGGATGCTCCGAGGTATCTTTCAAAGCAGGCTAGCCAGTGCTCGAAGGTGGCTGTGGCATCAGCTGCGTGAGGGTTCAGCTCCGGGCGATCAAGCTTGGTTAAGGCTTTCATCTTTAAAAATCTTGTGCAATAAATTGATGTACCATCAATGACCACGAGACGAAAATGGTGAAACTGTTGAGGCTTTATTGCACAGGATGTTGAGCCTCCTGCAGCTGGAACCAGAATGGAAGCAGGAGCCAGCAGGCTGGGATTTACTGTGTTACCTGTAGTACAATGGCAGTACCGTAATACGCGTAGTGTGTTACCAGTGGTGTTTACCACAATGAGCAGGTATGAAAATGACCGTTAATTCGGAGTATTTACTGGGCTATTTCTTAATTTAACCTCTTCAATTGCTTTGATTTCACTGGTGGATTTCAGAAAAGCAATGGACCTGCCATTAAATTGACAACAGTGTGCCAATGTTGCTCCAATTGAGCGATTAACATATGGAAATTGACAACCTGTTTCTCTCAATGGGTTGCCATACGTGCAGCCTAATGTGCTCAAGACAAAAGCAGACGGCCGCGTTGGAGCTGGCTTTCTGACATCTTGTCAAGTTGGTCGGTTACAATCACCCCTACCAACACTCAAACCCACATGCTCCCGCAGATTGATATCGAGCCCTCCTTGTCAGGCGCCTCAGAAAACAATGGGGCTGAAATAGCCACAGGGTAAAATCGAGCAGCAACTGGACTGTTGATTTTAACTTCTCTTCTATCTGGTTCTGCTGGGCGGTGCAAGTTAAAATTTCCCCTTGATTGTTTTACTTCTTAAACATTTCTGAATAGCCCACCTAAAGCCAGGACTGTTCAATTTACTGTTTTTGTGGATTTTCCTAGTCGCCCATTAAGAGTTTAAGGATCAGGTTACCTCTCTAAAGTGGGGGGAGGGGAGGGGGGGCGCGGTAATGTAGATCTAAAGTGGGGAAAATGAAATAATAGATAAGGGGAGAGAGGAGAGCAATAAGAGTTGCAACTAATGAATAGAAGTGGATTATGATACCAGTCTATTATATACACGGATAGCAATCATAATGTTGCTTTTGACCTCCTGATTTAATTTTGAGCTGACCTGATATCTAGATATTTAAGAGTTAATAGTATTATTGTGCTAAACTAAAATGTCTCTCATCTTTGTCACAGTGAGTGCCTGGATGCAGCGAGTGTTACTGATGCCAACATTTTTAATCTACCACTGCTGTGTGAAAGAGCCACACTTCCACTGAAATGTATCAGCGAGACTTATTAATTTCATGCCAAGTGCTGGAGGCGTGAATGTAGAAAACGCTGTTTGATTTAGGATAATCAGAATCGGGCAGCTGAAGGGCATGGCATAAAGATCAGGAGCCCCAGGTCTCAGGAGGAGGAGCAGGTGCAGGCTTCAAGCAAGGCCTTTGGGCCCATGGGGCAGCAGAGGCTTAAAACAATCTGCATCACCTTTTTTTCCTCCCTTCTTCTTTCGCTTGTGGTTCTCACAGCTTAACAACCCGCTGCTCCACAAAGAGCGGTACACAGTGAAGGCAAAATTAAAAAGGGAACTCCCTTGATACACGGAGACAAATTAGGGCAAACAAATTACACGGAGTCAACAATAAACAGAGGAGCATCTGGGAACATATTCCTTGGCTATCAAGCATGGATGCTGTATACAGGCTGGTGGAGACTTTGTGAATTTCAAACAGGCAAAGAGCTGCTCTTTCATGGAGCTCATTAGAAATGCCAGTGATTTTTTTTTTAACCCTCTCTTTTCTGAACTTGTTTTGATAGTTTGAGCAAATACAGCTTTTGTTTTCCCCCCCCGGAATTTAAATTTGGTTCTCAACCCCGACAACAATTTTAACATCCTTGCATTAATTTTCTCCCCCCTCATATATTGCATGTTTGCAGTGCATTGAAGGTAACAGTGGTTAAAAACAGACAACACTTGCAGTGGGTAAATCGCATTGACACCAACACGCTCAGTATAAATGATGGGGACTGTCTCAGTCATTTTAAATAAACAATTATTCAGATTCTCAAGCTGCCATGATGAGGATTTGAATTCAATGTTGTATGGATTATTAGACTCATAAAATAACCCCCACGCCACTATACCTGGTTATAGAATTTGACCACGTGCGTATGGCCGATGTAGTCCATGGGGCAAGCATGTAAATAAAGAACAGAAGAGAGGGAGGAATGGAATCTTAGGGTACTCCTGAAGACTCCTCCACTTTCATTCTACTAACTTTCATTTTTAACATAAATGGAAATAAACTACTTCTGATTTTTTTCACATTTTGTGTTCCAGGTTTTATTGAATAACTGAGATGGTGATGTGGTGACCAACTCATCAGAAGTGCTGTTGGGGAAACACTGTGGCACAGTGGGTTATGCTTTTACTGCCTTTGGTGCATGAGTGGCCAGGCTAATGGTCTGGGGTTCAAATCCCACCATGGCAGCTGGTGGAATTTAAATTCAACTGATTTTTAAAAAAACTTGGACTTGAAAAGCTTGTCTCAGTAATGGTGACCGTGAAACTGTCACTGATTGAGGTAAAAAAACATCTGGTTCGCTAATGTCCTTTAGGGAAAGGAAATCTGCCATCCTTACCTGGGTCTGGCCCACACGTGACTCCAGACCCACAGCAACGTGGCTGACTCTGAATTGCCCCTCTCAAATCACTGAGCAAACCCCTCACTTCAAAGGCAATTAGGGATGGTGACACCGTGTCACATGGAAGAGTAAGTAAGAAAAGGCCAGTTATTAGGGCATACCTTGGTACAACAATATAAGTATTGATACACCATGGGCCATGGTGAAGCGAGACCACCTCATCAGAAGTGCTGTTGGGGAAACATTGTGGCACAGTGGGTCATACTTTTACTGACTTTGGTGCAGTACTTCTCAGTCAGTGCATGTGATGGCGGACACGCTGTAAACATGAATGATTGAATTTAGTAATTAAAAGATAATTCTGAGGGATCACTTATTAAGCTACTCAACTTGTTTACAATAGCTTTCACTGCAGGAATAACATATCATTAATCAACTAATAAGAGATGCTGATCTCAAGGGACTGATTCTGGGAATGGGAGGTGGTAACATTTGAAATGGTGATGCTCTAGAACCCTTCTCTTAATGCTTCCACTATTGGAGGAATCCACTTGCAATTCTATATATAAAAAAAGACTTATAGTATCCGAGCACGGTTTGGTCCAGGAGTGAAAAAAGAAGGAATATGTATTATAGTACCTTACATGATCTCCAAATGTCCCAATAGTGTTTTAAAGCTGAATAAGTTATTTGGCATTATACTCACCATTGTAATGCAGAGAACCCAGCAGCCAATTTGTGGATAAAGGATCCCAAGGGCAAAGGGATAAGAACCAGATAATGTGTTTTACTCATATTAGTTGAGGGATAAATGTTGGCCAGAATATTAGCGCCCCACACTTCAAATAGTGCTGTGGGATTGTTTACATCCGTCTGAGAGATAGGGGTCCAGGCCTCATAGAATCATCGAATCATAGGGCAGAAGGAGGCCATTCGGCCCATCGGGTCTGCACCGGCCCTTGGAAAGGGCACCCTACTTAAGTCCACACCTCCACCCTATCTCCATAACCCAGTAACCCCACCTATCCTTTTCCGACACTAAGGGGGAAATTTATCATGGCCAATCCACCCAATCTGCACATCTATGGACTGTGAGAGTAAACTGAAGCTCCCAGAGGGACCCCACACTGACATAGGGAGAATGTGCAGACTCCGCACAGACCTAAGCCGGGAATCAAACTTGTAATGTGAACTGGGAAATATCTGATGGTTCTGCTCATTTTGTTTCGTAATTTCACCTAAAAGCATTACAAATAAACAATAACGCATTGAAGGTTTTGCAAATTTTTCCATATTGTGTTTTGAAAGGTGACAAAATCTTTTGGGGCAGCATAGTGGCACAGTGGTTAGCACTGCTGTCTCACAGCTCCAGGGACTCGGGTTCAATTCTGGCCTCAGGTGACTGTGTGGAGTTTGCATTTTCTCCCTGTGTCTGCGTGGGTTTCCTCCGGGTGTTCTGGTTTCCTCCCACAGTCCAAAGATGTGCAGGTTACGTGGATTGGCCATGCTAAATTGCCCTTAGTGTCCAAAAAGGTTAGATGGGGTTATTGGGTTACGGAGATAGGGTGGAGGCGTGGGCTTAAGTAGGGTGCTCTTTCCAAGGGATGGTGCAGACTTGAAGGGATGAATGGCCTCCGTCTGCACTGTAAATTCTATGATTCTTTATTTATTCCAAGTGTTTGCTACTGAAATTCTTTTAAGGAAAAGAATAAACTGCTGTTCTATCTGTGACACTATTAGAAGGCTTGAGCAGGTTGAGCGTGTTCTTATTGGGGTTTAGTAGAATGAACAGAGACCTTATAGATACTGTTACAATAATAAAGTTTGAAATATTGCTATGTTTTAATTCAAGGTAAAAAGGAGTAATGAAGTTAATCATGTGACCTGTTCTGAATTCTGCTCAATAACAAGCTTGCGTGACTGGGTTGTAAGAGAGGCGTCCAGGCTGTTTCCTGGGAAGGAGGTGCAAGATTTGCACACTGAGGCACAATGACCAAAGCAGTTGTATTGGTGGTGGATAGACTGTTAGTTAGTCTCACAGGGAGGTGGTAGGAATGACAGGTTTTGTAAACAGGTATACTTTAAACTATCTATTTAATTCCAAAGTAGAATAGACTTGGGGGTTCAGAGGATGGTTAATCAACATTTCTACCTGGATACAAAGCCCATATAATTCACACTGCCTTAGAGATGGGCTTGCAGACCATAACAAGTCATTGCAGTATTGAGTTACAGTGTTTTTCTTAAAATATTGCTGAATCTATGGGCAGGCCAGTCTGTAAGAATCCGAAAGAGTAAAGACATTAGAGACGGGTATCACTTTCTTCACCGTATAAATTGTGAGTGCTTGCACTTGGATTGAGGGGGTTTAGCTCACAAGGATTTAAATAAAAACATAGGGCGAAATTCTCGGCCCCCCATGACAGGTGGGAGAATAGCGGGAGGGCCTTCCCGACATTTTTGCCGCCCTCCCGCTATTCTCCCCCCCCCCCGCCGAAGTCCCGACCCGAATCGCTGCCGCCGTTTTTTTAACGGCCGGCAGCGATTCTCAGCTGTTAGATGGGCCGAAGTCCCAGCCCTTTACGCCGTTTTTACGAACGGCAAACACACCTGGTCTTGCCGTTCGTAAAAACGGCGTGACTAACTCGCTATTAATAACCATGGGACCGATTGGCACGGCCGGCCAAGGGTGCCATGGGCCCGCGATCGGTGTCCACCGATCGCGGGCAGCGGGCCCGCTGCCCGCGCACTACTTGTCCTTCCGCCGCCCCGCAGTATCCATTCGCGGGGCGGCTGAGGGGCAACCCGGCCCGCGCATGCGCGGGTTTCGCGCAAAAACGCGATGACGTCACCCGCGCATGCGCGGGTTGGAGTCTTCCAAACTGCGCATGCGCGGCTGACGTCATATGACGCGTCAGCCGGCGCTAACTCCGGCAAGCGGGCTTAACGATTTTCGTTAAGCCCGTCTTGCCGGAGCCTACGGCGTCGGGCTGCTAGCCCCGACCGGGGACCAGAATCGGTCCCCGGTCGGGAAGGGGCTCGCTGCCGTAAAACCCGCCCGGGTTTTACGCCAGCTTTACGATTTCTCTTGTTTTGGGAGAATCGCGCCCATAAGAACACAAGAATAGGCATTCAGACTTTTGAGCCTGCTCCACCATTCAATGAGATTATGGCTGATGTTCTACTTCAATACCATTTTCCTGCACTATCCCCATATCCCTTGACATTTTTAATATCATCAATCTCATCTTGAACATACTCAACAACTTAGCCTCCACAGCACTCTGGGGCAAAGAATTCCAAATATTCACCACCCCTAAATTAAGAAATTCCTATTCACCTCAGTCTTAAATAGGCTGCCTCTTATTCTGAGACTGTGTCCCTGGTTCTAGAGCACCCAGTCAGGGGAAACATCTTTCCTGCATCTATCCTGTTGAGTCCTGCAATAATTATGTATGTTTGAATGACATTACCTCTCATTTTTCTAAACTCCAGACAGTAAAGTTCCAATCTATTTCATCTTTCCTCATAGGACAATCCCTCTATCCTAGGAATTGGTTGTGGTGAACATTCGTTGTTGGAAGATTCACCTAGCTTTGTCTAGAGGGAGGAATCTTCAGGATAATCCTGACCATGAAAGTCAGTTTGAAGATTAGAAATTGTCTGGTTGGAAAAGGAAAAAGGAAGCCATCCATTTGGAGTCCAGCCTAACTTTGGACTGGGTCCTAGAGAATGAATGTTTACTTGAGAGACAAAATAACGTATAATTATGGAGGGGAATTTTTTGGATGTTTTACAAGTGAAATGAGTAAGCTATTCTTCAGTTTTGAGTATACGTTGCCTACTGAATAGTGTTTAGTCAATGTTGCTCTTCGTTTGTTACTGTAAAAGTCTTAAAACTTGAAATATTATCATGTGATCCTTCCAGTTGATCACTCGAAATTTGAATATCTTTCTAAAGGTTATCTTTGGGGATTGTAACAAAGCATCAGATTTTGGCAGGGCTTGCCAGAATAGATACTTCAAGGATGTTTATCTTTGTGAGAGGGGGCAGCGCGGTGGCGCAGTGGTTAGCACTGGGACTTTGGCGCTGAGGACCCAGATTCGAATCCCGGCTCTGGGCCATTGTCCATGTGGAGTTTGCACATTCTCCCCGTGTCTGTGTGGGTTTTGTCCCCACAACCCAAAGATGTGCAGGTTAGGTGGATTGGCCACGCTAAATTGCCTCTTAATTGAGAAAAAAAATAATTGGGTACTGTAAATTTAAAAAGATAAATCTTTGTGAGAGAATCTAAAACTTGGGAGCAAAGTTTAAAAATAAGGGGTCTCCCATTTAAGATGAAGGTGAGAGGGAATTTCTTCTCTCAGAGGGTCATTAATCTTTTGAATTCTTTACGCAGAGATCAATGGAGGCTGGATCATTGAATCCACCAGTTACTGACAGTAGAATAAAAATATGGGGCTGGAAAATGTCTAAAAAGGTAAGTTCCAGACCTTAATGTTTCAGGTGGCGGGGTCCCTGCAAAGACCGTGTGCCCTGCAGCCATTTCACGCTCAAGTGAGTATTAAGTGCATTCCACCCTCATTTGGAGAGTGGCATTGTGTTAGAGTTGGCCGGCAGCTCTCCACTCCCTGCAGCAATATTGCTGGAGTGGACATAAAGAGAAATGAGGAAGGATGCCTGAGATTAAGTCTTGGCCCTGGAGACGCAGGTAAGTTCAAGGGCTTCCAAAGCAGGAAGGGTAGGGAAGGCCTGGTAGCACAAAGAGTACAATTGCCGTCTCAGGGGAGAGGGTAGAGTTGGGAGAGAGATCTGGCGGCCATGAGACCTTAACGGGAGGGGGCCCCTCATCAAAAGGTGTCTCCCCCCCACCCCCCCAAGTTGCTTCCAGAGATCTAATTCTGTTGATTTTGGCCTTCGCCATGCAAATTTAACCCACCTGCCTGCCTAAAAATTGAGGATGGATGGAAACACCATTTAATTGGCCAAGAATTGGCCACTTAAGGGTTTCTATTCGGGTACAAGCAGGCTTCCCATCCGGGGGGTTGTCCACTCCAGCAGAAAATTGCTGTATGGTCGAGGTGGCGACCCTTTGGGTGAAGAAGTTCCTCCTCAACTCAGTCCGAAACCTGCTTCCCCTTAGTTTGAGGCTATGCCCCTAGTTCTAGTTTCACCACCAGTGGAAACAACCTCCCTGCTTCTATCCTATCTATTCCCTTCATAATTGTATAGGTTTCTATAAGATCCCGCCCCCCCCGCATCCTTCTAAATTCCAATGAGTATTGGCAGCACGGTGGCACAGTGATTAGCACTGCTGTCTCACAGCGCCAGGGTCCTGGGCTCAATTCCAGCCTCGTGTGACTGTGTCGAGTTTGCTTTTTCTCCCTGATTGTGCTACCGTGTTGCCCTTCAAAGCATTCAAAGCAGTTCAGAAAAGGTTTAGTAGACTCGTACCAGGAATTAATGGGTTGCCTTATGGTTTGGCAGGCTTGCTTTGTATCTTCCGGAGTTTAGAAAAGTAAGAAGTGACTTGATTGAAACCTTTAAGATCCTGATGGGTATTGACAAGGTGGATGTGGAGAGGGTGTTTCCTCTTGTGGGAGAATCTAGAGCTAGAAGTCACTGTTTAAAAATAATGGGTTGCTCATTTAAGACGGTGATGACAGGAAGTTTTTTGTTCAGGGGGTCGGGAGTCTATGGAACCTATCTCCGGAGAAGCCAGTGGAAGCACAATCTTTGAATATTTTGAAGGCAGAGCTAGGTATATTCTTGATTAACAAAGGGGTGAAAGATTATCAGGGGTCGGCAGGAATGTGGGATTAAGGCTACAATCAGATGCCAAGGTGCTTAGGTGCCAGGTCAAGGGTATGGTTCAGCAACAGCCCCACCTACTCAATTCTAGCTCCCAATTAAAATCAGCACTGTTATTTTTACATGTATAAACATATATTCTATTTTCACTCATTTGTTGGGGAACGAGGACAGGATTTACTGATTTAATGATGATCGCAGGATATCTTGCAATAATGCTTTTCAAGAAGTTTAATATTTATTTTCATTGCTCTTCTGCTTGCAATTTGACCTTTTTGTGAGGGTAGACTGGTATTGTACATAGATTTATTTGTGACTGACAGAGTGAAGAGTGCCCCCCCCCCCCAGCTCCGCCCCCTCACCCAACCTCTCCCCGCTCTGCCCCACCGCAGGACCATTTGACCTCAGCTTCCATCTGAGAAAGAGCACTTTGCAGCACCTGGTTTTATTTAACTTGTGGAAAACTAAGTCAAATGCATGCAAGGAATGGTTCAACTTCTAAAGAAATGCTGAAAATATGCCCAGGACAGTCAGTGTCAGCAAAAAAAGGACACATTATCGACACTTTGGGTGTTTACCTCTTCATTAGCACACACGTCTAGTTGCCACCTCAATTGCTCAACTGGTTGACAACCACACATATGCAAGCGATCAGCTGATTGAAAACCATTGTAAACTGGATGAAAATAGTGAAGCGAACTCTAATAGCCAAATAGTTGATCTTCTCAGCTGTCCAGTTTTCATCAACCTTTTATAAAGGAGTCCTGATGTGGCACTTGCTCAGTACCAAAAATAGCCAAAAAGTGGAGCACAGTAAAATCTCTTGTGGCCGTGTTTGCTGGAGGACATTTTATCTCATTACACCAAACCTAACTGATCAGGAATATCTATTTCATCCATGAGAGAGCATTATTTAATTTTGCCATTAACAATATTCCAATGCCACACTATTATAAAAAGAGTAAATGAAAAGGGAATAAAGAAAGACTCAGGGAAAGCGTGAGGAATAAATATAAAGATGAATGGAGCTTCTTCACCACCTTCACAGGAGGAAAGAATTACACATAAATCATTAATAAAAAGCTTACAGGCACCTTCAGTGCATCTCAGCCTCATAAGCATTATCTGTACATCCACCTGCATCTACTGAGCTGCCTGACTGATGCCTTGCAGTCCTGTCTCATGGGAGGTTCTTGCGATGACACTATGTAAATTGAGTTAAAAACCTCCAAACTCTCCGATAAATTAATTTCACAGCTAAATTACTTTGTAAACAAGAATGAATATCAATGGTGCCAAAGACAGATGAGTACTGTTATAAATTTCTATTTGCTCATAAGACAATATACCATTTAAATGAATGTTTTAGGAGGGTGAAGCTAAACAAAATTTCAAACAAAGACACATTTTTTCTTCAGATGATAAGCAGCTGCTCAATGAACAAATAACGAACAATAAGTGAAGGTGTGTGAACAAGTAACCGTGTATCCTCAGTGGCATTGAAAGAATTTAGATTGTGCTCACTTAATAGGAACAAGTAGCTTCCACAAATAGAATGGATGTTATTACAGTAGCACTCTTTACAAAAGTTAATGCTGTTAGGGCAGCGTTTCGTCCCATATTTTATGGATTAAAGGAATTATTTTAGAAGTTTCAGCCAGCAAGTCAGAGGTTTTTGCCATAACTAAACCATATTTATATCAGAAATAATAACAAGAAGTACTGGAAAATCTCAGCAGGACTGGCACCCTCTATGGAGTGAGAAAGAGAGTCAATGTTTCAAGTCTAATATGACTCCACTTTGGATTCGAAATGTTTGCTTCTGTTCCAATGCTGCCCGACCTGCTGTGTTTTCCAGCACTTCCTGGTTTAGTTTCAGATTTTCAGCAGCCGCAGAATTCTGCTCTTGTATACATTCTTTGGTGTTTGATATGGTGATGGGCTGTGAGTCTGCTGTTGGGGGCACTGACGGAAACCTGGTGGATGAACAGTTAAAAACAAGTGAGCCACTTAATTGCTCGGATTTTAAAATGTTTTTAAAAATACATTTACGAGATCTGGGCGTCGCTGGTTAGGCCAACATTTATTGACCATCCCTTCAGAAGGTGGTGGTGAGCTGCCTTCTTGAAGTCCATCAGGTGTAGGTACATCCACTATGCTGTTAGTGAGGGAGTTCCAGGATGTTGCCCCAGTGACAGTGACAGGCAATATATTTCTAAGTCAGGGTGGTGAGTGACTTTGAGCAGAACCTCCAGATGGTGGGTCTCCCAGGTATCTGCTGCTTTTGTCCTAGATGGTAGTGGTCGTGGTTTGGAAGGTGCTATCTAAGGAACCTTGGTGAGTTCCTGCAGTGCATCTTGTAGATGGTACACATGGCTGCCACTCTTTGTTGGTGGTGGCGGGTTTGAATGTTTGCCAAGGGGGAGTAATCAAACGGGCTGCTTTGTCCTGGATAGCGTTGAGCTTCTTGAATGTTGTTGGAGCCTCGTTCATCCAGGCAAGTGAAGAGTATTCCATTATACTCCTGACTTTTGCCTTGTAGATGGTTGGCAGGCTTTGGGGGGGGGGGGGGGGGGGGGGGGGGGGGCGGTCAGGAGGTGAGTTACCTACCACAAGATTCCTAGCCTTTGACCTGCCCTGGTAGCCACAGTATTAATATGGCAAGTCCAGTTCCGTTTCTGATCAATGGCAACTCCCAGGATGTTGATTGTGGGGGATTCAGCAATGGTAATGCCATTTAATGGCAAGGGGTAATGGTTAGATCCTCACTTTTAGGAGATGGTCTTTTCCTGGCACTTCTACGGCATGAACATAACTTGCCACTTGTCAGCCCAAGCCTGGATATTGTCCAGGTCTTTCTGCATTTGAACATGGACTGCTTTATTATCTGAGGAGTCGCAAATGGTGCTGAACATTGGTCAGTCATTGCAAACATCTCCACTTCTGACCTCATGATGGAAGGGAGGTCATTGATGAAGCAGCTGGTTGGGCCTAGGACACTATCTGAAGGAACTTCTGCTGTGATGCCCTGGAGCTGCGATGATTGACCTCCAATGCCCACAGCCATCTTCCTTTGTGCAGGTGTGACTCCAATCAGCGGAGAGTTTCCCTCCTGGTTCCTAATGACTGCAGTTTTTTTCGGGCTCCTTGATGCCACACTTGGTCAAATGCTCCTTCCATCACTTTGCTGATGATGGAGTGTAGACTGATAGGGCGGTAATTGGCTGGGTTGATTTATCCTGTTTCTTGTGTGCAGGACACACCTTGGCAATGTTCCACATTGCCGGGTAGATACCAGTGTCGTAGCTGTACTGGAACAGCTTGGCTAAGGGTGAGGTACGCTCTGGAGCACAAGTCTTCAGTACTGTTGCCGGGATATTGCCAGGGCCCATAGCCTTTTCAGTATCCAGTGTCTTCAGCTGTTTCTTGACATCATGTGGAGTGAATCGTATTGGCTGAAGACAGACATGTGTAATGCTGGGGACCTCCTGGAGGAGACCAAGATGGATCATCCACTCGGCACGCCTGGCTGAAGATTATTGTGACTGCCTCAGCTTGTCTTTTGTACATATGTGCAGGCTCCTCCTTTATTGAGGATGAGGATATTTAGGAGCCTCCTCCTCCAGTGAGTTGTTTAATTGTCCACCATCATTCACAGCTGGATGTGGCAGGGCTGCAGAGCTTAGATCTGATGTGTTGTGGGATCTCTTAGCTCTGTCTATTACTTGCTGTTTATGCTGTTTGGCACACACAGAGTCCTGTGCTGCAGCTTCACCAGGTTGACACCTCATTTGAAGTTGCTCCTGGCATGTTCTCCTCCACTCTTCATTGAACCAGGGTTGATCCCCTGGCTTGGTGGTAATGGTAGAATGGGAGATATGCCGGGCCATGAGGTTGTAGATTGTGGTTAAATACAATTCTGCTGTTGCTGATTGTCCAGAGTGCCTCATGGATGTCCAGTCTTGAGTTGCTAGATCTATTGAAATCTATCCTATTTAGCACGGTGGTAGTGCTACACAACACGTAAGAGGGTATCCTCAATTTGAAGATGGAACTTTGTCTCCACAAGGACTTTGTGGTGGTCACTTGTACCGATACTGTCATTGACAGATGCAACCGCAGCAGGCGGGTTAGTGAGGATGAGGCTAAGTATGTTTTCCATCTTGTTGATTCCCTCAGTACCTGCTGCAGTCCCAGTCTAGCAGTTATGTCCTTTAGGACCCAGCCAGCTCGGTCTGTGGTGGTACTGCCGAGCAGCTTTTGGTGATGGACATTGATGTCCCTGCACCCAGAGCGTATTCTGCATCCTTTCCACCCTCAGTGCTTCCTCCAAGTGGTGTTCAACATGGAGAAGTATTGATTCATCAGCTGATGGTGGCTGGTACGTGGCAATCAGCAGGGGGTTGCCCATGTTTAACCTGAAGCCATAGGATCCAGAGTCAATGTTGACGATTCCCAGGGCAACACCCTTCCGACTGCATACCATTCTGCTGCCACGTTTGCTGGGTCTTTCCTTCTGGTGAGACAAGACAGACCCAGGAATGGTGCTAGTGGTGTCTGGGACATTGTGTGTAAGGTATGGTCAGGCCGTTGCTTGACTCATCTGTGAGAAAACTCTTCCAACTTTGGCACAAGCCCCCAGATATTAGTAAGGAGGACTTTGCAGAGTTGACAGGGCTGTGCTTGCTGTTGTTGTTTCCAGTGCCCGGGTCGATGCCGGGTGGTCCGTCCGGTTTCATCCCTTTTTTGTGTTTTAGTAGCGGTTGAATACAACTGAGTGGCCTGCTAGGATATTTCAGAGTCAACCACATTGCTGTGGGTCTGGAGCCCACAATGAGACAATGGTTTCATGATCATCATTAGACTTTTAATTCCAGATTTTTATTGAATTTATATTCCACCACCTGCAGTGGTGGGATTTGAACCCAGACCAAAGATCCTGGGCGAAATTCTCCGACCCCCACGACGGGTCAGAGAATAGCGGGAGGGCCTTCCCGACATTTTCCCGCCCTCCCGCTATTCTCCCCCCCCCCCCCCCCCCCCCGCCCAACTCCCGACACGAATCGCTGCCGCCGTTTTTTTTACGGCCGGCAGCGATTCACAGCTGTTCGATGGGCCGAAGTCCCAGCCCTTTACGCCGTTTTTACGAGGTCTGGCCGTTCGTAAAAACGGCGTCACAAACTCGCTTTTCATAACCATGGCACCGATTGGCACGGCAGTACCACGGCCGTGCCAAGGGTGCCATGGGCCCGCGATCAGTGCCCACCGATGCCTGCGCACTCTTTCTCCTTCCGCCGCCCCGCAGTATCCATTCGCGGGGCGGCTGAGGGGCAACCCGGCCCGCGCATGCGCGGGTTTCGCGCAAATACGCGATGACGTCATCCGCGCATGCGCGGGTTGGAGTCTTCCAATCCGCGCATGCGCGGCTGACGTCATATGACGCGTCAGCCGGCGCTAACTCCGGCAAGCGGGCTTAACGATATTCGTTAAGCCCGCCATGCCAGAGCCTACGGCGTCGGGCTGCTAGCCCCGACCGGGGACCAGAATCGGTTCCCGGTCGGGAAGGGGCGCGCTGGCGTCAAACCCGCCCGGGTTTGACGCCAGCTTTACGATTTCTCCCGTTTTGGGAGAATCGCGCCCCATTTTCTTGGTCTCTGGATTACTAGTCCAGCAACAATTCCACTCGGCCCCTGCCTCTCCTGCCATTTTGTCTCCCAAACATTTCCAATTCGAACCTGGGGCTGGATTCTCCCCTACCTGGTGGGGCAGGGGGTCCCGGCGGGATGGAATGGCATGAACCACTCCGGCGTCGGGCCGCCCCAAAGGTGCGGCCTTTAGGGGCTAATCCCTCACCTTGAGGGGCTAGGCCCGCGCCGGAGTGGTTCCCGTCCCGCCGGCTGGCGTGGAAGGCCTTTGGCGCCACGCCAGCCAGGGCCGAAGGGACGTTGCTGGCCGGCGGAGGTCCGAGCATGCGCGGGAGCGTCAGCGGCTGCTGACGTCATCCCCACGCATGTGCAGGGTTGGGGGTCACTTCCGCGTCAGCCATCACGGAGGCTATGGCCGACGCAGAAGAAAAAGAGTGCCCCCACGTCACAGGCCCGCCTGCGGATTGGTGGGCCCCGATCACGGATCAGGCCACTGTGGGGGCACCCACCAAGGCCAGATCACCCCGCGCCCCCCCCAGGACCCCGGAGCCCGCCCGCGCTGCCAGTCCTACTGGTAAGGGAGGTGGGGGGCCCACTGACCGGCGTGGCGTGATTCCCGCCCCTGCCAAGTCTCCGGTGCTGGAGACTTCGGGAGACAGCGGGGGCGGGATTCACGCCGGCCCCCGGCGATTCTCCGACCCGGCAGGGGGTTGGAGAATCCTGCCCCTGTTCTGTTTAACAGTGGAGTCTCAAATGTTTATACAGTTTGGGGCTCTATTACACCAAAAGGCATTAAGTGGAATTTTCATTTGGAGCTGAGCAGGAAGACACTGTGGCTTACCGATTACATAGAAACAGGGCTAAAATTCCATCAGGTAATTAGAAAGCTTTGATTTATGGGGCTAGGAACTTCCATTAGGTGTTACAGAAAGAAATAATGGCCTCACCATGCCCTGCAAACTAAACCTTTCCCCCCACCATCCCCCCCCCCCACCCCCCCCCCCCCCCCCCCCCCCACCCTCCCCACCCTCAATAGGATTTTCTGAAACAAAGTTACTCAGAAGGCTGAGGATGATCAAGGGCAGCCTGACCTTTGCCTGCCTACACCAGCTTTGCACCCTCTTCATCTCTGCTCCAGGTAGGGATCTCCTCCTACTTTCTCATTATCTTCCCCTTTCCAAACTCAGAGCCCTCAGAGGAATCTGCCAGAAGATTATGCACTTTGTTATGACCAGATGACGAGGTGTTCAATGGCTCCCCTCTTTTGCCACTCCTCGTTTTACCGTAACAAGTGTTTACAAAATGGTTATTTTGTTAATTCCGTGAGCGCTTACCTGTGACCATAAAAGACAAGATCAAACAGATATTATTGATGTTTTATAAAGGAAAAGAGGATAGTTTCTATTCTGCTTAACACATTCTAAGAAATATAACAATGCTCCAATTTTCACACAAACACACTCAAATTTAACACGAATAAATAAATTGCAGCGTGCGAGTATAGATTAAGCAACTTAAAGTTTGAAGAAATTTAAGGGGTAATATGATTCTTGAAGGTTGGTGACTTGTTTAGGCTTTAGTTCGGTGGTGGTTCTGGGATACGCTTTGAGGCAGTTCAAAGATGTAGACAGACAGTTTATCAGTTCTTCTAAAGATAGAAGCTGGGGAAGTGGTTGAGTTTTTCTTTAAAAATCTGTTAGTGGCACATGGGGAGTCAAAAAGCAGCAGATAGGGTTTGAAACTTGAATGTTGGATGGAGGGAGAGAGGGAGAGAACCCACTCAGGGATTTGCTCCTTCAGTGTCTTGTTTGATTGTCCTCTTCTGCAGAAAAGAAACAGTTGATTAAACACTACAAAGGTTGGCCTATCACATGACGCTCTCCCTCAGTGACCAAAATGTGGTTGTGGTTTTTGTATTTCAGTTATAACTTGATCAGATTATGGCTGATTATTCCTCTCTTATCTAGGGTCCCAGAATCCAAGTGATTGTCTAATTATTTGCCTCCAGCAGATTGAGTACCTAGATGGTTGACTTGATGCTTTGCTAATGGGATAGGAGATGGCCTCCACTCGTACTCCTCCAACCCAATTGTTCTTGGTATGGTTTTGCAGACAATCTGTTTCATTGGTATTGGAATGCAGAAGGTAAACATAGTGTAAATGTACATGCAGCTTTGACTGCGATCCCAATGTGGCTTTCGTCTTTTTAAAACTTACAATTTGGGACTTCAGGCCAGCTAATTAAAATATCATTTTTTGATATAAAGCATGATTTTACAACAACTTTAAAATAATCTCACTGAAAAGATTGAGCCTGACTTATATCAAGCTGACATGGTGGGTAGGACTACATATAGACTTATAAGCTGCAAGTAGAGTCACATATATTTTCATTCTATCCAGGAAGGTGAAAGTAAACCCTTTCCACAACATACATATTTTAGCTATGGCTATAGTGACAGATTACCAAAAAGCATATACTTTATGTTTACTGCTTTGCTAGCAGCAATCCCCTTTATGATAAATATCATTGAAATAATAGAAAATAATTATTATAACTGTGACATCAATTAAAAACCTATCGAATGTTCACATGAAAAATTATTTAATGCCCCGCAGTGTAATAAAATTCAAATGGCTGGTTCAATCCAACCACTTGCTTTCCATTTATTTAAAAAATATACATAAATCCTGTTTAAAACCTGTTATCAGACTGAAAGTAACTGTTCTGAATATGGATAGTTTTATTCAACCTGTTTATTGTTTAAATACCTGATTTAAAAAAATCTGGTTCAGATCAAAGTTGTTTCTGAGTCAGTTGTCATGAACTGAGGTCTCTTTCTTGTCTCATGTTTTCAGGTAGTGGACCATTCCCTTATATCCAAATTTCGTGGAAAAATATTGTTTCGATTATGGAGACTTGTTTCAGAATCTACGGAGTCAGTGGGACCTAATTTTACAAACCCTTATTGCTGATATTTAATTACAGCAAACCTCTCCCTTAGTCTTGATGAAAACCCAGTTTAGTGACTAGCGGGGGAATTTCTCTTTGTGCTAAAGCTAATACTCAGTGAATGTTATGTATAATAATTTAGTGCATCAACACATTTTTGCCCATGCTCCCGAATTCCTTCAGGGAGCAAACTAAATTAATATGCACCAATGCACTGACCCTACCATATAGTTTTTCTGAACCGTTAATTATCAATGCAAGATGAATACACTCATTTGGTCATACTTGCCTTCCAGCCCACATGGCATTAATCACAGCTAGTGTGGTGTTGTAAGGTAGTGGAGAGAATGAATAGATGCCCAATGAGGAGAAGAGCATGAGATATTGAAATGGATGACTCAGTGCTTTGGGCTGTAAGCCAGCGTGGGCGCATCAGCTCATTTCAATGTACCAGACAGATTGGATTGTCAAAGATAAATTTCAGTATTGCCACTGGAACTTTCTGTCTTTTATTGGAACATGCTAAATGTCTGTAATTTGGTTGCTTCCAGCTTATTATGACTGAACCATTCCTCTGTAGCCCTCAGCTGCCCATGGTCTGGGTGACATGCAGCTGGCAGAGAGAAGGACCCTTGCTGCAATAGGTAACAAGGGTCAGGGCTGTACTGACAGGCAGAAGGGCAGGGTGGATACTGCCAGAGACATTCTCCGCCCAGCTGTCCATAGAGCCAAATCCATCCATGAATTGAAATCTACGCTTACAAATCTGACTCTTTGGAGGCTCCATCTCATGGAGTCATTGTGCAAGATCTTATAATCTTACAACCATAATCTGTAACCTCATGGCCCGGCATATCCCCCTCTCTACCATTAGTACCAAGCCATGGATCAACACAAGATCGGTGAAGGGTGCAGGGGGCATGCCAGGAGCAACATCAGCCATACCTAAAGAGGTGTCAACTTGGTGAGGCTACAACACAGGCCTACTTGTGTGCCACAAAGCATAAGCAACAAGTGATAGACAAAGATAAGGCTGAAGCATTCGCAACAATCTTCAGCTAAAGGTGCCGAATGGATGATCCACCTCAGCCTCTTCTGGAGGTCCCCAGCATCACAGATGTCGGTCTTCTGCCAATTTGATTCACTCCACATGATATCAAGAAATGGCTGAAGGCACTGGATACTGCAAAAGCTATGGGCCCTGACAATATTCCAGCAATAGTACTGACGATTTGTGCTCCAGAACTTGCCGCACCCCTAGCCAAGCTGTTCCAACGACACTGGCATCTAGACATAGACATAGAACAGTACAGCACAGAACAGGCCCTTCGGCCCTCAATGTTGTGCCGAGCCATGATCACCCTACTCAAACCCACGTATCTACCCTATACCCGTAACCCGACAACCCCCCCCCCCCCTTTAACCTTACTTTTATTAGGACACTACGGGCAATTTAGCATGGCCAATCCACCTAACCTGCACATCTTTGGACTGTGGGAGGAAACCGGAGCACCCGGAGGAAACCCACGCACACAGGGGGAGGACGTGCAGACTCCACACAGACAGTGACCCAGCAGGGAATCGAACCTGGGACCCTGGAGCTGTGAAGCATTTATGCTAACCACCATGCTACCCTGCTGCATCTACCCGGCAATCTGGAGTTATACCTACCACAAATAAGGATGATTGTGGTGCTTGGAGGTTAATCATCTGAACTCCAAGACATCACTGCAGGAGTTTCTCAGGATAGTGGCCTGGGCCCAAACATCTTCAGCTGCTTCATTATTGACTTTCCTTCCATGAGGTCAGAAGGGGGGGGATGTTGGCAGATGATTGCACAATGTTTTTTTTTATTGTCCTGGAATGTATTGTTCTGCATACAGTCCAGACAGACCATTCCATACATGAAAGAAAAACATAGGACATACATAAATACACAATGTAAATACATAGACACATGCATACGGAGTGCAGTACTACTCAGTAGAGAAGATGTCTGAAGAGATCAGATCAGTTCTTAAGAGGGTCATTCAGGAGTCTGGTAACAGCAGGAAGAATCTGTTTTTGAATCTGTTTGTGCATGTTCTCAGACTTTTGTATCTCCTCCCTAATGGAAGAAGTTGGAAGAGTGAGTAAGCTGCGTGTGAGGGGTCTTTGATAATACTGCCCGCTTTCCCAGAGTCAATGGATGGGAGGTGGTGATGGACAGGGCTGTTTTCACGACTCTCTGTAGTTTCTTACGGTCTTGGGCCGAGCAATTGCCATACCAGGCTGTGATGCAGCCAGATAGGATGCTTTCTATGGTGCACCTGTAAAAGTTGGTAAGAGTCAGTGTGGGCATGCCGAATTTCCTTAGTTTCCTGAGGAAGTATAGGCGCTGTTGTGCTTTCATGGTGGTAGCATCGATGTGGGTGGATCAGGACAGATTCCTGATATGTTCAGATTGTTGGTGATGTGCCCAATGTTCAGCGCCATTCATGATTCCTCAGATAATGAAGCAGTTCATGTCCAAATGCAGCAAGACCTGGACAATTTTGAGTTTTGGGCTGACAAGCGACAAGCTACATTTGTGCCACACAAGTGCCAGGCAATAACCATCTCCAATAAGAGAGAATCTGCCCATCGCTCCGGCCATGATTTCTGTCTCACACGCCAGACTCCGCCCAATCGCATTTCCTACTTCCAGCGTTGGCCGACGGAGAATCCAACCCATGGTATTTTAAATTCAATGCCAGAAAGCATGAGGTGATATAGTTCAGGAGGAAGAATGATTAGAGACCTTTCCTCCAGTCCTATGCCAGACAGTAGCAGAAAGACTCAGCCATCTGCCCCAGTCCATTGCAATTTATTTCGCTTCTGTCCACATGGTTAAGCGCTCTTGAAGGTTCTTCTTTCTTTTTTTAAATTTTATAAATAAATTTAGAGTACTCAATTCTTTTATTTTCCAATTAAGGAGAAATTTCGCGTGGCTAATTCACCCACCCGGCACATCTTTTTGGGTTGTGGGGGTGGGACCCACACAGACACGGGTAGAATGTGAAAACTCCACACCGACAGTGATCCGGGGCCAGGATCAAATCCGGGTCCTCGCCGTCATGAGGCAGCAGTGCTAACCACTGCGCCACTGTGCTGCCTCTGAAGGTTGTTCTTAAATGTATTTTGCCAGTTTTCCTTTGGCTGGCCCTGCCATAATTGTACATCTAATGTTGTCCATTCTACTAATGCTCTGGATAGTCTGGTAGGAAAAATATGTCCCGCCAGTCTTAGTAATCTCTGTCATGATGCCCTGCAGGAAATTCTGAGCAGTCCTATAATGGTGATGCTTCGTTGATGATGCTGTCTCTCAAATTGATGCCAGGATCTTATAAAGGCAATAAAAACAGAAAATATTGATAAAGCTCAGCAAGTCAGGCAGAATCTGGGGAGGGGTGGGTGTCCAGGCCATAAGGAGCTGCTGAAAGACTGGTGCTGATTCTTGTGAGCTGCAAAATCCAGGCCATCAATAGGTGGTGTTGCCATGGGATGATAAAGTCTGCAGCCTGTCCTTACTCCTTTGAAGATGTTGAAGGAGTCTGTGGTGTGCATGCTGGTCTTGACGCAGCAGCTGGAGTCACATGTTAATATACAAGCCCAGAATGCCATACTACCTAGCCATGCACCAGAATGACTGCTGATGGATGCTAATGGAAGCCTTCTTGGAATCAAAGAAGCTGATAACAATTGGCTTCTGATACTCAACTCTGTCCCATGATATTCCTGAGCATAAAGATCTGCTTGCCCAATGATCTGCCACCCCAGAAACCTGCCTGTGCTTTGCGAAGAGTACTGTCTATTTCTGCTTTCAATCTGTTCAGGAGCACTGTGCAAAAGAGCTGGTGCAGACTTCATGGACCAAATGGCCTCCCTCTACACCGCACTGTTCTGTCATATCAATACTGGTTTGAATGCAATTTGGGGTTTTTAGGATTTCCTAAGATTCCTCATGTGTGTTTAGAAATTCTAAAATGTGGGCATTAGTTGAAGCAGCTTAGGTTCGAACTAAGGAGAGAAAGATTAATGTCGTTCACAAATGTACGCGGGACATGAAGATCTGGATAATAAGGGAGATTTTCAACGTTGCTTTAAAATGGACGCCAAGTTGGTGGTGTGTCCATAGCCACAGTCAGCATGTTCAGATTCTGGTCCTATCTAAACGTTACTAGTGAGTCGCAGCATCTAGCTCCTCCTCTGTTGCAGGCCTGCAGAGTCACATGTGAAAATCATCTGGCTTCTTGTTCTATGGGGGGTAGGGAAAGTGGGTCAGAGTTCAGGGGCACAGATGCCTCAATACGTGGACCATGTTGGGAAAGGACTTGGCTCAATAGCCATAGTAGAGAAAAGGATGGATAAAATCAACTGCAGTGTGAGATTGAGCAGAAATACAAGCAACCACAGTAATGAAGAGCATAGACAGATCAGCAGGAACATGTCTCTATAGCTACTTTGGGTTCAGAAACCAAATACATCCATATATAAATCCATATCATGAGAATAGTTAGAGATGTAATTCAAAGATGGCCTGTTGTGCCTTCAGAGAATTTGTGGACTTTGTGAATAGATGGCTTCTAATAATGACATGTGTTGAGAAGCATAAGAGCAGTCAAGTAACACTACTGTTAGCTGCAGTTCAAAGTTGTCAAATAGCACTACAGAAGTATCTGCAGGCACAGCCTGAGAATGCAATGATCTCCCAGTGGCTTCATGAAAGGACGTACATGGCACTAATGTTGGGATCTCTTTATCTTTCATTTCTACCGGTTCTGCAGTGACGCTAAGAGAATGTGTCTCTTTGTTCAGAGAACAAGTTCTCTTTGTATCCACTCTTCTGAAATTGTGCCAGAACTGCTTCATATGACTGATCTTTAACAAGTCCAAAACATTTTTTTGGGGTGATTTGTTTTCTGAATTGCCAAGTGTACAAATGCAGAAGAATACATGTTAGGAGAATGGATCAACTTTTAGTTCTTAACTTGATGAGTTGATGCTAAAAAAACAAATCTGGCCTAATGACATGGCCAGAAAACAGTCTCTGCTTATAATATGGCTCCTGCCTTCTCATACATGACCCGTCAAAATGGAGGCGGTGAGGCCCGAGGAAGGGTCTCCCTTGATGGAATTTCCAAAGCTCTTGTCTCCATTCTACTCAGAACCTAATGTCCAGGTCAGTTTTGGAATAGAAGTGGCACCCTCCTAGGGGTTCAAGCCTGGATCCTGGCTTGGATTCCCCATAAACTTGATCGGCCAAAGGGAAAGGCTTCAGGTTGCTGGTGTCCATGTGACGTGTCAAAGCAAAAATGCTTGGTTCCCTCCTCCTATCCAGTGGCCAAAGTGTACACATACTGGTATTGGGGTATATATTAATTAAGTGACCTTGCCTTGGTTTAGGTACTCCAGTAAAGCCTGGAGCACAGGCAAAACAAGGAGTACATCTTATCCTTGGTGATCCTGTATTCCAAAAAAAACTTCAAAGTATTGTTACTTCAGTAGGGGAGTTAACTTCAGTCTTTACCCATGCAATCTTCAGGTTGACCTCACTAAGAGAAAGCATGCTCAATATCAGAGACTGTATGGCTTTGTTTCACTATGTAGGAAGTGGAAATCTAATTTAATGGTTAAATGTTGCCAATATAGTCCAGTGAAGGAGTTATGCATTATTTGTTGTGTGCTAATTTATATTGATTTTTGTTCATGTGCCTGTTTCATTTGACTAAATTGTTGCTTAAATTGATGAACCAGTCGCGATTGATAACACAAACCTGTCGTGCTTCTACCCCCCATCTGAACCCAGCAGCTGCAGCAGTGGAGGTTTTGACTAAAGATATAACCATCCCCAACACAGAAGCTTCTGTTCTATACAAAAGGCTCCCTTTTAGATAAATTGGCTAACACTAACTCCGCTACTGATATATGTGTCCATATTTATTTAGGATTATGACCTCCATGGTGCTCTCTAAGATAATTAATGTACAGATACGGATCTGTTCATTATATTGGCTAGTTCATACCGTTTTGAACTCAAATTTATAATTTCTCTATCCTGACCACCTTCCACAATCTCTAAGTTAGTCCACCGCTATGAACTGTTTACTCTGGAATACTGACAACCAGTGGTGGACAACCTCCGGCCCGGGGGCCACTTGCGGCTCGTCTGGGTTCTGAGTGCGGCCCACGAGACACTTTGTTGACCGTTGCCCATGTGCAGGGTTTCCACATTCCGCTGATTTCCTTCCCTGTAGTTTTTTTCCTACCAGAATGATTGAAGTGATACGTATGTAAAGCAAGGGCAAGTGAAGTGAGGGTCATGCTGATTACACACAACATTGACTGTGAGAGCCGTGTGCTCCCTCTGTGTCCAAACTGTAAATACTTAATTTTCTTTTACCATTTGAATTTGATGGAAGTTCTATAATATATAAATAATCAAGAATTTGCTATAACTCGATATGAAATATTCAGCATGTATTAAATGTATTTAATCTTATTCATGGGGTCATAATTAGTGAACAAACATAATTTCAACCTTGCGCCGCACTGAGATGAAAGAGGGCAACTCATGCGGCCCACTCACTAGCCTAGGTAGCCCAACACTGCTGTAAGCTCTGGAATACATTGAGCACTTCCCATACATTGGCATCCACCTCTCTCAAAAGGCCAACTCTGACAAGGAGATCCAACACCAGATCCATTGTCCCAGGTCAGCCTTCTACAGACTACAGCAGCAAGTGTTTGACAACAATGACTTCTGCAAGTCAACAGGCTCTAGTGTACAGAACAGTTCCTCCACACACTCCTGTTCTGCAGTGAGACCTGGACTGTGCATCGGTGAAACATAAAGACGTTAGAGATATTCCACGAGCAAATCTCTGGCTTTCCACGGGTGCAGGTTTCATTGACTGCACTCAGGTGGCTCTCAGATCTCCGGGCCATTAAACAGTGAACCATGTGAGTCGCAAGGCATTCCACTTTCTGAATGTTCAGCTGGTCTGAGGCCACACCAAAGGCATCCTCCAGATATGTGCTCAATTCCCAGGGAGCCTGCAATCAGAGTTATTCTCAGATCCCTGACATTTTCAGGGTCCAGGGAGGCTACAGGGTTGGCTCCTTGGGGACAAGGGTTACCCACTGAGAAGATGGCTGATGAAGCCCATGCGAAGATCACAGAGTGCAGCTGAGACAAGGTAACAATGAGGCTCATGCTGAAACTCGCACTTTGGTGGAGCAGACTATTGGGATGCTGAAGATGAGGTTCCAGTGCCTGGGACACTCTGGTGGAGGGTCACCATGGAGGGTGACATGCATTGTGGTCGCTTGCTGTGTCCTACACAACCTGGTGCTTCAAGGAGGAAGGAAGGAACTGCCTGAGGAGAAGATAGAGGAGTGACACATTTCCTCCGATGAGGAGGACGTTGAAGGGAACGACGTTGAGGGGATGAGGCCGAAGACATCGGCGAGGGGGCGGGTATCAGCCATGAGGCAATGTAAATGTCCAGATGAGGCAGAGAAGCTCAGGCTGCAGTCATTGTCATTAGATTCATGGAGGGTGATGAGGAGATCCGGTGAGGATATCCCATTATCTTCACATGGCTTCTGAGAGCATTGCTCTCCCTCCTGACTGATGGCAGCACACACTCTCTGTGATAAGGTTCCTGTCATGGTGACACAGTGGCAGCACACACTCTCTGTGATAAGGTTCCTGTCATGGTGACACAGTGGCAGCTCACACTCTCTGTGATAAGGTTCCTGTCATGGTGACACAGTGGCAGCTCACACTCTCTGTGATAAGGCTCCTGTCATGGTGACACAGTGGCAGCACACACTCTCTGTGATAAGGATAAGGCTCCTGTCATGGTGACACAGTGGCAGCACACACTCTCTGTGATAAGGTTCCTGTCATGGTGACACAGTGGCAGCTCACACTCTCTGTGATAAGGTTCCTGTCATGGTGACACAGTGGCAGCTCACACTCTCTGTGATAAGGCTCCTGTCATGGTGACACAGTGGCAGCACACACTCTCTGTGATAAGGTTCCTGTCATGGTGACACAGTGGCAGCACACACTCTCTGTGATAAGGTTCCTGTCATGGTGACACAGTGGCAGCACACACTCTCTGTGATAAGGATCCTGTCATGGTGACACAGTGGCAGCTCACACTCTCTGTGATAAGGATCCTGTCATGGTGACACAGTGGCAGCACACACTCTCTGTGATAAGGCTCCTGTCATGGTGACACAGTGGCAGCTCACACTCTCTGTGATAAGGATAAGGTTCCTGTCATGGTGACACAGTGGCAGCGCACACTCTCTGTGATAAGGCTCCTGTCATGGTGACACAGTGGCAGCTCACACTCTCTGTGATAAGGCTCCTGTCATGGTGACACAGTGGCAGCACACACTCTCTGTGATAAGGTTCCTGTCATGGTGACACAGCAGCAGCACACACTCTCTGTGATAAGGCTCCTGTCATGGTGACACAGTGGCAGCTCACACTCTCTGTGATAAGGTTCCTGTCATGGTGACACAGTGGCAGCGCACACTCTCTGTGATAAGGTTCCTGTCATGGTGACACAGTGGCAGCTCACACTCTCTGTGATAAGGATAAGGTTCCTGTCATGGTGACACAGTGGCAGCTCACACTCTCTGTGATAAGGATAAGGCTCCTGTCATGGTGACACAGTGGCAGCGCACACTCTCTGTGATAAGGATAAGGTTCCTGTCATGGTGACACAGTGGCAGCGCACACTCTCTGTGATAAGGATAAGGTTCCTGTCATGGTGACACAGTGGCAGCTCACACTCTCTGTGATAAGGATAAGGCTCCTGTCATGGTGACACAGTGGCAGCTCACACTCTCTGTGATAAGGTTCCTGTCATGGTGACACAGTGGCAGCTCACACTCTCTGTGATAAGGTTCCTGTCATGGTGACACAGTGGCAGCGCACACTCTCTGTGATAAGGCTCCTGTCATAGTGACACAGTGGCAGCTCACACTCTCTGTGATAAGGTTCCTGTCATGGTGACACAGTGGCAGCACACACTCTCTGTGATAAGGATCCTGTCATGGTGACACAGTGGCAGCTCACACTCTCTGTGATAAGGCTCCTGTCATGGTGACACAGTGGCAGCTCACACTCTCTGTGATAAGGATAAGGTTCCTGTCATGGTGACACAGTGGCAGCGCACACTCTCTGTGATAAGGCTCCTGTCATGGTGACACAGTGGCAGCTCACACTCTCTGTGATAAGGCTCCTGTCATGGTGACACAGTGGCAGCACACACTCTCTGTGATAAGGTTCCTGTCATGGTGACACAGCAGCAGCACACACTCTCTGTGATAAGGCTCCTGTCATGGTGACACAGTGGCAGCTCACACTCTCTGTGATAAGGATAAGGTTCCTGTCATGGTGACACAGTGGCAGCACACACTCTCTGTGATAAGGATAAGGCTCCTGTCATGGTGACACAGTGGCAGCTCACACTCTCTGTGATAAGGCTCCTGTCATGGTGACACAGTGGCAGCTCACACTCTCTGTGATAAGGTTCCTGTCATGGTGACACAGTGGCAGCGCACACTCTCTGTGATAAGGATAAGGTTCCTGTCATGGTGACACAGTGGCAGCTCACACTCTCTGTGATAAGGTTCCTGTCATGGTGACACAGTGGCAGCGCACACTCTCTGTGATAAGGATAAGGCTCCTGTCATGGTGACACAGTGGCAGCACACACTCTCTGTGATAAGGATAAGGTTCCTGTCATGGTGACACAGTGGCAGCTCACACTCTCTGTGATAAGGTTCCTGTCATGGTGACACAGTGGCAGCGCACACTCTCTGTGATAAGGCTCCTGTCATAGTGACACAGTGGCAGCTCACACTCTCTGTGATAAGGTTCCTGTCATGGTGACACAGTGGCAGCTCACACTCTCTGTGATAAGGCTCCTGTCATGGTGACACAGTGGCAGCACACACTCTCTGTGATAAGGCTCCTGTCATGGTGACACAGTGGCAGCTCACACTCTCTGTGATAAGGCTCCTGTCATGGTGACACAGTGGCAGCTCACACTCTCTGTGATAAGGCTCCTGTCATGGTGACACAGTGGCAGCTCACACTCTCTGTGATAAGGATCCTGTCATGGTGACACAGTGGCAGCTCACACTCTCTGTGATAAGGCTCCTGTCATGGTGACACAGTGGCAGCTCACACTCTCTGTGATAAGGCTCCTGTCATGGTGACACAGTGGCAGCACACACTCTCTGTGATAAGGATAAGGCTCCTGTCATGGTGACACAGTGGCAGCTCACACTCTCTGTGATAAGGATAAGGCTCCTGTCATGGTGACACAGTGGCAGCTCACACTCTCTGTGATAAGGCTCCTGTCATGGTGACACAGTGGCAGCGCACACTCTCTGTGATAAGGCTCCTGTCATGGTGGCACAGTGGCAGCTCACACTCTCTGTGATAAGGCTCCTGTCATGGTGACACAGTGGCAGCTCACACTCTCTGTGATAAGGCTCCTGTCATGGTGACACAGTGGCAGCGCACACTCTCTGTGATAAGGATAAGGCTCCTGTCATGGTGACACAGTGGCAGCTCACACTCTCTGTGATAAGGCTCCTGTCATGGTGACACAGTGGCAGCTCACACTCTCTGTGATAAGGCTCCTGTCATGGTGACACAGTGGCAGCTCACACTCTCTGTGATAAGGATAAGGCTCCTGTCATGGTGACACAGTGGCAGCTCACACTCTCTGTGATAAGGCTCCTGTCATGGTGACACAGTGGCAGCGCACACTCTCTGTGATAAGGCTCCTGTCATGGTGACACAGTGGCAGCACACACTCTCTGTGATAAGGTTCCTGTCATGGTGACACAGTGGCAGCTCACACTCTCTGTGATAAGGCTCCTGTCATGGTGACACAGTGGCAGCTCACACTCTCTGTGATAAGGTTCCTGTCATGGTGGCACAGTGGCAGCTCACACTCTCTGTGATAAGGATAAGGTTCCTGTCATGGTGACACAGTGGCAGCTCACACTCTCTGTGATAAGGTTCCTGTCATGGTGACACAGTGGCAGCGCACACTCTCTGTGATAAGAATAAGGTTCCTGTCATGGTGACACAGTGGCAGCTCACACTCTCTGTGATAAGGATAAGGCTCCTGTCATGGTGACACAGTGGCAGCGCACACTCTCTGTGATAAGGCTCCTGTCATAGTGACACAGTGGCAGCTCACACTCTCTGTGATAAGGTTCCTGTCATGGTGACACAGTGGCAGCTCACACTCTCTGTGATAAGGCTCCTGTCATGGTGACACAGTGGCAGCACACACTCTCTGTGATAAGGATCCTGTCATGGTGACACAGTGGCAGCACACACTCTCTGTGATAAGGATCCTGTCATGGTGACACAGTGGCAGCTCACACTCTCTGTGATAAGGCTCCTGTCATGGTGACACAGTGGCAGCACACACTCTCTGTGATAAGGTTCCTGTCATGGTGACACAGCAGCAGCACACACTCTCTGTGATAAGGATCCTGTCATGGTGACACAGTGGCAGCTCACACTCTCTGTGATAAGGATAAGGCTCCTGTCATGGTGACACAGTGGCAGCTCACACTCTCTGTGATAAGGCTCCTGTCATGGTGACACAGTGGCAGCTCACACTCTCTGTGATAAGGCTCCTGTCATGGTGACACAGTGGCAGCGCACACTCTCTGTGATAAGGATAAGGCTCCTGTCATGGTGACACAGTGGCAGCTCACACTCTCTGTGATAAGGCTCCTGTCATGGTGACACAGTGGCAGCTCACACTCTCTGTGATAAGGCTCCTGTCATGGTGACACAGTGGCAGCTCACACTCTCTGTGATAAGGCTCCTGTCATGGTGACACAGTGGCAGCACACACTCTCTGTGATAAGGATAAGGCTCCTGTCATGGTGACACAGTGGCAGCGCACACTCTCTGTGATAAGGCTCCTGTCATGGTGACACAGTGGCAGCACACACTCTCTGTGATAAGGATAAGGCTCCTGTCATGGTGACACAGTGGCAGCGCACACTCTCTGTGATAAGGCTCCTGTCATGGTGACACAGTGGCAGCACACACTCTCTGTGATAAGGATAAGGCTCCTGTCATGGTGACACAGTGGCAGCTCACACTCTCTGTGATAAGGCTCCTGTCATGGTGACACAGTGGCAGCTCACACTCTCTGTGATAAGGTTCCTGTCATGGTGGCACAGTGGCAGCACACACTCTCTGTGATAAGGTTCCTGTCATGGTGACACAGTGGCAGCTCACACTCTCTGTGATAAGGTTCCTGTCATGGTGACACAGTGGCAGCACACACTCTCTGTGATAAGGTTCCTGTCATGGTGACACAGTGGCAGCTCACACTCTCTGTGATAAGGTTCCTGTCATGGTGACACAGTGGCAGCACACACTCTCTGTGATAAGGTTCCTGCCATGGTTACACCGTGGTTTTCCACAGTCCCTGTATTGCAAGATGATGATGACTTGCAGTAGGGACAGCGCACAGATCCTCACAGAGATTCTGTGAATGTCTGACTTCGGCCTGCCTGATGGCAGCTCGCTTGCTCCCAATGACTGGGGTCACAGCATGGCGACACAGTGAGAAAGTTTCAGCACTCCTGATCTTACAACATCCTTTGTGAGCGGTACCCTTGAGGCTCAGTGTCACCAGAGACTGATGTAAATGGGATTGGGGGTGGTGGGGGTGGGGTGGTGGTGGTGGTGGTGTGCGGGGGGTGGGGGGGGGGGTGGGTGGGGGGGGCATCCGCAGCTCAAATGTGCAGAGAGCACACATGGACAATGACTGGAATGAGTGATGTGGGGCGGCATAGTAGCATAGTGGTTTGCACTGCTGCCTCACAGTTCCAGGGACCCAGGTTCAATTCCAGCCTCGGGTGACTGTGGAGTTTACACTTTCTCCTCGTGCCTGCGCGGGTTTCTTCTGGGTGGTCTGATTAGTAAGTTTGCAGATGACACAAAGGTTGGTGGAATTGCAGATAGCGATGAGGACTGTCAGGGGATACAGCAGGATTTAGATTGTTTGGAGACTTGGGCGGAGAGATGGCAGATGGAGTTTAATCCGGAAAAATGTGAGGTAATGCATTTTGGAAGGTCTAATGCAGGTAGGGAATATACAGTGAATGGTAGAACCCTCAAGAGTATTGACAGTCAGAGAGATCTAGGTGTACAGGTCCACAGGTCACTGAAAGGGGCAACACAGGTGGATAAGGTAGTCAAGAAGGCATACGGCATGTTTGCCTTCATTGGCTGGGGCATTGAGTATAAGAATTGGCATGTCATGTGGCAACTGTATAGAACACTTGGCGTATAGTGTTCAATTCTGGTCGCCACACTACCAGAAGGATGTGGAGGCTTTAGAGGGTGCAGAAGAGATTTACCAGGATGTTGCCTGGTATGGAGGGCATTAGCTATGAGGAGCGGTTGAATAAACTCGGTTTGTTCTCTGGTGCGAACGGAGGTTGAGGGGCGACCTGATAGAGGTCTACAAAATTATGAGGGGCATAGACAGAGTGGATAGTCAGATGCTTTTTCCCAGGGTAGCGGGGTCAATTACTAGGGGGCATAGGTTCAAGGTGCGAGGGGCAAGGTTTAGAGGCGATGTACGAGGCAAGTTTTTTACACAGAGGGTAGTGGGTGCCTGGAACTCGCTGCCGGAGGAGGTGGTGTAAGTAGGGACGATAGTGACATTTAAGGGGCATCTTGACAAATACAGGAATAGGATGGGAATAGAGGGATACGGACCCAGGAAGTGCAGAAGATTTCAGTTTAGACGGGCAGCATGGTAGGCACAGGCTTGGCAGGTCGAAGGGCCTGTTCCTGTGCAGTACTTTTCTTTGTTCTTTGTTCTTTGATATGGCGTGAAACCCGTCTATTAAAGTTCCTTGGCACTAAGTGCCGCATTATATGACAGGAACAGCTTCCATTGCTGTTGGCGGGCTCAACACCGCTTTTCCAACCTGCCCTTGGCCTTTGCTGATTTCTGGGAAAATCTCGCCCAATGTCTTATTGACGAGGCAGCACAGTGACAGAGAAGGAAAGGAATGGAAGCAAATCCTGCACTCCGGATCTCATTATCTCATGTCCCATGTCCGCAAAGCTTTGTGAATCGATCAAGAATCGACCTGATCAGTCACCCGAAAACCCATGGCAGAAACTCACAACCCTGACTGGACATCATTTTTGAATTGAGGGACAGCCAACAATGATAATCTCACTTCATCTGCATTTCAAACCCAAGTGACACCATTTTTAAGTAGGTAAGGGTTTGAACATAAAGTTGAGCAGGGCTTAACATTTTAACTTGGTGCTTATTAATCAGATGGATTTTTCTTAATGAAATAAATGCAGTTATAGAGAAAAACTGTAAAGACAAAAGTTTAAGCTGAAGTTCAAATATTACGTTTATCTCTGATCCTTTTGTTAAATCCAGGGCGTATTCCACAAATTGAACTTTATGCTGGGGGAGGGATCTCTACCCACCTGATCCCCACCCATCCGATCCTCACCCCCTCCCTCAGTGTGAATGTTGGTGTAAACGCTCGGGTGAGGGGAGGGAGCTCCACTCCATCTTGCTCGACTCACCTGCAGCCAATTAATTTTTTTAAAATAAATAAATTTAGAGTAACCAATTATTATTTTTTGTTCCAATTATGAGGAAATTTAGCGTGGCCAATCCACCTAATCTGCATATCTTTGGGTCATATGGGTGAAACCCACGCAGACACGGGGAGAATGTGCAATCTCCACATGGACAGTGAACCAGGGCCGGAATTCGAACCTGGGTCCTCAGTGTCGTAGTCCCAGTGCTAACCACTGCTCCACATACCGCCCTGCCCATAGCCAATTAATGGCTGTTGGGTGATTAATTAACTGTAGGCAAAACTTCTACCCCAGCACGGTAGCATTGTGGATAGCACAATGGCTTCACAGCTCCAGGGTCCCAGGTTCAATTCCAGCTTGGGTCACTGTCTGTGCGGAGTCTGCACATCCTCCCCGTGTGTGCGTGGGTTTCCTCTGGGTGCTCCGGTTTCCTCCCACAGTCCAAAGATGTGCAGGTTAGGTGGATTGGCCATGATAAATTGCCCTTAGTGTCCAAAATTGCCCTTAGTGTTGGGTGCGGTTACTGGGTTGTGGGGATAGGGTGGAGGTGTTGACCTTGGGTAGGGTGCTCTTTCCAAAAACCGGTGCAGACTCGATGGGCTGAATAGCCCCACTTGTTACAATGAACATATAAAACTAATCATGCCCTAGAACTGAGAGAATATTCAGTAAATCAACACAATTTGTTATTAATGATACATCAAGAATCAATCATATTCGCTGCCTTGTCTAGAAAATGTTTCCTGCATCCATTTGGAGATTTTGTAGCCTTTTTGCTGAAGAAAATTGGGGGGGGAAAGGCTCTGAAAGGATTGCTAAGTTTCCATAAATGTTACTTTTGGACTTAATTTTGGTATCAAAAAGGATGCTGTCCCTAAAATAATCAACAGGGCAACCAAATAAACAAATGCCGAAAGTAACAATATACGGCTGTTTATGGAATAACTATCAGACAGAAAACAATCTCTCAAAAGTTAAATTCATCCAAAAAAGATTTCTCAAAAGAAAGCCTGATGTGGAATGGTTTTGGTATATCTTCAAAAGACCATCTGTCATGCCGTTCCCCCTCACTCTTTCTATCGTTCAGGGACTAGTAGAATTTGAATTTGGCACATTTTTCCGGTTGTTTACAAACAGACGTGATGCCTGATAAACCAGTTGAACAATAGCCTCTTTGGAACAAACTAGCAGTGAAATGTTTGCTGCCAGCAATTCTTCGTCCTGGGAAATTCCCAAGCCATGTGACACACTCGAGGGCCCCCTAAATCCTGCTACTTCCATGTGCTTGGTGTGTGCTCACATCTGCAAAGCTGCAAGACTTCATCCCCTCCAAGGAGTTGATTAGAGAGAGATTAAGGTAGAGAAAAAACCTGCAAACTAATTAAGTGTTGATAAATGACAAAAAATATAACATAACCCGACAAATGATTGCAGCCTCTATATGCGAAGGAAGTTTAGTATTAATCGGTATCAAATCTGATTTGTTTTTCAATTTTCTGAAACCTGGAAAGGGGGTTTTAATCAAAGATGTGTCTTGATTTTGTATTATAGAGCATAAAAAGGGACAGAAACCAAAGCTTTTGTATTTTTAAAAGTGTATCATTTTAACGATGTTCTAAAAGAGGACGTTCACTGGAAAGATGTTTGTTTATTTCCTGTACTAATTATGCTGTGATCATCTATTGACTGCAAACAACTGAGTTGCTATTACTTCTGTCCAAATAAAAATATGAATAAACACGATTACATGAAAAAGAATGCTGTAAATTAATATATATTCCAAACCTTTGTCTTGGAAAGGTCTTGTATGAGAGCATCACTACAAATTATTTTAAGCTTTATGTTGCTCCACACACGAACCCCTGCAAATTCACACAATTTCTAACATTAACTAGCTGCTGCATTTCGAGATATTAAATGGTAAAATACTTCACTCTATGCTTTTAAAAAATTTGTTGATGGGATGTGGGCATCACTGGCTGTGCCAGCATTTATTACCCTTGAGGCAGTTAAGAGTCAACCACATTGCTGTGGATCTGGCGTCACATGTAGGCCAGACCAGGTAAGGACAGCAGATTTCCTTCCCTAAAGGACATTCGGGAACCAGGTGGTTTTTACGACAATCGTTTCATGGTCATCACTAGACTTTTAATTCCAGATTTCATTGCATTCAAATTTCCACCATCTGCGCTGGCTGGATTTGCACCTGGGTCCCCAGAGCATTTCTCTGGTTTACTAGTCCAGTGACAATATCACTGTGCCACCGCCTCCTCGTGGTTCAGGTTCAAACTATAGTCTCAAATGTCAAAGACCTAATAACAATTTCATCCGTTTAAATGTTTCCCTTTCTCATACTAGTTAAGATGGGTAATGAGCAACAGTGGAATAAGAACTTATACAAATTTATCATAACAGCCTGAAAGAGTTCATGACCAATTAATAAGCTTTTACCTGGAACAAATGACGGAATTCAATATTTTCTGATGCGATTTCTGTCTTTACCACAGGAAAGACATATATTCCAGCAAGCAAAATTATATCACTAGCTCCAGCATAAACAGTTCAAAGTTAAATCTGAGCGAGTTTCCAGGTTAAAACAAAATTGGGTAAAAATGCAAATGCTTCACAGGAACATAGGCCTTAGGAGTAGGAATAGGCCACTTGGCCTATCCGGCCTGCTCTGCCATTCAACGAGATCAAGGCTGATTTGGTTGTGGTCTCAAGGCAACTTTCCTGTCTTCCCCCCCCATAAAGAAATTCAATGATTCCAGCCTCCAATGCTTTCTGGAGAAGAGAATTCCACGTAATAATGACCTCTGAGAGAAAATATTTCGCCTCATCTCTGTCTTAAAAGGGAGACCTCTTAATCTTAAAGTGTGAAACTATGTCCCCTAGTTTTCGTCTCCCCCCACAAGAGGAAAATCCTCAGGCATCAACCCTATCAAGACCCATCAGAATCCTATACATTGCGATAAGATTATGTCTCATTCTTCAAAACTCCATTGGGTATAGGCATAATATGTTCAATCTTTCTTCATAAGATAAGCCCTTCAACCCAGAAATCAGTTGAGTGAACCTTCTCTTAACAGTGTCCAATGCAATTTTACCTTTTTAAATAGGGAGACCAATGTGGTAGTCACCACTGTTATATTATATTGTATATATGGGTATTACGGTAAGGCCCCTGTACTATAGGTAGGGGGGGTAGATCCCTGCCTGCTGGCTCCGCCCAGTAGGTGGAGTATAAATATGTGTGCTCCCCGTACAGCAGCCATTTCGTCAGCTGCTGTAGGAGGCCACACATCTCTGTGTAATTAAGCCTCGATTACATTCTACTCTCGTCTCGTCGTAATTGATAGTGCATCAACCAAAACTGTGAACAGTGCTCCAGATGTGGTCTCAACCAACAAGGCCCTGTACAGCTGCAGTAAAATTTCCCTACTTTTATATTCCACTCCCCTTGCAATAAACACCGACATTCCATATGTTCTCCTAATCACTTCCTCTAGCTGCATACTAACCTTTTGTGATTCACGTACCAAGACAGCCAGATCCTGTTATACCTGATGGCAATGATATTGACTTTGCATCAAATGCAAATGCGTCACTGGCCAACCAGTTTTACTTTTCTCCCGAATAGTATTTGACTTTGATGGAAATATCATTCAGGAGGAATATAAATCGGGCTGCCGATTCGCTATTGAATACGTTACACTATAATGCAGAATCAAAATTACATCCACTGAGAGGGCGAAAATTTTAGACATATTAATGGATAGCTTTTCATATTGATTTCATTTGTCTGGGGAATGGAGGGAGAGTTGTAATCGCCTCATCGAGGGCATATGGCAGTGAGCTCTGAAAAGGTTAGGGACAGGAGGGGATACAACATCACTGGGAAGGAGAGTAGTAGGACAGCTTGGATAAATAATAGCTTTTCAAAGCCTTTTGTAATGCGGAGAGAGAAAACAAATGGTGCGGCGAGGCCAATATTTCACTGCGCCACAAATGTGGAAAGCAGATATTTATTTCCGCAGTTCTATGGCGCTACAAGTACTGCAAATGTGACTTGCATTTCAGATAACATATCAGATAACATTTCAAACGACGGACTTGTGGGAATTCAATAACACATTTGAACAACTGTCATTCATGGCCTATAATGCCAGGTTAACTGCTATTATAGCTGAAAAGACTCCACAGTACGCAGAAGGATTTAGCTGACAGATCCAGATGTCATTGATGCTTTAAAGGTAAAAGCCACTGTCATCTTCCTTCCTGAACCCCACAACATGTAATGACTGCTGTCTCAGTAAAACCTGAGGGGTACCTATTCCTGGTATCTGGAGGTAGCAAGCAATGTATACCTCAATATGAATTTCTCCGTTATTTTTCATTGCAGATCACATTTTTCCATTCTTCAGAAAGGAGCCAATTCTTCAAGAAGTCTATTTCATAGTTTTTTAAATAACGCTTTGATTAAACTTACGATTTAATACTTAATGGAAAGCTCAATGATGTAGTATGTCATTATATCAATTCACTTTCATCCCGAGCTGGAGGGAGTCACCTTGCTCCTCATCAGAGCCAAACCGTCTGAAGGAAGGTGTTTCCACAGTGCGGTACGGTAGCATTGTTGCTTCACAGCACCATTGACCTGGGTTCAATTCCCGGCTTGAGTCACTGTCTGTGTGGAGTCTGCACGTTCTCCCCGTGTCTGCGTGGGTGTCCTCTGGGTGCTCCGGTTTTCTCCCACAGTCCACAGATGCGCTGATTAGGTGGATTGGCCATTCTAAATTGCCCTTAGTGTTTAAAAAAGGTTGGGTGGGGTTACTGGGCTACGGGGATAGGGTGGAGGTGTGGGCTTAAGTAGCGTGCTCTTTCCAAGGGCTGGTGCAGACTCGATGGGCCAAATTGCCTCCTTCTGCACTGTAAATTCTATGATACACAGAAGAAGGGAAGGAAAGTTTGAGAATGTCCCAGTACAGTGCAGTATTGCCAGAAATCATTCTTACAACTTCTCTGCTGTTTCTGTTGAGAAACTGGCAATTAAGCTCAATTTTTGATTCTGTGGAAGTTATATTGGGAGCTATTTTGGCTTATATTGGGAGCTATTTTGGCATACTGGGTAGCTTCTTTGCCTCTGAGCCAGAGCTTCAGGTTCAAATTCCACCCCAGTATTTGATAGCCAGGGAAGATGTGTTCATAACCTGGGCAAACAGCTTGATTTCCAACTTGTAAATCCTTCCAACCAACATACCAATGGCAGGTGGTCAGAGTGTGAGAGATTTCTGGTCAGCCATGTGATGGAAAGCAAAATTGGAGCTTCTACCATCGCTGTTCACAGCTCTGGACTATAACATACATGTAAAAGTGCATGTTGTCATAGCAACTCAGACTCCTTGGGGGGGGGGGGGGGGGAATGGATGACTGGTGTATAACAAATTGGTGCCAACAGCACAGGGTTCAGTCCCCATTCCAGCTGGAGTAGATTTGGAAGCTACGTTCTTGCCCGATCTGTGGTGGAGGTTGTGGTGCTGTGGGTATTACCTGCCTTTGAGCAGAGAACTCAAAATGAAATGAAAATCGCTTATTGTCACAAGTAGGCTTCAAGTGAAAAGCCCCTATTCGCCACATTCCGGCGCCTGTTCGGGGAGGCTGTTACGGGAATTGAACCGTGCTGCTGGCCTGCCTTCAAAGCCAGTGATTTAGCCCTGTGCTAAACAGCCTCTGATGAAGAAATTATAGTCTGGCATGGATCGCATCCTCTTGGCCAAAATGCTATTTTACAATTGGCTTCAGACGTCACAAATCCAAAACCAAGAAATTGTTTTTCTGTGCACCCTTCCAAGCTGGGCTTCAAAAATCCATTTCTGAAGGTTCGACATCTTGGACGAGAAACATTGGGGCGCATTCTCCATCCTGGGACACCCAATTTGTGGGAAGGACAATCGAGCTTTGGTGCAAAATCGGAACCAATGCCGGACGCCAACCCGAAAGTGGTGCTCTGAACCCCAGAATCGAGGTCCACGCCGAGCGCCAGTGGGAGCATGTAAATAAATGCAAATGGGTCTTAAAGGCACGGCCTTCCAGCCCCCTCGACCAGGCCCCCTCACTACATGTCCCCCAGGGACCCCTGTAACCGGGGGTCCCCTCAGGGACGTATGCAATAGGGAGACCCCTCCAGGAACCCCTTGGAAAGACAAGGTTCAATCCACAATTGTCAGAATGGTTTTATGAGGGGTAAGTCATGCTTGAAAAACTTGCTTGAGTTCTTTGAAGACATAAACAGCAAGGTGGATAAAGGGGAGCCTATGGATGTGGTATATCTAGACTTCTAGAGGCGTTTGATAAGGTGCCACTTAAAAGACTGATCCAGAAGGTGAGATCGCAGGGGATGGGGAGTATAGTACTAGAGTGGATTGAGGATTGGCTGACTGACAGAAAGCAGTGGGTTGGGATAAATGGAACTGTAACTAACAGGGTGCCGCAGGGGTCAGTCTTTGGATCTAGCAGAGGCGGCAAAGAGACGTCAAACCATCCAGCAAACGGCGGTAGAGAGACGTCAAACCATCTAGCAAAAGGCGGCAGAGAGATGTCACTGAGGTGAATTCTGGGAGCAGTCGGCACAGTCACCATGGCTGAACAACGGATCATGGAAAAACTCGATGTCAAGGAATGGTAAGCCCCAAATATTACATTATTGTAGTGCTTTCAACCTTCCCTCCTCCTCTAACCAAAAAAAAGGTGAGGGAGAGAGATTGACAGAGGCTGCGAGAAAATTTGTTGTGGCTGTTGCTCGTTTTACTGGAGTGTGATTAACACGCCTCCGTTTAAAGGCCGTGTGCTTAACACTACTATGGCTCTGTATATGTAATCATGCTCGGAGTTGCCAGGTGCCATATTTAGACACCGTCACAAGTATATCAAGGTCAGGTTCAAAGTAATAAATCTGTACACCGATTAGTAAGTCCAAACGATTGGTGTTTATTATAACAAATATAATAAATACACATGCATACGCTAAAGAGACTAACTTACTTCTAATACTAAACAACTAAATACTTATCTAGACAGGAACAGGCAAGGTCAGGGAACAAGGCCTTCGTCCCGTTCTTGGTCTGCAACTTTCTGATTCGTAAAGTTGTCAAGATCTAGCAAGGTCTGGATCACGTAGCGATCGTTGTATTGGCACTTACAGTTCGATGGCTGATGGCTCAACGGCTGGTGATGAAACTGGAGTCAGGATGCGATGTAACAAACAACAAACTTGGGTCGGAGTAAGCAAGCAGTCCTGAGCCGGAGCAAAGCAACAGACTGAACCATGTGCGGAGTCTACTCTTATAGGTCCTAGAAGTCCGTGCCCCCTTGGGGCGGTTCTTTCACCTGCCAGGTATCGATTGGGTCTCTCCCAATCGATATCTTCCAAACTCCCCAATCTGAGGGTTGTACCTCGATGGGTGGGGCGGTCCCTACGGCTCTTTGTGTTGGTTGCTGTGGGGCCATTCTGTCTGGGCGTCTACGGAAAAGTATCCATTGATACTTAAATGTTTCTATTGTGCGGGGTCTGGATCTGGATCACCTCATTACTATGAAGATCTGTTTCCCATTTGCACCTTTGGCTGAAACTCTGCACCTGGCCAAAAACTGGTTTCTGTATGTGCAGAATGCAAATTAGTCTTCTGCAAGCTGCTTGTCCTCACTAAGACTGTTTTTCCCTGCAGCCTTAGCAGTTCTCCATTTTGTAGCCCAGTGTCCATCTTAGATGGCTACATGGCCGAGATGGTACTGGGAACCTGACAAGGAAGAAATCGAACTGTGACATCAAAGCCAGCAAGTAAGTGATTTTCTATGTGGTTTTAATTTTTTATTCTCTATTTTCTTTTCTCTTATTGTCTTTTGCCATTATTGTAAGCTTAATTTAAGGGTTAAGTTATGGCGATGTGGGATTTCAGGGCCCCTTATGATGTCCCTGACCCCTGCTCTTGCAGGAAGTATGTCCAACTACAGCTCCTGTCAGACTGCTTGATGGCTCTGGAACTACAGTTGGCTTCACTTCGCAGCATCCACGATGCTGAGAAAATCGTGGATAGTATGTTCAGCAAGTTGGTCACACCGCAGATAAAAATTACTGAGGAAGATAGGGAATGGGTGACCGTCAAACAGAGGAAGAGTAGGAAGGCAGTGCAGGGGTTTCCTGTGGTCATCTCGCTTCAAAACAGATATACTGTTTTGGATACTATTTTGGCGGAAATGGCTCACCGGGGAAGGTGGCAACAGCCAGGTTCATGGCACCGTGGCTGGCTCTGCTGCACAGGAGGGCAGGAAAAAGAGTGGCAGAGCTGTAGTGATGGGGGATTCGATTGTAAGGGGAATAGACAGGCGTTTCTGGGGCCGCAAATGAGACTCCAGGATAGTGTGCTACCTCCCTGGTGCAAGGGTCAAGGATGTCTCTGAGCGACTGCAGCTCATTCTGGAGGGGGAGGGTGAACAGCCAGCTGTCGTGGTGCATAAAGGCACCAACGATACAAGTAGAAAATGGGATGAGGTCCTACATGCTGAATGTAGGGAGTTAGGAGATAAACTAAAAAGCATGTCCTCATGTCTTAAGATTGCTACCTGTGTCACATGCTAGTCACAGTAGGAATGGCAGAATAGCTCAGATGAAAGCAAATTACTGCGGATGCTGGAATCTGAAACCAAAGAGAAAGTGCTGGAAAATCTCAGCCAGTCTGGCAGCATCTGGAAGGAGATTTTCCAGAATTTTCTCTTTGGTAGCTGAGATGAATATGTGGCTTGAGGGATGAAGCAAGAGAGAGGGATTCAAATTCTTGGGACATTGGAACTGGTTCTGGGGGAGGTGGGACCAGTACAATCCTGCACCTGGGCAGGACCGGAACTAATGTCCTCGAGGGAGTGTTTGCTCGTGCTGTTGGAGAGGGTTTAAACTAATGTGGCAGGGAGATGGGAACTGATGCAAGAAATCAGAGGGAAGTAGATGGTGACAGAAACAAAAGGCAGTAAAGGGAAAAGTGGAAGGCAGAAAAACCAAAGACAAAAATCAAAAAGGGCCACATTACATCATACTTCTAAAAGGGCAATAAATGACAAAAAAAACAAGCCTGAAGGCTCGGTGTCTCAATGTGAGGAACATTTGTATTAAGATTGATGAATTAACTGCGCTGACAGTCATTAACGGATATGATATAATTGGGATCACAGAGACTGGCTTCAGGGTGACCAAGGATGGGAACTCAACATCCAGGGCTATTCAATATTCGGGAAAGATACAGGAGTGGGATAGCCCTGATAGCTAAGGATGGCATTAGTGAGAAAGGTTCTAGCTGCTGGAGATCATAAAGTAGAATTGGTATGGGTGGAAATTAGAAATAGTAAGAGTCAGAAAACAGTGGTGGGAGCAGTTTAAAGGGACCTTAAAAGTAGTTATACTGTTGGGAATAACATTAAACTGGAACTTATTGGAGCTTGTACAAAGGAAATGTAATAATTGTTAAACATAAATTTTTTTTTTAGAGTACCCAATTCATTTTTCTCCAATTAAGGGGCAATTTAGCACGGCCAATCCACCTAGCCTGCACATCTTTTGAAATGAAATGAAATGAAAATCACTTATTGTCACGAGTAGGCTTCAATGAAGTTACTGTGAAAAGCCCCTAGTCGCCACATTCCGGCGCCTGTCCAGGGAGGCTGGATCTTTATGGGTTGTGGAGGCAAAACTGATGCAAACACGGGGAGAATGTGCAAACTCCACACAGAATCGAACCTGGGACCTCGGTGCCATGAGGCTGCAGTACTAACCCACTGTGTCACTGTGCTGCCCTGACATTAAACTTCATATAGACTGTGATAATCAAATTGGCAAGAGTGGTCCAGAGATGAGTTTGGAGAGTATTTTTGTGATACTTTCCTGGAGCAAAACTTGGTGGAACTGATTTTGGAAAAGCTATTTTAGACCTAGTATTGCACAATAAAGCAATGTTAATTAGTAATGTTGCAGTAACTGATCCACTGGGAAATAGTGATCATCACACCATTGAATTCCATATCAAGTTTGAAAGTGACATGCTACAATTGCAAGCAAGAACTTAAGCTTAAACAAAGCCAATTACACAAGTGTAAGGAGTGAACAGGTTAAGGTCAGTGGGCAAATAAACTAAACAACATGGAGGCAGATGAACAGTAGGAAATATTTAAAGAAACAAGTCAAAATATTCAACATTCCATTAAAAAACAAAATTTCATGAAGAAAGACCCATCTTATCACTAATTCACATTGTATATTTTATGTTTGCCCTATTATGGGGAGCCCAAAATGGAGCCCAAGTGTTCGCACCTTCATGAATGCCGTCGCGTTTCACGATGGCGCGAAACCCGCATGGGGACGACTGATTCTGGGCCCCACAGGGGACCAGCACAGCGCTGGAGCGGTTCACGCCACTCCAGCCTCCCTTCCCAGCACCAAATGGGCGCCGTGCCAACCCGTGCATGCATAGTTGAGCCGCGCCAACCTGCGCATGCGCGGGGGACTTCTTTAGCGCGCCGGCCCCGACTCAACATGGCGTCGGTGTTCAGGGGCTGGCCGCGCAGGAAAGTAGGCCCTGGGGGAGGGGAGAGGCCGGCCCGCCGATTGGTGCACCCCGATCGTGGGCCAGACCCCAACGGAGGCACCCCCCTGGGGATGGAGCCCCCCTCGCTCCCCCCCTCCCCACAGGCTGCCCTCTGACCGTTCCCGCAGAGTTCCCGTCGGCAGCGACCAGGGGTGAACAGCGCTGGCAGGACTCTGTCGTATCTGCACGGCCGCTCGGCCCATCCGGGCCGGAGAATCGGCGGCCCTGCTGAATCCAGCGGCCCGCAGCTGGCACCGTGCCAAACGCGCCAGCGCAAATGGCTCTGCACCTCGGAGAATCGCGTGCCGGTGTCGTGGTGCGGTTGCGCCTATTCTCCGGCCCAGCACGGGGCTCGGAGAATCGTCCCCTATGTATTTTCTTTTCATGGATGGAATAATCTGTCTGAGCTGCAGACAGAACAATAGTTTCCACCATACCTTGGTACACTTGACAATAAACAAATCCAATCCAAAAGAAAAGGCTTACTATATTGCAAAAAAACCTGCAAGTTTGTGGATTGGGACTGTTTTAGAAACAAGCATAAGGCTACAAAAATGTTGATGAAAAGTGAAAAAATAGAGCATTAGACAAAACAAGCTAGAAGTATAAAAACAGATTTTTAGAGCTTTGGTAAGTATAGAATATGAAAGGGAGTAGCTAAAGCAAATGTTTGTCCCTCATAAACAGAGGCAGGAGAAATTATCATGGGGAATGAGGAAACAGCCGAGGCATTGAACAAATATTTTGTATCTGTCTTCACAACAGGAGGCATAAGTTCCATATCAGAAGTAGATGGGTAAAAAGAGTGAGGAAATTAAGAAAATTAATATTAGCAGAAATAAAGTACTGGAGCTAAAATCTGATAAATGCCCGGGACATGTTGACCTACACCCTAGGGCTCAAAAAGAGATAGCTGCAGAGATTGTAGATGTGCTGGCTATTAGTTCACAAACTTCCTTAGATTCAGGAACAGCCCCATTTAATCAGTTGTCGGGAAAATGCCAGAATCTATTATAAAGGAAGTTTTAAAAAACCTTTGTATGATTGTAATGTAAATACTTCATGAAGACCCAAGGGGGAGGTGTAGTATAAAGGTAGCTGGCAAAACAATGGTTAATGTGGGACTGGGAAACTGTATCAATCACAGTGGGATGTTAAGTGATCCATAACCTGAGGCTCGATAGTTCTGGTCTGGACAGGGACCAGTGTCTAAGCAAGCATGGATTTAGCTCATAGCTTAAGAGGTGGTGATATAGTGGTATTGTGATTGGATTAGTAATTCCAGAGACACATGATAATGATCCACGATACAAATCCCACCATGGCAGATGGTGAAATTTGAATGTAATAAAAATCTGGAATTAGAAGTCTGATGACAACCATTCCAAAAAGATAATCCGGAATCTTTGTCGATTGTTGTAAAAATCCATCTACTGCTCTTTAGGGAAGAAAACCAGCTACCTTACCTGGTCTGACTACAGGCTCACATCAATGTTGTTGACTCTGAAATCGCCTCACAATCCACAACCAGACCGACCATTCCGCATCGATGTTGGCATTGGAAACGACAAGAGCAAAATCAGCCCTGTCGACCCTGGAAAGTCCTCCTTACTGACATATGGGGACTTCTGCCCAAAATTGGGTTAACTGTCTCACAGGCTGGTCAAGCAACAGCCTGACATGGTTATACTCACATAATCATACCTACAGATAATGTCCCAGACACCATCATTACCATCCTTGGATATGTCTTGTCCCACTGGCTGAACACAGCAGAGGTGGCAGCACAGTGGTATTCAGTCGGGTTTCCTCAATGTTGACTCAGGACCCCATGAAGTCTCATGGTATCATGTCAAACATGGGTAAGGAAACCTTTTTCTGATTACTACATACCGCCTCCTCCCTCTCCCCAGTGGATCAATCAGTGCTCCTCTGTATTGAACACCAATTGGAAAAAGTACAGAGGGTGGCGAGGGCACAGAATGTGCTCTGGGTGGGAGACTTTGATGCCCACTACCAGGAGTGGCTCAGTATTGGCCAAGCAGACTGAATCCTAAAGGTGAAAGAATCAACAAGAGTGAAAAACATACTTGATCTCATCCTCAGAAATTTGCCTCTGCAGATGCTTTTGTCCATGAGTGACCACAGCATAGTCATTGTGGAGACAAAGTCCCACCTTTCACTGTGTGATGTATCAGCCCGCTAAATGGGACAGATTTTGAACAGATCCGGCAACTCAAGACTGGGCATCCATGAGGCGCTTTATGTTCTAGGCGCTATTTGAATTTAAATTTTAATTGTGTTCATTTGACACTTTAACCACGTGGGGAACAGGAGGCAATTTGATGAAGTAACTCGGGAGGTTTTAAAAATGTTGCAGATTAATGCTTGTCCAGTTTAGCCTTGGCCATAGGTTGACACTCGGTTTCTGTTCTCTCTCTGTAACTTCTTTTCCTCTGTGGTCAGCATGCTCTTGCTGCATAACTTGCTCAGTGAATGTTGCTGCTAAAGGCCGGGATTCTCCCCTACTCAGCGGGGTGGCGGGTCCCGGCGTATTGGAGTGGCGTGAACCACTCCGGCGTTGGGCCACCCCAAAGGTGCAGACGTCTCCGCAGCTTTAGGAGCCAAGCCCTCAAATTGAGGGGCTAGGCACGCGGCGGGGTAGTTCCCGCTCCGCCGGCTGGCGTGAACAGGCTTTGTCGCCATGCCAGCCAGGGCCAAAAGGACTTTGCCAGCCAGCGTAAGTCCGCGCATGCGCCGGAGCGTCAGCGGCTGCTACGTCATCCCGACGCATGTGCAGGGGAGGGGGTCTCTTCCGCGTCTGGCATGGTGAAGACCATGGCGGCGGTGGAAGAAAAAGAGTGCCCCCACGGCACAGGCCCACCCGCCGATTGCTGGGCTCCGATCACGGGCCAGGCCACCGTGGGGGCACCCCCCGGGGTCAGAGTGCCCCGCGCCCCCCCCCCCCCACCCCCCAGGACCCCAGCGCCCGCCGCACCACCAATCCCGCCGGTACCAGAGGTGGTTTAATCCACCCGGCGGGAGAGGCTTGTCAGCGGCGGAACTTTGGCCCATCGCGGGCCGGAGAATCGCCGCAGGGGGCGGAGAATTCGGGACACGGCGGGGGCGGAATTGACTCCGGCCTCGGGCGATTCTCCAACCCAGCAGGAGGTCGGAGATTCCTGCCCACAATCTTTCCAAGTCACAACCCACAGTGTGATCAATGATGTTATTGCATTCTGATTGGCCTAAATGAGTCAGGGCTATTTCCAAATTGGCTTAAAGGGTGCGTGATCAGTCTGTGGTTGGTTTAGGTGGGCACTGTCAGTTTCTGATTGGGGCAATGGTCATCTACTGATGTCATTTTCGATGGCCCCTGACTGGCAGTTTAAGGTGGAAATTCCTTGTGGGACCATCGCTCTTTCTGTTACTTTACTTACTTCTTGTTAAAATAACATAATGCTTTATATCTTCCTTGTCCATTTGTTCAGGATGGGGGAAATATGCTGTCATACATTGATATCTTGAATTCATTGTCTCAGACTTTGCTTGATTGGTATGAGATCAGACCCCTATCAGTGACTATGTTTTGTACACACCATTTGAAGGTTGACGTTACTTCTCTCTGTGGTTACTTGGAATGAGTTACTTTACCGATAAAGCAAAGGGTAGAGTGGTAAAGCTGCTTATAACCTTAAAACCTAAAAACTTATAAAGAAGATTACAAAGTGAGTAGTACTTAGAGGTTATATAGTGTATGTATAGAATATAAGTGTGTTTGGTTTCGATGTCTGCTTTTATTTGAAATAAGACAGCATGCAATGTTTGGGAACAAGGATTCATCGGTCCAGGTGTGTAATTGATACAAAGATATCAGTATGCTCTGTAGAATTTCATTAAAACAGGCACTTACCAATGTGATTTTGTTGAGATAACTGCTTTGCCATAGTATGTTTTTGTTGTGCCTGTCAGTGCTTCGGAAAAGTCAATTAAAAATACAGAAAAGCTTCACAAAACTTACAAAGTTACAGAAATTGCACAAAGTCTATATAAAATAGATAAAAAGTCAATGTTTGAAAGTGATTGGCATGCTATAACACAACACATTCCACTAACATACATAACATTTTAAAAGAACCATAAAGTTACAGAAGCAAATTGCTGAACTTTTAAATTCAAAATTTACAAAATCAAATATGATACTGTGGAAGAAAGTGATTTCTTTTAAACTTCCGAAGTTAAACTGCACTATTTTAATGCACAAGGCTGAATGTTTTAACAAGTGTTTTCTTAGGTCTTTGAATTTCAAGAATGGAGTCGATAATTTTCATTACGAGGGAGGTGCATGGTTCCACACCAGTAATTATTCAACCTGATGTCTTGCATCACTGGCTTGAGGGCCACATGTTGTTTCGCCTTTGTCAATGTTGAATGTGATGCTAAGACCTGAGCCAGTGCCCCAGAATTCAGCACTAAACCATATTGGGTTAACATACTTTGATTATTTGACTAATGACCAGAACTAAACTAAAACTAATTGTAAATAATAATGAAAATTAAACTTTCATGCAAGCTGCGGACGATCAGCAGCAGCACAATTGTACTCAACCACAATCTGCAACCTCATGGCCTGGTATATGCTCCACTCTACCATTACCACCAAGCCAGGGGATCAATTCTGGTTCAATTAAGAGTGCAGGAGGGCATGCTGGGAGCAGCACTAGGCATACCTAATAACGAGGCGTCAACCTGGTGGGGGGCAATTTTGAGCCTGTGTTCGCCATGTGTGGGATTGCCGATGTGGGTGCAAAATCTGGGGAGAATTGGAAAATGTGAATCTTGCTGGCGATATCGCGATTTCTGATTTTTAATCCCCCTCAGCAATGGAGTAATGTTAAAAATGCCTTGGGAGCCCAGGAACCACATTTTAATACATTAGCATGTCATTAGCGAGCACTCATTCCGGGACTTCCTCCCTCACTGAATATTCAGCGGGCGCCAGCATTTAGACCAGCTACAGTGCTTCATGGCTATAGGGCCAGCAACATGGAGCAGGGCAATTCCGTGCTAACTTGGCTACTGGGGTTTGGTGTGGGGAGTGGGCAGGGTCAAACATGTAACATTCTGGCCCACATCTGGAATACTGTGTGCAGTTTTGGTTGCCAAGAAAGGATATACTCACATTGGAGGTGATACACCAAAGGTTCTATGGCCCCTGTGATGAGGAGGTTGTCCTGTGATGAAAGGCTAAGTAAACTGGAGCTATATTCCAGGGCAGCACGGTTGCATAGTGTTTAGCACGGTTGTCTAGTGGTTAGCACAGTTGCTTCACAGCTCCAGGATCCCAGATTCGGTCACTGTCTTGGGTCACTGTCTGTGCTGAGTCTGCACGTTCTCCCCGTGTCTGCGTGGGCTTCCTTCAGGTGCCGGGTGCTGGTTTCCTCCTACAGTCCAAAGATGTGCAGGTTAGGTGGATTGGCAATGCTAATTGTCCTTAGTGTCCAAAAAGGTTAAGTGGGGTTATGGGGATAGGGTGAAGGCATGGGCTTAAGTGGGGTGCTCTTTCCAAGGGCCGGGCAGCCTCGATGGGCCGAATGGTCCCCTTCTGTACTGTAAATTCTATGCTTCTGTATTCACTGGAGTTTAGAAAAATGAGTGGCAATCTCATTGAAACGTCGTGGTTTGAGGGACTTGATGGGTGGACACAGATTTTTTTTCACTAGACGGGGAATCTAAGACACAGTGGGCAAAGTCTCAGAGTAAATAGTTGTGAATCTTTGGAATGCTCTACCTCAGAGCAATGTGGATGCTCCATTGTTGGAACACATTTATAATAATAATAATAATAATAATCTTTATTGTTACATTAACACTGCAATGAAGTTACTGTGAAAAGCCTCCAGCCGCCAAATTGCGGCGCCTGTTCGGGTACACAGAGGGAGAATTCAGAATGTCCAATTCTCCAAACAGCACGCCTTTCGGAGGCTGCGAGAGACAGATATTTGTTCTCTCAGGAAATTAGGGAATATGGGAATTAGGTAGAAGATAAATTTGAAGTCCAAAATCAGCCATGATCATATTGCGATAGTGGAGCTGGTTCAACGAGCTGTGTGATCTGCGCCCTCTCCTGTCCATGTGATCATTCCAAGGAACAAGTGCATTGCACATTGGTAAGAATTGAAGCAATGCAGTCAGAAACAGTTTTAAAGGTTCTTAAAAGCCAAATCCTTTCGATTTGAGTAAATAGCAGAATTAACTTCTATTTGAGGAAAGATTTCCTTAAATTTGATTTCTGCAATAGTAATTTTGTGTTAACAGTCTTTTGTAATGTTTGACTATATTTAAAAGAAACATTTTGAAACACTTGCTGTTCAAACACCTTAGTGTTTCAATGTTTGCAATCAACTACAAACATTGAATAAAGTGCAGAAAGTAATTTCAAGGATGTTCTCAGAACTGAGAGGATGTAAATATCAGGCATGATTAAACGGGCAGGCGCCCACTTCTCTGGAAAAGCAAACACTGAGAGGAGAACTGATAGAAATCTTTAAAATTATGAAGAAATTTGATTGTGGTATAGGAGGTAACACGGAGAAATAGTTTCCACCTGTGGGAAAGTCCAGGACAAAGGACTAAAGATGGACCAAAAATTTGTATCCCCATTATAGTCAGAGAGACGTACCTTAAGGAACTCTAGAGTTACACCAATGGAGTCACTGTGGTGGCTCTAGATAATACATCGGAGACTTCCAGTAACAACAAAGTAGATTTATTAACAGGAAGCAAAGCAACTATATACAGGCACAGAGCAATGATGGATAGGTCTTGACTGGCTCCACCAGCTCCAAGGTAGTCTTATTGTCTGCAGAAGACAACAGCTAGGATGCTCCAACTCTACTGTAAGGCTGCATGCCTCGCCAGATCCCTCCTGGACTGCTAGCGGGGCTGATTCAAAATTCCCAGCTTGCTCTTGTCCGTAACAGCCACAGGAGTGCTGGCACGAGTTGGATCCATCTCTTCTGGAATGGAGGTTACCGTCCCCTGGTTCCTCTCATGGTCGACATTATTCTGCACAGTGCGGCCATTGGCATTTACCACATAAGATCCAGATTAGGACACAACCCGAATGGCTAACCAGAGTGAACCCAAGGCAAAATTTCGAACATGCTCTTAAGCCACAGTATTTATATAGAATTTACAGTGCAGAAGGAGGCCATTTGGCCCATCGAGTCTGCACCGGCTCTTGGAAAGAGCACCCTACCCAAGGTCCACACCTCCACCCTATCCCCATAACCCAGTAACCCCACCCAACACTAAGGGCAATTTTGGACACTAAGGGCAATTTATCATGGCCAATCCACCTAACCTGCACATCTTTGGACTGTGGGAGGAAACCGGAGCACCCAGAGGAAACCCACGCACACACTGGGAGGACGTGCAGACTCCGCACAGACAGTGACCCAAGCCGGGAATCGAACCTGGGACCCTGGAGCTGTGAAGCAATTGTGCTAACCACAATGCTACCGTGCTGCCCGAATGGCTGGTCCAGTTCAGTTTCTGGCCAATGGTGACCTACAGGATGTTGATAGTGGATGGTGTGTGTGGAACTTGCCATTGGTCGGTTCAAGCCTGGATATTGCCCAGGTCTTGCAAGTGGACTGCTTCAGTGACTGAGGAGTCATAAATGAAACATTGTGCAACCATCGGCGACCATCCATGCGCCTGACCTTATGATGGAAGGAAGGTCATTGATAAAGTATCTAAAGATGGTGATCCAAGACACCAACCCAAGGAACTCCTGCAGTGATGTCCTGGGGCTGAGATGATTAACCTCCAATCACCACAACCATCTTCCTTTGTGCTCGGTATGACTTCAACCAGCAAAGAGTTTGCTCCCTGATTCCCACTGACTCCAGTTTAGCTAGGGCTCCTTGATGCCATACTCGATCAAATGCTGCCTTAATGTCAATGACAGACACTCTCACCTTACCTGGGGAATTCAGCTCTTTTGTCCATGTTTGAACCAAGGCTGTAATGAGGTCAGGAGCTGAGTGACCCTGGCAGAACCCAAACTGAGATCAGTAAGCAGGTTATTGCTTAGTAAATGCTACTTGATGACATTATTGATGACTCCTTCCATTATTTTACTGATGATGGAGAGTAGACTTAAAGTTAAAACTCACCACTATTCTTAGAATTCCCCCTATACCAAAAAGGGCCGACATTCTAAATGGTGACCAGGGATTATCACTCCCTGACTCCGATGCAGGCTTCGGTGGGTGCTATTCAGGTCAAACTATATTTTCAAGTTATCCCCCGGTATAACCCATACCTTCACCGAAGATTTTATCTACTTACCACTTTGTAGCATTGATGTCCTGGGTCCTGCATTGCTAAGTAAGTAAAATAGACTTTAGGAATAACCACTGTTTCAGGTTAAATTAAGTTATTTTATTATTATATTTTTTCTTTTAAAAGCTGAAATCATTTTCTTTACAGAAAGGTAAAAAGATCTTGCTTCTGGAACCTGCTGGTTGGTTGAAGGGACCTTCAGGCACACCTTGACAATCAATCTTATTAAAGTCTGGTCCACTTGAGATGTATTCGCTGGTTAGCTCTGTTGCTGTGTCTTGTCGATCCCATGCTCTGAGCTATAAGAGCTGGCTCTGCTAGCTATCTCTCAGTTGACTCTCACTCCTGTTTAAATTCTAATCTTCCTTAGATGTATAGCTGTTTAAGCTCGGCTGCTTGTCTCATCTTTCCCATGACCGAGCTGGCTAAGCTGAATATGCTTCTCTCCTCTCTCTGAGTTGTGGTTCTGCTCTGCTTCTGCTCTGGGTTTATATTCTCTTTCTAACAATTATTAAGTTTTTATTACCTTATACTAAATTAACTTATTTCACTTTGATTTTAAAAAGTATCTTTGATGTAAACATTCTAATACAACTAATTATTCATTTTGGGCATAGCCTCACCTCTCAGATCTGATTACATTGTCCTTTGTGATGTTCAAAGTTGCTTTGGTTTCAATAGAGGCGTTACTTTTAATTCCTGTCATTTCAATAGTTTGATTTTCCAATTGTGTCCCCAGCTTATAACTTTGCCTTTGATTTTGACTTTAAATTATGTTTCTCATAGACAGATTGTCTCTAATTTTCTTTCATTTACTTGATGATAATTTCACACTTAGAATTGACACCAAATTCAACTGAACATCATCCTTTCCTTCCCAGCTGTTTACTAAGAGAGTTAATTTCAATGAAGGTGTGAAACATTGCTTTTAGCTGTATGCTAAAATCCACTTGGTTATAACTTGAAAGACCTGCCTGTTTTAAACATTTGTCACTTAATTCAATTGAAACCTTCATCCATGCTTTTCCAGATGCTTACTAAGATAGTTACTTTCAATGAAGGTGTGAACCATTGTTTTTAGCTTCATACAAGAATCCTGTGTGTTTGATAAGCCTGCTTGAGAGAAAGAACCTGCATTTTTTAATCCTGCTCTTTGCAGCTGCTTTTAACCCTTCATGGGCTCTTTCCCTGTATCCTCTCATGTTTCTCTCAGACCAGATATTGCCAGACTTCCATGTTTCAAATGACACATTTTTCCGTATTTTCAATCATACTGATCGGGCGGTAATTAGCCAGATTGTGTTTTTTGTTTAAAGGACATACCAGGGCTATTTTCCACATTGCTGGGTAGCTGCCAGTGTTGTAGCTGTACTGAAACCATTTAGCTATGGGTGCAGTAAGTTCTGGAGCACAAGTCTTCAGTACTATTGCTGGGATATTGTCAGGGCCTGTAGCCTTGGCAGTGTCCAGTGCCTTCTACTGTTTCTTGATGCCACATGGGATGAATTGAATTGGCTAAAGACCAGCATCTGTGATACTGGGGCCCTCTGGAGGAGGCCGAGATGGATCATCCTCTTGGCGTTTCTGGTTGAAGATTATTGCGAATGTTACAGCCTTGTCTTTGCACAGAAACACCGGGCTTCTCCATCATTAAGGATTGGGATATTTGTTGAGCCTGCACCTCCAGTGAGTTGTTTAATTGTCCACCACCATTCACGGCTGGATATGGCAAGATTGCAGAGTTTAGATCTGATCCATTGGTTGTGGGGCCATTTAGCTCTGTCTATCACTTGCTGCTTATGTTGGCTGGCATGCAGGTAATTCTGTGTTGCAGCTTCACTAGGATCACACCACATTTTTCGTGTTGCTGCTGGCTCTTCATTGAACCAGGGTTAAATCCCATGGCCTGATAGTAACGATAGAGTGGGGGTTATTTAGGGCTATGAGGTTCCAGATTCTGGTTGTTCACAAGTTGCGTCTCATGGATGCCCAGATTTGAGTTGCTAGATCTGTTTGAAGTCTATCCCATTTAGCACTATGGTAATGCCACATAACATGATGGAGCGTATCCTCATGTGAAGACAGGATTTCATCTCCACAATGACTATTCAATGGTCATTCCTACTGATACTGTCACGGACAGATACATCTACAGCAGACAAATTGCTGAGGATGAGGTCAAGCAAGTTTTCCCCTCTTGTTGCTTCTCTCAAGACTTGCCGCAGGCCTAGTCTACAGCTCTTGGTGATAGACATTGAAGTCTCCCACCGAGAGTACATTCTGTGCCCTTGCCACCTTCAGTGTTTCCTCCAAGTGGTGTTCAACATGGAGCAGTACTGATTCATCAGCTGACAGTAATTAGCAAGAGGTTTCCTTTCAGCTGTTTGACCTGAAGTCACTTCATGGGGTCCAGAGTCAATGTTGGGGACTCCATTAGCAAATGTCTTCTGACTGTATACCACTGTGTTCCCACATCTGCTGAGTCTGTCCTGTCGGTGGGACAGGACATATTTAGGGATGCTGATAGTGGTGTCTGTGGCGTTATCTGTAAGGTATCATTCTTCTGTCAGTATAAATATGTCAAGCTGTTGTTTGACTAGTCCGTGAGACAGCTCTCTCAATTTTGGCTCTCCCAATTTTGTTAGTCAGGAGGACTTTGCAGGATCCAGCGCTGAGGTCGATGCCGGGTAGTCCATCAGCTCTCTTTCCTTTTTATTGACTTGTAGAAGTTTTATATAACTGAGTGGCTTGCTAGATAATTTCAGCAGGCATTGTTGTCGATCTGGAGTCACATACAGGCCAGACCAGGTGAGAACTGCAGGACATTCGTGAACCAGCTGCATTTTTTAACAACAATTGACAATGGTTTCTTGGTCATCATTAGACTTTTAATTACAGATATTTATTGGATTCAATTTGCACCATCTGCCATGGCGAGATTCAAACTCGGGTCATAAGAGTATAAGAACTAAGAGCAGTGGTAGGAGATTCAGCTCCTTGAACCTGCTCCGCCCATTCAATATGATCAAGGCTGATCTCATCTCACTCTCTACTTCACTCCGCTAACCTTTCTCCATAACCCTTCAACCCATTACTAATTAAAGATCTGTCTAACTCCACCGTAATTTATTCAATATCCCGGCACTCTGGGGAGGGCATTACCCTGAATCACTAGACCAGTGACAATGCCACTATGACACCGCCTCCCCTTTCCTTACAGTGCAGTAATACATGCCAATTTATCTATAAACAACTTCAATTTGGATCTTATTTATGTTAATATTCACTTCATGTCAGGCAAAAGCAAACCGACTATACTTTAAGAATACTCAAAAATGCAAGAAAGGGAGGATCTCATTCATATTTTTAGCATCCCCAAAAACAGGAGCAGTATCTGAGGACTGGAGGATAGTTAACGTTATCCTGCTGTTTAAAAATGAAGTGCAGTATAAACTTAGGAAATATAAATCAATAAGTGTAACCATGAGTCCTGAAGTGTATCGAATATTGGATTTGAGTAAATTCTTGTCATTGCAGTCATTAATATTTCTAAGTCTCAGTCAGGGGAAGCATTGAAGTAACAATGCGAGATTTGGGTTACAGTTTTAATATCATCTTTATATTCAATTTCCTGTATTTTTCATCCATTTTATTGGAGATCTTCTGTTTTGGAAGGATTGTTTTGGAGCTTGGTTGCCAGGCATTATTCTGTTTCCACATTCCAAATTTAATGTCCTGTTTTAAAATCTAAATATAATAATTATTTTTTTTCACCAATGTTTTCACCCATTGCCTTTGGAGTGCCCAGTGCCTTTTACTGTTTCTTGATACCACGTGGGGTGAATCGAATTGGCGAAAGACCAGCATCTGTGATACAGGGGACCTCTGGAGGAGGTCAACTGCCTTTGGGACTTTTTCACTTCGAAATGAATGGTTAGCAATTCCCCATTTTGGATGAGTGTTAAATCCTGCCTTTGCACCTGTTCCTTTTTGTTTGGGAAAAGATTGTATCAAGTGAGGATGTTTCCAAGTGATAGCGAGAGTCTTGGGAGTGAATGACAGCCATGGCTATCTTCCCAAGAGCTCTGATATAGATGATCCTCTTCTCCTGGTGAGGTGATATTTTGTGAACATCTGTTGCTACCATTGTTAAACCCAATTTCAATCTCTAGGAGGGGAGAGAGGAAGGATGCTATGGTTACTGTTCCTCTTGAACTGTGGCAGCTTCAGTGTGTTTAGTAACTCCCAAAACTGTTAAGGTTAAGCAAAGTAACTGTAATCCTTATTTCTTATCATTGCGTTTTCAAGATAAAGATAGATAGTTTTTTGAAGAATAAGGGTTTATGGTGTTCGGGCGGGAAAGATCAGCCATGATCTCATCGAATGGCGGAGCAGGCTCGAAGGGCCAGATGGCCTACTCCTGCTCCAAGTTCTTATGTTCTAAAGTAAAATAGTTGAAGCATTCAAAAACATGGGATGTGATTTGGCGATTCCGTTACGCCTGAAGAATTGCACGAGACCCAATAGCGGGCTCCGTGCCAGGCAAGGGGCAGATCGCTAGTCACCAAACTCGCTCTGCCCAACGACATCTGGATCTCACCCTCGCTGGGCGAGTTCCAGATCTGCATATTTAAAAGCAGCTAACGTAAATACTCGGATGCCAGATACACCCAGTGCCCAGTACTCAATGGCCACACCTGGGAGACCTCGCCAGGGCAACGTTTAGTGCTGGTGTACACACCAGGGGTAATGGCACCTGAGGGATCTTGCAGGGCATTGGAGACACCCAGGTGGTCAGGGACAGGGCAGGGTGGTACCCTGGCATTCCCCTAGTCACGTGAACACCATGACACTGCCAGCCTGTCCACTGGCAGTGCCACCCTAGCACTGCAGGGTGCCAGTCTAGCAGTACCAAGGCATCTATTTGCCAGGTTGGGAATCCTGTCACTTGGCAGGGGGGGGGGGGGGGGGGGGGGCAGGCTGATGGGAGCTTCCAGGGGCTTGTAGAAGGTTGGAGGATGGAGGGTGGGGGGGGATGGCCAGAAAGTGGGGAGAGGGCCTTAAGCGGAGAAGTATTCGGGCTACCGATCAGAATGGCCTCCCGATCTGCAGACAGCCGTTTTTGCTGGCAAGCTGCTAAGTGTGGTCTTGGCGGAGAGAAACTCCCCAAGGTTAAAAAAAAGTGCCTTTGAATGGCGGGTGTTTCTCGATGCTGCATCCGCTGATAAACACCCTGCTAAGTGCACCCTACAGTGGCTTTAGCTTGAAGTCTGCTGAATCGCCTCCATGGTTTCATTGAATGTAGTAATTTTGGTGTAATAACGCCCACGAGGCCCACAGGAACGACCCGATTGATCTCCCCATGGGGCTCATGGAATACAAACTCCCCCACTGAGGGGTGGGGATCGAACAGCGGGACTTGTTAAAATGGACCGATAAAAGTGAGCTGGGATGGGAACCATCACCTTCAGATGGTCACAACCGGGACTGGATATACTGCTCAATGCTTTGCGGCCTTGAATTTATTTACTTAATGAACATCTGAGTTTGTGATTATAATGCTGGTTATAACAAGGAAAAACAGAACTGCAGGCTGCAACTTTGGATGTCCGGAATTTCACTACAAGGGAGCAAGGTCACAACAAATATTAAAATGTCCCCCATCAGCCAGCTTGATACATTTGATGCGAATGCCAATGACTGAACGTTGATTGCTGAGCAAATGTGTTAAAAGTTTTTCGCGCTACAGGCATTGTAGAGGACGGCTGCCAAACAATGATACTCCTGACGGCCTGTGGGGGCCCCTATCTTTAGCGTCATCAAAAGTTTGACCTACCCTGTGTCCCCAGATTCCAAAACCTTTGATGAACTGGTAGCACTTGCGGTGGTCCTTTATGACCCCAAACCTTTGGTAATTGTACAACGGTACAGGTTCAACATGGCCAGAAGAACCCCCGGGGTGTCAGTCACAGACTTCTTGATGAATCTACCCAAGCTGGCCAAACATCGTGATTATGGGCCATCCCTTCCAGAGTTGCTGAGGCACTGCCTTATGTGCAGAATAAACAACGTGGCGACGCAACGTAAGTTGCTGGCTGAATCATCTTAGGACATGAAAAGGGCTGTAGAGATATCCCTTGAAGCGAAAACGTGGAGAAAGGGGATAGGAGCTCCAGGGCTCACTGGATATGGTGAATAACGTTGGGTCCCCCAATTCAGGTTAACAACGCTCCCTGAGAGGACAGCCTGTGGGACCCAGCCACCGGCCAAGCAACATCGGGGCCAGACCTGTTGGCCGAGGGCCTGTACAGCCCGATGAGATATCTCCCCTGAGCTCCAGAAGGAGGACTCACAGCAGTGCTGCACCTGTGGGTGGAGGAACCATAGGGACCAGGAATGCCAGATCCGCCAGCAAGTGCGCCACCCTGGTCGGGGGACACGCCCACCTAGAGCCAGGGCTTTACACTGAGCAGAAGCCGATGAGCACGACTGGCTGCAGAGGCTCCACCTGGACTGGAAGCAGATTTTCAAGATGTGTACTGGGGGAATTGCACGAGGTCCTCGGGAAATACTTGGACGTTTTACGGGATGGCCTGGGAAAAATAAAATGAGCTGTGACAAAACTCTATGTGGACCTAAAAGCCTAACCAAAGTATTTCAGGGCCTGCCTGGTTCCCTATGCCCTGTTGTTAAAGTTGGAGCTCAGTCGGCTGAAGTCTGGGGATTATTCGTCCTGTGAAGTTCGTGGAGTGGGCAGCACCTGTAATCCTGGTGCTGAAGCCAGACTAAACCATCTGCCTGTGTGACGATTGCAAATTGATGATGAAGAAGGCCTCTTGGTTGGACGGGTACCCAATGCCGTGCATGGAGGATCTCTATGCCAAGTTGGCTGGAGGCACTCCTTCTCAAATTAGACAAGAGCCATGCATACCTCCAGTTGGAGCTGGATGCGGAATCCAGGAGATATGTAATTATTTCTACACATAGATGTCTTTACGAATACACCAGGCTTCCATTCGGGATATCGTCCGATTGTATGACTTTTCAGAGGGTTATGGAAAGCATCTTCAAGGGCTCCCAAGGGGGGCAGTTTACTTGGATGATGTCCTGATCACCAGAGCCACCAAAAAGGAATACCAGAACAATTTAGTGGAAGTTCTTCGTCGGTTCTCTGAGGCAGGCGTCCGCTTAAAAAGGGGCAAGTGTGCATTTCATGCAAAAGAGGTCATCTACCTAGGGTACTGGGTTGTCAAGGACAGCTTGGACCCAATCGAGGAGAATGTACGGGCTATCAAACAGGTCCCCACTCCAGAGAATGCGACTGAGCTATGGTCGTTCCTCGGACTCATAACTTATTACGGCAAGTTCATCCCGAACTTGGCAACCAGCCTGTCACGGTTGTATGCATTCCTAAAAGCTCATCAGAACTGGGCATGGAGAGCGCCACAAGAAGATACATTTGCCCAGGTGAAGTGACAGCTGTCGTCCTCTAGGCTGCTAATGTACTACAACCCTTCCAGGCCACTCTTAATCACATGTGATGCCTCCCCATATGGCATTGAGATGGTTATCCTACTGGATGGAAAACAGGATGGAGACACCAATAGCCATCAAAAAAATTGGCTGATGCATAGCACGTTCAGATCGAAAAAGGATTGACCATAACTTTTATGATCAGGGAGTTCCACCAATACATTTATGGGCGGCGCTTTACAGTCATAACAGACCACAAACCGTTGCTCAGCCTGGTCACAGAGGACAAGGCAATCCCAATGATAGCGCGGCTCGGATACAGTGTTGGGCGCTATTATTGGCATCATTTGAGTATGTATATGAGCCTCACCTGGGCAGCTGAATTGCGCACCCTGATGCCTTGAGCCGCCTCCCATTGCCAACATGCCCCCCCCCCCCCCCCCCCCCCCCCCGTCTCCTCCAAAGGCAGACAAAGTCCTGTTAGTCTTGAATTTTATGGACACCTGACCAGTCACAGCCTCGCAGATTTGTGAGTGGACACAAAGGACCCGACCTGAGTGAAGTTACGCCACATTGTCCTACATGGGGGACACAGGGAAGACTGCCTGAGGGTTCGACAGGTTTTCGTGACAAAGCAAGAAGAGTATAGTGTGAAGGTTGGCATTCTCCTGTGGAGAACCTGTGTTCTGGTCCCGAGTCAAGGCAGGAAAGCCGTATTGCAGGTCCTGCACAATGGTCACCTGGGAGTGTCCAAGATGAAGATGCTCGCTAGGAGCTATATGTGGTGGCCAGGATTTGATGGTGACATTGAGAGGTTGGTGCAGCAGCACACTGCATATCAGGAGCATCAAAGGCACCCACCAGCAGCGTCTCTTCATGCCCGGGATTGGCCAGGCAGACCCTGGGTACGGTTGCATGCCCACTTCGCCGGACCTTTATTCCTGCTCATGTTCTTGCTAATCATTGGCTCCCACTCAGGATGGTAGGATGACTACTGGTTGCTGTCCAACAGTTTGTGGGTTACTGAGAAGTTGTGACATTCTTTTAGTCTTTATGGCACTCCAGAGGTGCTTGTTACGGATAACGGCACTCCTTTTACTTGCGAGGAATTCATGAAGTCGAATGGGATAAAACACATTCGGACTGCCTGGCACCACACCTCTTCAAATCAGCTGAATGAGCGGATGGTTCAAACCTTTAAGAGAGGCAAAAAGAAACAGGCCAGAGGATCCATGGAGACATAGTTGGTGCGGTTCTGTTTAGGTGTCGGACCACGCCGCACATAACAACCGAGGTGGTGCCGCCGGAATTGCTGATGAACCGAAGACTGAGGGCCGGCCGTAGCCTGATATTCCCCAATATTGGCGGGAAAGGGGAGAGAAGACATGACCATAGCAGACAGATGAAGGACAGAGGTTTCTGGCCGGGGACATGGTATTTGTCTGGAACTTTGGAAACGGTGCCCGTTGGGTACCAGGGGCCGTAGTGGAGATGACTGGACTGGTCACTTGTACGGTGAAAACCAAGGAGTGGACAGTGCAAAAAGCACACAGACCATCTTAAAGGCAGGGAGCCCATACCAAGACAGGCCCTGCCGGATACGTCAGCTCTATCCCTCCTGCCGGGCACTCAGGGGCCAAGGTGATACACTCCCCAAGGGCCAGGATGCAGAGAGCCGTGAGGTGGAAGCCTCAGGGTCAGACAGGCAGGCAGAACCATCCATAGTGTTGGATGACAGTTTAACCGGGGAGCAGCTGCTGACAGCCTGCCCAGGTGAGACTCCCAGATGATCAGCATAGAGTGACGCTCCCTGACACTTACACATCACCCCCCCCCCCCCCCCTCCCCCCCCGAAACAGCCCTGCAACCGCTGGAAGTGCAACCACAGACAAAGCGAAGAAGGAGGCATTCTCCACCCTCTACGACACAGGGACTTGTGGACTTCGGGGGAGGTTTGTAATAACCCCCTTGAGACCCATGGGACGACCCAATTGATCTCACTGTGGGGCTTGTGGAATACAAGTTCCCTGCTTTGGGGGGGGGGGGGCAGAGGCCTGTTTAATGGGGCCCATTTTAAAACAAACCAATTAAAGCCAACCATGTTGAAAACTGGCATCTTTGGATTGTCCCGGCTGGGACTGGATGTAGGGGGGGGGCAGAGGCCTGTTTAATGGGGCCCATTTTAAAACAAACCAATTAAAGCCAACCATGTTGAAAACTGGCATCTTTGGATTGTCCCGGCTGGGACTGGATGTAGTGCTTATTGCTTTGAGGCCTTGTATTTATTTACTTAATAAACCTCTGAGTTTGAATCCTTCTCAGGACTCGTGTGACTATACTAGTTGGAAAATATTGAAGGATTTCAATTGGATTTTGCAGTAAGCCAGCAGGGATAGTCCTTATTAGATTTCATCAAGCAATTCAACTTATTTTTCCATTCTTTTTGTACAGAAATCAATAGGATCCCTTCGGATCAATCTGTCCATAGGTTGGTTTCTCAAATATGGATTTTACCAATAAACTAGTACAGTCACTTCTCAGTATTCAACCCATACTTTTGATAAAGCAGGTTAGTCAGCTGATCAGTAATTTTAAAAAATTGATGTTAGCAACTGACAAAATTTAAATGCATAAGTGCAGGCTCCATACAGATCCTATATTTTATATCTGAGTTCATTAGATCATTGTTTTTCACAATAAAGGTCTTTCAATATGTCCCCAGCTGCTATTAATTATGTTTCATAGGTTTACAGGACTTGCAATTAAATTGAAACGGTGCAAAATAAAATGGAGCATACTTTGAGCTATTTAAGCCCCAGTCACCGTTGCAGGCGTATTCTTGAAGTACAGAATATTTCTCCATTGTCTGTACCACATACCACTACTGAATTTCCCCCAGTTTAATTTATATTTAGTTAGCTCCTACGGACTCTACTAAGGGTAGCACTGATGCTTCACAGCGCCAGGGTCCCAGGTTCGATTCCCGGCTTGAGTCACTGTCAATGCGGAGTCTGCACGTTCTCCCCGCGTTTGCGTGAGTTTCCTCCGGGTGTTCCGGTTTCCTCCCACAAGTTCCGAAAGACGTGCTGTTAGGTAATTTGGACATTTCAAATTCTCTTTGTGTACCCGCACAGGGGCCGGAATGTGGCGAATCGAGGCTTTTCACAATAACTTCATTGCAGTATTAATGCAAGCCTACTTGTGACAATAAAGATTATTATTATTATCTCTTATAATATTTATCTCGTGGTGTCCTGTTATGTGCAAATACTGTAATTATGTATTATTGCAGTGCCTCTACTGATGCAATTTTCTTCTCAAAACTGGGACTATGTCCATCTTTGGCCCTGGCTTGACTGGAAATGTAATCTCAATGTCATTTAATTAGCCTATCTGCTCCTAGGAATTTAACGATTTAAATTGCCACATCACCAGGTTAATGTGATCAAAACTCACTTGTTTTTCTGTGAGTTTGTCAGGATAAACCTTTGCAGCAACTTAGGGGTGTCTAAGGGTCAAGTCAAATTAGATCGAATCAGCAATCTTTCTGAATGTGTAATATTCTTTAGGAACATACCTTTAACCTATCTTTAATTTATTCTGGTTGTCAAAGATTGCAATTCCTAAAGAACTTGTTTTGGATGGAATATGCTAATTATTTTTCTACCCAGTCTGTTCTTTTTGGTTTGGACACAGTAATTGTTGTAATATGTTGTAATAATGAGGGATAGTAGCCTGCCATCCCTAGAAAGGAAGTGATCCAGCCTCAGTTTCACCTCAGCCTGTGAGCAGAACACAGCAGACACAGCCCTTTGCTGCCGTTTTCAAGATTTCTATCCTGTTCGGGTACACAGAGGGATAATTCAGAATGTCCAAATTACCTGACAACACGTCTTTCAGGACTTGCGGGAGGAAATTGGAACACCCGGAAGAAACCCGCGCAGGCACGAGGAGAACGTGCAGACTCCACACAGACAGTGACCCAAGCTGAGAATCGAACCCGGGATCCTGGCGCTGTGAAGCAACAGTGCTGACCAGTGTGCTACCGTGCCAACCAACATGGTGAACAGCTTGAGTTCTTGATACATAGCATGAGGCGACCCGCAACATTTTGGTTAGATCGCAATGAAGTGGCAGCTTCAGTGAGTGTTGAAAACGCAGTGTGCTGACTGCACAGAAAAGTTGTGAGCCTGGATCACAAAGATCAGCAAAGATCAAGCAGCTGAATTCCTGGTGGTGAGATGGCATGTCTAGCTTGTCACTCAGTAAGTGGGACAGCGCTTCATCAGCATTGGGCTAGCTCAGTCATGAAAGGTGAGTGACCAGAGTTTGGGACGGATTGCTAGGAAGTGAGTGAGAATCAAACAAAAGTAAATCAAATGAAAACCATCCTAAAAATTGGGCGAGGAAAGTTGTGATCATAATGGATGGCTTTGGGAGTTGCTGAACAGCAAATTGGGAAAGGAACATCTAAGGGATATTGTTAAAATGTCCTCCAAATTCCCCAGTTTGAATTGGGCTGCAGCTGACCTACTATCTTGACTCAAAATATTTGCAAAGAGCTCTGTTTGGTTTTTACGTGCACCACTTTAGAGATTACCCTAAACTCCTCCTTCCAGTAATCCTCCAGCTTTGGACAGGACCAAAACATATTAACATGGTTTGCGATGTTCACATACATCTTCTACCTCCTCAAAGAGCCGACTCATCCTCGCCCTTGTAAGGCGCTCTATACACTACCTTCAGCTGTATCAGCCCCAACCTCGCACACGAGATGGAGGTGTTCACCCTCCGGAGCACCTCACACCAGAACCCCTCCTCCATATCCTCTCCCAACTCTTCCTCCCACTTTGCCTAGCCATAAAATTTGCCTAGCAATTGGGAATGAAGCTCTACATAGGCTGAATATGTAGATGGGGCAAGCTAATGGGGCTAAAGGTAGACAAGTCTCCTGGCCCTGATGGAATGCATCCCAGAGTGATAAAAGAGATGGCTAGGGAAATTGCAGATGCACTAGTGATAATTTACCGAAATTCACTAGACTCTGGGGTGGTCCCGGTGGATTGGAAATTAGCAAACGTGACGCCACTGTTTAAAAAAGGAGGTAGGCAGAAAGCAGGAAATTATAGGCCAGTGAGCTTAACTTCGGTAGTAGGGAAGATGCTGGAATCTATCATCAAGGAAGAAATTGCGAGGCATCTGGATAGAAATTGTCCCATTGGGCAGACGCAGCATGGGTTCGTAAAGGGCAGGTTATGCCTAACTAATTTAGTGGAATTTTTTGAGGACATTACCAGTGCAGTAGATAACGGGGAGCCGATGGATGTGGTATATCTGGATTTCCAGAAAGCCTTTGACAAGGTGCCACACTAAAGGTTGCTGCATAAGATAAAGATGCATGGCATTAAGGGTAAAGTAGTAGCATGGATAGAGGATTGGTTAATTAATAGAAAGCAAAGAGTTGGGATAAATGGGTGTTTCTCTGGTTGGCAATCAATAGCTAGCGGTGTCCCTCAGGGATCCGTGTTGGGCCCACAATTGTTCACAATTTACATAGATGATTTGGAGTTGGGGACCAAGGGCAATGTGTCCAAGTTTGCAGATGACACTAAGATGAGTGGTAAAGCAAAAAGTGCAGAGGATACTGGAAGTCTGCAGAGGGATTTGGATAGGTTAAGTGAATGGGCTAGGGTCTGGCAGATGGAATACAATGTTGACAAATGTGAGGTTATCCATTTTGGTAGGAATAACAGCAAACGGGATTATTATTTAAACGATAAAATATTAAAGCATGCCGCTGTTCAGAGAGACTTGGGTGTGCTAGTGCATGAGTCACAGAAGGTTGGTTTACAAGTGCAACAGGTGATTAAGAAGGCAAATGGAATTTTGTCCTTTATTGCTAGAGGGATGGAGTTTAAGACTAGGGAGGTTATGTTGCAATTGTATAAGGTGTTAGTGCGGCCACACCTGGAGTATTGTGTTCAGTTTTGGTCTTCTTACTTGAGAAAGGACGTACTGGCGCTGGAGGGTGTGCAGAGGAGATTCACTAGGTTAATCCCAGAGGTGAAGGGGTTGGATTATGAGGAGAGGTTGAGTAGACTGGGACTGTACTCGTTGGAATTTAGAAGGATGAGGGGGGATCTTATAGAAACATTTAAAATTATGAAGGGAATAGATAGGATAGATGTGGGCAGGTTGTTTCCACTGGTGGGTGAAAGCAGAACTAGGGGACATAGCCTCAAAATAAGGGGAAGTAGATTCAGGACTGAGTTTAGGAGGAACTTCTTCACCCAAAGGGTTGTGAATCTATGGAATTCCTTGCCCAGTGAAGCAGTTGAGGCTCCTTCATTACATGTTTTTAAGGTAAAGATAGATAGTTTTTTGAAGAATAAAGGGATTAAGGTTTATGGTGTTCGGGCCGGAAAGTGGAGCTGAGTCCACAAAAGATCAGCCATGATCTAATTGAATGGCGGAGCAGGCTCGAGGGGCCAGATGGCCTACTCCTGCTCCTAGTTCTTATGTTCTTATGTTCTTAATATGTCAGGATTGAGAGCAGAAGAGTTAAAGGATCCCCAAAAGGTATTGACTACATTGGAAGACTGGTTCAGAATAAGGTTACATTTTTGCGTTCATCGACTGGAGTTCATGTAATTTCGACAACAGCCTACAGAATCCATTCTCCACTTTGTTAGTCGATGCAGTGAAAAGGGTACATATGGTGATTTTTCAAAAGCAGCACCAGAAGACAGAATTGTTGAGTTGTTGATCACATCAACTTCCATGCACAAATTCCAGAAAGATCAGCAATGCAAGCCCAAAATATGTAGCATCGAAATGCTACTCAAGGATGGCTGTAAGTGCGAAGTGATCCTCTTTTTAAAAAATTTTTTTTTTAATTCTCCTTTTTCACATTTTCTCCCAAATTTACACCCAACAATAAACAATAATCAGTAACGAATGTAATGTCAATCCCCATATCAATAACAACGGTCCCATCCTCCCACCAAGCCCCCAAACATTAGCCCGCATGTTAACATAAACAAATGACAAAGAGGAATCAGGAATCACCCATAGTCACCATTAACACATATAGTCCCCCCTCCCACCAACTCTCACAGCCCCCAACCCCCCTAATGTTCGATGTGATCCAATTCTCGAAAGTGCATAATGAATAACGCCCATGAATTGTAGAATCCCTCCATTCTTCCCCTCAGTTCAAATTTGACCTTTTCAAGCGTCATGAATTCCAGCAGGTCCCCCTGCCATGCCAGGGGACAAGGTGGCCACTCTAACAGGATCCACCTTCGGGCGATCAACGAGGTGAAGGCTACAACATCAGCCTCCGCGCCCGTTTCCAACCGCGGCTGGTCCGACAACCCGACTATGGCCTCCCGAGGGCCCGGGTCCAGTTTCACGTTCACCACTTTAGAGATTACCCTAAACTCCTCCTTCCAGTAATCCTCCAGCTTTGGACAGGACCAAAACATATGAACGTGGTTTGCGATGTTCACATACATCTTCTACCTCCTGAAAGAGCCGACTCATCCTCGCCCTTGTAAGGTGCGCTATATACACCACCTTCAGCTGTATCAGCCCCAACCTCGCACACGAGATGGAGGCGTTCACCCTCCGGAGCACCTCACACCAGAACCCCTCCTCCATAACCTCCCCCAACTCTTCCTCCCACTTTGCCTTGATCCCTTCTAGCGGCACCTTCTCCTCCTCCTCCAAAATAGCCCTGCAAATCACCGATACTACCCCCTTCTCCAATCCCACTGTCGTCAGCACCTCCTCCAGCAATGTGGAAGCCGGCTCTACTGGGAAGCTCTGTATCTCCTTTCTGGCAAAGTCTCGAACCTGCATGTATCTAAATATTTCTCCTTGCTACAGACCATGCTTCACTCCCAGCTCCTTCAATCCCGCAAAACGACCCCCAAGAAACAAACCTTTAGTGTCCTAATTCCTTTCTCCTCCCATCTCCGAAAATCTCCATCCCATTTCCCTGGCTCAAATCTATGGTTCTTACTGGAATTTTTGAATGGAAGTGGATGTGATCAACAACTCAACAATTCTGTCTGCTAATGCTGCGTTTGAAAAATCACCATATGTACCCTTTTCACTGCATCGACTAACAAAATGGACAATGTAATCTGTAGGCTGTTATCGAAATCGGCATTTCCCTTGAAATTTACCTGCCCCCAACCCGAATTGCTGTCGAAACTGCCTCCAAATTCTCAACGAAGCTATTACTACCGGACTCCCTGTGTATCTCCCCGGGGCCATCGGAAGCGGCGCTGTCGCTAGCGCCTTCAATCCTGACCCCCTAGCCAAACTCCCTCCATTCTGACCCATTGGGAGTCAACCCGTCTGACCCAGCTCCATACATTCTCCACATTCGCTGCCCAGTAATAATACATCAGGTTCGGAAGACCCAAATCCCCTGCCTGCCTTCCTCTCTGTCGTAGCACCTTTTTTAATTCTAGCCACCTTCCCTCCCCATATGAACAAGGTAATCATCCCTTCAATCTCTCTAAAAATGCCTTTGGCAGATAAATCGGCAGGCATTGAAACATAAACAGGAATCGCGGCAGCACATTCACTTTAACCGCCTCTACCCGACGCTGTTATTGGTCAATCTTGTTATTGGTCAAGATTGACAAAGTGCAAGTGTCAACATTCTACCCTACGAATTCTAAACATTTATTCACAGACATGGAAGGCCTTAGCAATATTTACTTGAAGCAGTTGGCTCCTTTAAGGGGCATATGTCAGGAAGGTCATGCGACTCCATCACCCAATGGGAATCGAGCACGGGGATCTTGTTGCAGAGCGTGGGCTTTTGCAACCAGAGTAAATCCTAGGACTAACAGTGATACATTGTGAAAGACTTTGCAAATGCCTTGAGGACGAGAGAACAAGCATGGCTCTCTTTGAGATGCTAGAAGCCTTTTTCCCGACTATTGGGAAGTGGGTGCAGTATATCGAATGGTTGGAGTATTGTTTCAGGGTTAACGGAATTGAGTGGGAGGATAGAAAGAATGTGATTTTGCTTACTGCGTGCAGGAGCCAGACCTATAATCTGATGTGTAGTTTAACATCTCTTGAGGCTCCTGATGCTAAGTCGTTTGCAGGGCTGGTAGAATTAGCCCTAAAGCCTGGGTGAGACTGCAAAGATATAAGTATAACTTGATAGGGAGGGCCTGGAGGAGAGGATTACAGCATTTGTAGCCCAACTAAAATCGATCACAGGATATTGCATCTTTGCATCAGCTTTAATCGATATGCTAAAAGATTGATAAGTATGCGGTGTGAATAGTACATCCATACAAAATAAACGGTTGAGTCTGTTGACTTTCAAGAAGAAGTTAGAAATTATGACAGGAATTGAGAGTACCATAATTATTATGAAAGGGCACTCAAATTGAGGTGAACATGGGGCAGACTGTTATAAACAAACATATCTACTGGTATCTGAAAGAAAGATTTCAATCCCTAAAGTTGCTAAACCTGACTGCAAAGTTAGCCACATGTACCAGTGAGGCTATAAGGATAGTAGGGACAACTACAACCTATGAGTTAGGGTCAGCAGCATCCAGTTATGGTGGTGTCAGTCAAAGGACAAAGTTTGATGGGATGTGATTGGATTCAGGTGATATGGCCTGTAACTTCCTCCTGGGATGCTGAAAATAGGCGTTTTGTTTCACGTACTTATCTCCATGGAAAAATCCCAATGGAACTCCCGATAGGAGCAGTAGCCTCAGGTCTCCGGTGGGACAGTGTCTGCAAGCTCCAGCGGGGTGCAGGAGGAGTGCAGTCCCACCCCCTTATGATCAGGCCAGAGGGCATGCTGTGAAAGAGCAGTTTTAAAGTAAAGACAGAGACAGCCATTATTAAGGTATGTTGAAACTTTTCTAACGTTCATTTTGTTATTTCTTTTAAACAATTAATGCCATTGCTTTTGCTCATTTAAAATGTAATTTAAATTTTTTTTGGTGATTTAAGATAATTATTCTAACTATTTGAGAGTGAACATAGGTTTTCTTACCTGCTCTAAATCTATGAAACTACTATAGAAATTGTCAATATATTATTGTGTTGTTCCTTGTCTCTGAATAAAGCTCGTAGTCTTAAAGTTGATGTAGATGCTTTATTGTGAGTTTGTTTCTCTCTTCAGTGCTTAACTTAATGTTACATCTGTGCTGCCAGTCTGTGTCTGCTACCAGCTCCCGTTCCTGTGAAGTGTGTCCTAACTTCCTGTTCGTGTGTATTTATACCTCTCCCACGCTCCCTCTAGTGCTTGCTCAGTTGTATTGCATCACAGATATATAATCACCACATCCCCCCTTTTTTCTTTAGTTATTTTCTGTACAGTGTTAAAGAAAATTGTACAAAACAGTTAGATTACTTACGATACGTGTATCTGTGCAAGTGATGATGATATTGGATATTTTACAAAGCCAATTAATATTCATGAGTCCAATCATTTTTTAAAAATAATTTTTATTCAAATTTTCAAAAATACCAATAACAAAAAATATCAAGAAAAGAAAGAATACCCCCCCCCCCCCCATGTATACAAAAAAGAAAAAATAAATTAATGCCCGTCATTAGCAATGAACAAATATACACGTCCCTTCAGCCCAAAACCTGCCGCCTGACATACGCCCTTACTTGCATGTACTTAAAGGTGTTCCCGGGGGGAGCCCGAACTTCCCTTCCAGCTCACCCAGACTCGCAAACTTCCCGTCTATAAACAGGTCCCCCAACCTCCTAACACCTGCCCTGTGCCAACTCAGGAACCCGCCGTCAATTCTCCCCGGGACAAACCGGTGGTTCCCCCATATCGGGGACCCCATCGAGGCCCCCACCACCCCCTGTGCTGTCTCCATTGCCCCAAAATTTTGAGGGTAGCCGCCTTATGAGTCCAATCTTAATAAAAACATTTATGAGTCCAAACTTGATGAATTTATTTCTTGAGTTTTTCCTTTTTCGTTGTTGACGTGGTGATATTAATATTGCAACTCCATTGTGAATGTTGTCGGTGTTCTTGTTTTTAAGTAACCAACAAGTCATCTCGAGGTGTTTGAATGGTTGAACCATTGACGTTGACTGATATGAAATGAAAATGAAAATGAAAATCGCTTATTGTCACGAGTAGGCTTCGATGAAGTTACTGTGAAAAGCTCCTAGTCGCCACATTCTGGCGCCTGTCCGGGGAGGCTGGTACGGGATATGGACTTTTTTCTGTGCTTGTGGTATCAAGTTAGTGTGTCATCTGCCTTGAAATCTGGTGTGCTTGCTTGTTCTGGAGCAGATGTGAATTTGTGAGATTCGTTGTCATGCCATGGCATGTTTGTAGTCTTGTCATTGTTTTGCAGTGTGCTGTGGCATTGTCCTTCATGTGCAGAGTTGTACCATTTTGTACAGGTCGTTGTTTCATTGTTGTTGTTTCTGTCACTTCTGTCTTTGTTGCTTTCGTTGTCGTTCTTGTTGCTGTTTTTGTCGTTTCTGTCTTTGTTGTTTTCATGTCGTTCCTGTTGTTTTTGTCGTTGTTCTTGTAGCTTTTGTTGTTGTGCTTGTAGTTTTTGTTGTTGTTGGTTCTGCAGTGCTTCTTGCGGTTTTTGTTGTTCTTGTTGCGCTTCATGTTGTTTTTGTTCTTGCTGTTCTTGTTTCTGCTGTGCTTCTTGTGGTTTTGTTGTTCTTGTTGCGCTTCATGTTGTTTTTGTTCTTTCTGTTCTTGTTTCTGCTGTGCTTCTTGTGGTTTTTGTTTTTCTTGTTGCGCTCAATGAGTTTTCCGTGTGGATAATTTGCGTAATTGTCACAGTTGTTGGTGCGAGTGAACTTTGTGGTATCTCTTACATTGAGCGTTTTGTCTAGAGCATGGTCTGATGTTGCATTGATGTTGGTGACATCAGTCATTTGTGGTGGATTTGATTCCTTTTCTTTGCTTCCTTGGTACTCCTCTTCTGGAGTCATTTGTGGAGGATTTGATTCCTCTTCTTTGCTTTCTTGGTGCTCCTCTTCTGGAGTCAAAATCTTCACGATTTCAGTTGACGTGGTCTCTCTGGACTGTTGGGTAGCCCTACTCTGTGCTTCTGTACAGACGAGCTGAGATCTGTCAGTCTCGCTGTGACTCTGCACCTTCTGTATGTCTAGTGTGATCACATTGTCACTGTTTTCACATGTACTGGGTAGACTTACATTGTATTCTTCTTGATTATGTGAGCTTGGTAGACTTTCATAGCCTGCTTGTGGTTGCTCAGATACAGTAGGTAAACTTTCATGGTCTTGATCATGCATGGTGTTCACAATGGAGTGTTTGTTTGCTTCCATTTTGGAGTCTGTCAACGAGCTGTCCATGGAGGCTTGCGTCGCTCCCTCTGTGGAATCTTTCATTGCACTCTCTGTGGAGTCGTGCAGTGTTCTCTCTGTGGAGTCAAACTGCTCTCTCAATGGAGTCGTTCTGTGCTATTTGTGTGGTGTCGTCTTCTTCTTGGGTATTGCTGTCATCCAATGTCTCGATGATCTGCCATGGCATCATGGTATTGGATTCATCTACCATGAGTAGAGGCGTGTTGAGGTTTGCAACCGTGGTGCTGATGCTCTGATCAGCATATCTGAATAACTCAGCAAACTCAGCCATGTCTGAGTAGTATTGTTCGAAAAACAAATCATCTTTTTTTGTTTCGGATTTGTTTTCGTTCTCTTCACTTTGGGTCGTGCAGACTGTTTGTTCCAGGGTGTTGTGAAAGTTATCTTCCCCTGCTGGTATAAGTTCAGGCATTGTTCTGTCTTTTGAGGTAAGAAAATTAGGTTTTACAGCTTTAAGTTTCTTGTTTTCAATTTTCGGGCATTTCCCTTTTAAGTGGGCATGGTCCGGGTCCTCTGAGGTCATGACGCTTGTGACGTCATGCGTAGGAATTGATTATGCATGCGCAAATCGATTTCCCTTTACTCTGCTTGCGCATGCGCAGAACCATCATTGAATGGTGCGATCTTTTCTTTGCACTGGGCATGCGGCGCTTGCGCATGTGCAGAAGGCAAAACGGCTGATTTTAACTGCGCATGCGCGGCTTCTGTTTCCTGCACATGTGTAGATGCAGATTTTCATCTTTTGTTCCCCGGGGACTGTAAAATATGTTCCGACGCCATTTTACAGTGGATTTCAGAGTTTTTTCTTTGTAAAAATTTCAAGTTACTTTTTTCTTTCGATCTGGACTTTTCTTTTTAAATTTAGAGTACCCAATTATTTTTTCCAATTAAGAGGCAATTTAGCATGGCCAATCCACCTATCCTGCACATCTTTTGGGTTGTGGGGGTGAATCCCAAGCACGGTAGCATGGTGGTTAGCATAAATGCTTCACAGCTCCAGGGTCCCAGGTTCGATTCCCGGCTGGGTCACTGTCTGTGCGGAGTCTGCACGTCCTCCCCATGTGTGCGTGGGTTTCCTCTGGGTGCTTATTTCGAACATTTGTTTAAAGCTTTTCCAGTTATTACTTAAATTACCGGTTGTTTCCAGCTATGGCGGAGGTCCAAATTACGGTAAACCAGCGAAGTCTTCCAACGTCTTTTTTGCCATTTTGGTCTTTCTGTGTCTGCAGCTTGTGTAATCTTATAGTAAGCGTTCTGAAGCCATTCCTGGTACCATGTGTTGTTCCTTGTCTCTGAATAAAGATCGTAGTCTTAAAGTTGAGGTAGATGCTTTATTGTGAGTTTGTTTCTCTCTTCAGTGCTTAACTTAATGTTACATCTGTGCTGCCAGTCTGTGTCTGCTACCAGCTCCCGTTCCTGTGAAGTGTGTCCTGACTTCCTGTTTGTGTGTATATATACTTCTTCCATGCTCCCTCTAGTGCTTGCTCAGTTGTATTGCATCTACACAGATATACAATCACCACAATTATTATCTAACTTTACGTGTGGCGTGCATCAAGGTATTAGTATGTATGAATTTAGAATATGGGAACTCAAAATTTAGTCATGAAGAAGAGACGTCATGAACAATGAGTTGGATACAGGGTATGTATATCTTAATAGACAAAGTAATTGCTAAAACTTAAAATCGTAGTTTCTGTCTGTAAAAGAAAGGGAATAACGGTTGTTCTGTCGACTCAGTTTTTGATATGTCAAATGCAATCTTGGTAAGCATAATGATGTCTGTTTGCTAACTTTCTGAGGTGTCATAAAATGCTGTTATCTTGCTCCTTTTTTAAATTGTACTGTGCAGTTGGCCACTGACTTGATATAAAATATGTTTTTGATTGGTGTTCATGATTAGTGTTTTTCTGCCTTGTTTACTTCAAATAAGTTACTCAGTTATAATTATCTAATATTTAAATGTTGTGTTTTGATGTTGGAATAAGAAACTTGCAGAAGTTCATCAAGTTTAATGGAAAACATTTATTAACAAATAATTAGAAATACAAAACTTTGATACCATGTTAACATTTCAGCAGCAATATGACATTTCTTTGATAAGGTTCCCCATGGTAGGCTGATGGAGAAAGTGAAGTCTCATGGGGTCCAGGGTGTACTAGCTAGATGGATAAAGAACTGGCTGGGCAACAGGAGATAGAGAGTAGTAGTGGAAGAGAGTTTCTCAAAATGGAGAACTGTGACCAGTGGTGTTCCACAGGGATCCGTGCTGGAACCACTGTTGTTTGCGATATACATAAATGTTCTGGAGGACGGTGTAGCTGGTCTGATTAGCAAGATTGCAGATGACACTAAGATTGGTGGAGTAGCAGATAGTGAAGGGGACTGTCAGAGAATACAGCAGAATATAGATAGATTGGAGAGTTGGGCGGAGAAATGGCAGATGGAGTTCAATCCGGGCAAATGCGAGGTGATCCATTTTGGAAGATCCAATTCAAGATCGAACTATACTGTAAATGAAAAAGCCCTGGGGAAAATTGATTTACAGAGAGATCTGGGTGTTCAGGTCCATTGTACCCTGAAGGTGGCTGCGCAGGTCGATAGAGTGGCCAAGAAGGCATACGGCATGCTTTCCTTCATCGGAAGGGGTATTGAGTACAAGAGTTGGCAGGTTATGTTACAGTTGTATAAGACTTTGGTTCGGCCACATTTGGAATACTGCGTACAGTTCTGGTCACCACATTACCAAAAGGATGCGGATGCTTTGGAGAAGGTGCAGAGGAGGTTCACCAGGATGTTGCTTGGTATGGAGGACGCTAGCGATGAAGAAAGGTTGAGTAGATTAGGATTATTTTCATTAGAAACACGGAGGTTGAGGGGGGACCTGATTGAGGTCTACAAAATCATGAGAGGTATAGACAGGGTGGATAGCAAAAGCTTTTTCCCCAGAGTGGGAGACTCATTACTAGGGGTCACGAGTTCACGGTGAGAGAGGAAAAGTTTAAGGGAGATATACGTGGAAAGTTCTTTACACAGAAAGTGGTGGGTGCCTGGAACACATTGCCGGCGGAGGTGATAGAGGCGGGCATGATAGCGTCATATAGGATGTATCTAGACAGATACAAGAATGGGCTGGGAGCAGAGAGATACAGATCCTTAGAAAATAGGCGACAGTTTTGGATCAACGTAGGCTTGGAGGGCCAAAGGGCCTGTTCCTGTGCTGTAATTTTTCTTTGTTCTTAGTTCTTTGTTTAATAACCACCTAATTTCTTGCAATGACTTGTAAAAATTTTTACGAAACGTTTCTTTGTCTTTTTGTAAAGAGGACAGGGAGGTGAGTGAGGGGAGGGCAGAAGGGGAGGGAGGCAGGGGAACGGGAAGGAGACAGGGTGGGGAGGGAGGGGAGGGAGGTGAAGAGTGAGTGGAGGATGGCGAGGGATGGAAGCAGGGTTCAATGTCCAAAAGCAACAGCTGCCAGACGATTTTGAACTGCTCTTGCATCATCTGGAGCCTGGGCTTGCATACCTGCACCAGGAGGTATATCTGCATCAGGCTCCATCTTTCCCTCCTCCTGCTCCTCCATTTATGGTGGGAAGTCATCTTCTGGGTGAATGCTCAGTCCATGCTGAAGGGAAAAGTTGTGCAATGCACAACACTCTGCAACTGTCGGGAGCTTAATCTTCACTGTTAAGGCAGTGTGGAAGTTAGAGTTTGGCTACAGGTTCCTTCAGCATTTCACAAACATTTCAGGTTTCTTCAGCATTTCCTTCCTTGCTGAAGGAAAGTCTCCTGACACACATCTCTTCTCATACCATTTCATATGATGTCCTTTGTCTGTACACTCTCAGGCATGGGTCATTGATTTTCTTCCTCCTCAGATGGACATTTAGCCTGACTCCAGTTTTAAATCTGCACTGGATTCTGCAATACCTGTCAGGGAGATAGGTCACTTTTATATGTCAACTAAGCTATTATACTTCCCTAAAGAATTTGAAGTAATCGCTGAGGTTTGTCAGGATCAAAATCGCAACAGGGAGACTCATAAACAACACAGCTTAAAATACATTGCAAACTCCAAATGTACTTTAGCTCCACATCATCTTGGAGGACAGGCGTACTAACATCAGCATTCTTGAAGGAGCCAAGAGCAGCTACATCGAGGCCATGATAATCCAAAATGTACTCGATTGGGCCGGCCATGTGCCTAGAATGTCAGAGCCCTAACTGTCAAATCAAATCTTCTACGCATAGTTCAATCAAGAATCCCGAACAAGAGGAGAACAAAGGAAGCGCTTCAAAGACACCCTGAGGTTTTACCTCAAGAAATGCAAAATAGACGTCAACACCCAGGCGACCCTTGCCCAGAAGAGGCCTACTTGGAGGAACTTCCTGATTGAAGGGACACAATTCTTCATGAACACCCAACAGAAAGAAGAGGCTTGGAAAAGTAGCCTGAGAAAGGAATGACAGCGACCTAGAGTCCAAGGACTGATCCCACCTATCGGAAAACCTGCCAAGTGTTCGTTGAAGATGCGTCTCTAGGATTGGGCTCATCAGCCATGTAAGGACCCTAGGAACCCATGACCAGTAACACTGAATTTCTTAGGTGGACAATCATACTCGTCAGCAAGTGATCGCTGAAGATTATATACACTCCAAACCCACACTATCCATTATAGCTTCTTTAATTTAATTAAGACGCTGCTGACAAACCAAAGTTAAAAAAAAATCTTTCTTCCACTTTCTGTGACTCCCAACTCACTTTATACATTAAAGTACTTATTAATGGAATTAACAGCTTCATGACAAATAAAACGATATCTTTCGTTCACTTTGTGCATTTTAAACATAGTTATAAATACTAAACACTAATATTATTAAACATTAACCTACCAAAAAAATGGTCTCCGAGGTCTCCTGCCTCTGCCTGATGATTCGAGACTGACAAAAAGTGCAAAGAGCAAAGCGTACGAAATGACCTAACATCGGGGCAAACTGGCCAAGTTTTTGTTGTCTATTCATTTCAATTCAGTCGGTTCAGCAAGGCGCTTCCCAAAAAACATTCTAAAATAACGGGTCGGTAATTTGAATGTGGTGCACTTTCAGCGTGCATGTCGTGGGCCAGGACTTCTGTATAATCCTGACGCGCATGTGCGGTGGATAATCTCAGTAAACCCAAAAACTGAACGAAAGTTACAGACCTTAAAATTAAATGGGCTGGAGATCCTTAAGATTAAAAGAGGAGGCCTTAATGAGGTCTTAGTGAAGTATCAAGAAGTATTCCAAGAAGAACTTGGAAAGATTAAAGGATTACAAACTAGGATCCACATAGATCCGGAAGCTACACCAAGGTGTTTAAGGGCTAGGCCCATCATCCTTTATGCTTTAGTGGAATATATTAAAGCATTATTGCGGAGATTAGAAGATCTGGGCATTATCAAACCCATACGATTTGCTGAGCGGGCCACCCCCATCCTACCAATTGATAAACCCGACAAGGCAGAATTTGTGGAGATTATGAGTTAACGATGAATCAAGCTGCAAAGTTGAACAGGTAGCCCAAACCCAAAATAGAAGACCGGCATGCAACGTTGCCTGGGGGCCTAATATATACTAAGTTGGACATGAGCCTTACCTACCAACAACTGGAATGAGATGAAGGATTGAGAACTTATGTCACCATAAACACCCACAAGGAACCGTATACACATTTACCCTTTGAGGTTTCGTCAGCTTGTGCCATCTTCCAGCGGACTATGGAGAACCTATTGCAACGGCTGCCCAAAGTTATCGTTCACATAGATGATGCCCTGATTACGGATCCACTGAGGAGTAACATCTGGCAAATCTGGATGAAGTTTTAAAGAGGCTTCAGGAAGCAGGAGTGCACCTAAAGAGAGAAGAGTGCACCTTTTGGATGAATGAAATGGCTCATCTTGAATACAAGGCTACACCCAATGGAAGATAAAGTGAGACCCATTAAAACGAGACTCATTAAAGAAGCACCAGCTTTGGAGAACATCTCAGAGCTCAGGTCTTTCCCAGGAATGGTTAACTACGATGGACATTTCCTCCCTCACCTATCAACATTGATAGCTCCATGGCACATGTTGTTGTAGAATTGCCAATAATGGTACTGGAAGAATCCACAAAAAGAAGCTTTCAATCAAGTGAAGCAAGCACTTCAACTTTCAAGTTTATTTGTATATTTTGACTCAGAGAAAAAAATTGTGCTTCCGTGATCTGTCACCGTCTGAAGCTGAGGCTGTATTATCCCATGTGATGGTGACCAATTGAATATGTATCAAGACCTTTATCTGTTGTGGAACAGGGAAATTCACAGATTGAAAAGGAAGGCTTGGCCATCATTTATGTTAAGAAATTTCACCAATATGTATTCTTCTCAAGTATAGAGTGGGATGTTGCAGACCTAAGTTTTAAAACATCTTCAATATTATTACCAATCATAAGTCGCTTATAGGACTTTTCAGATAAGATTAGGTAGTACTCCCAATAGCCTCAGCCCGAATTCAGTGGTGGCCATTGTTCCTAGCAGATTACGGACATACTTTGAGCATCAGCCACGGGCTCATAGAAATTGCCAATGCACACGTCCCCTTACTACTGCAAGAGATTGTGATGGACTTCAACTTTATGGATTCCTTGCCCATCACAGCCCAGCAAGTCAAATACTGGACTAACAGGGATCCTTTGTTGTCAAATATCAAGTCCTGATATTGCATGATTGGTAAAACATGGAAGCTTCTGAAGAGATTAAGCTGTATCAGCTCAGAAAGGATGAGGTTAGTTGCGAGGATGGTACCATCCTTTGGGGAACTAGAGTGGCCACCTCAAAAACCAGGAAGAGTTATATCATCCCCATCTGGGCATATCAAAGATGAAAATATCAGTGAGGAGCTACATCTGGTGACCTGGGATTGATGCAGACATAGAACAGATGGTAAAACAGTGTGACCAGTGCCAACTACAACGGAAATTACCTGCCACTATTCACACTGAAACCCTTGGGAATGACCAGGTCAGCCATGGGTGGGAGTCCACATTGATTATGTTGGCCCATTGTAGGGCACAGTGTTTGTTTTGTTGGTGGACACACATTCAAAATGGATAGAGATTTTTGAAACGAAGTCTACAGCGACCCACACTACACTTGACAAGTTATGTCAATACTTTGTAACCCATGGTGTGCCAGAGGTGCTAGTTTCAGACAATGGCACACCATTCACTAATGCTGATGGCCAAAGTTTATGACTTCAATGATGTTAAACACATTAGCATGACACCATACCACCCCTCATCAAATGGGTTAGCTAATCATGCTGTCCAAACATTAAAGACTGGCATGAAAAAACAATCCCCTGCTCCATTGGAGACTAAAGTGACATGTTTTCTCCTGGTTTACAGAACTCCCTGCATACGACAACAAGAGCCATTGCTTAAGGACCAGATTAAGCCCTGTAGTTCCGAATTGGGTAGGGAGGGGGGTGACAAGGCAGAGTTGGGTGTAGCACTATTGCTTCACAGCTCCTGCGTCCCAGGTTTGATTCCCGGCTTGGGTCTCTGTCTGTGTGGTTTGCACGTTTTCCCTGTGTCTGCGTGGGTTTCCTCCGAGTGCTCCGGTTCCCTCCCACAAGTCCTGAAAGACATAGGGCGCGATTCTCCCATATGGGGAGAAATCGTAAGGCTGGCGTCAAATCCGGGCGGGTTTGACGCCAGCCCCCCCCCCCCCCCCCCCCCCCCCTTCCCGACCGGGAACCGATTCTGGTCCGAATTTCGTTAAGCCCGCTTGCCAGAGTTAGCGCCGGCTGACGCGCCATATGACGTCAGCCGCGCATGCGCGGATTGGAAGACTCCAACCCGCGCATGCGCGGATGACGTCATCGCGCATTTGCGCGAAACCCACGCATGCGTGGGCCGGGATGCCCCTCAGCCACCCTGCGAATGGATACTGCGGGGCGGCGGAAGGACAAAGAGTGCGCGGGCATCGGGCCCGCTGCCCGCGATCGGTGCCCACTGATCGCGGGCCCATGGCACCCTTGGCACGGCCGTGGTACTGCCGTGCCAATCGGTGCCATGGTTTTAAAAATCGACAGTTTACGGCCGTTTTTACGAACGGCCAGACCAGGTGTGTTTGCCGTTCGTAAAAACAGCCGTAAAGGGCTGGGAACTCGGCCCATCCATCAGCTGAGAATCGCTGCCGGCCGTAAAAAAACGGCGGCAGCGATTCGTATCGGGAGTCGGGCGTGGGGGGGGGTGGGAGAATAGCGGGAGGGCGTCGGAACAGCGTGGCCGTAAAATTTTACGAGCCACGCTATTCTCCGCACCGTCGGGAGTGCGGAGAATCGCGCCCATGCTGTTAGGTAATTTGGACATTCTGGATTCTCCCTCTGTGTACCCAAAAGGCGCGGAAAGTGGCGACTAGGGGATTTTCACACTAACTTCATTGCAGTGTTAATGTAAGCCTACTTGTGACAATAAAGATTATTATTATTAAGAGAAACCAAATGTTTTTGAAAATAGAGAAGGCATTTGAGATAGGTGAACAACTCTTTGTGAAAAAACTTTGGAAGTGGCCCAAATTGGATTCCTGGAGTTGTGGTGGCCAGAACGGGGCCACTATCGTATAAGGTGCAAGTACGAGACAAGTTAGTGAAGAATCACGTGGGCCATGTGAGAAGGCGAGTGTCATCCCGAGAGCGAGTGCTGCTGCTTCTTATATTACCTTACGTAATATATATGTTACTCTTTTGAACCAGCCAAGTTGTTGTAGTCTTCTTGTAAATATAAACTAATTTATTGAGTAATATAAATCAATATTGTGAGTTCTTTTACTTATACTCAACTAGTAAAATAAAAAAAACAATTGTAGAGATAACTAATTAAATTATGCAATACAATGCTTTGATAACAAATAACTTCTCTCTCTAGTTTTACTATGTCTGTTCTCGCTTCACTCCTGACACACACACTCATCAGAAAGAGTGGGAAAACCATTAATATAGGTTCTGATAGTGAGAGCTCCAGTGTTCAATTACCTATACTAGCATTACATATATTGATCATGTATATTGATACACGGAGATCACTACACTGTCTAATCCATTTGGCCCAAAAGTAGCATGGTGGTTTGCTCAAGAGATGAAGTGGCTAATCCACCAGTGGCGGGCCAAAGTGCTGCTCCCATTGAAACTGAAGAAAGTGAGACACAGATTTCAGAGGAAAGTCTTTGTGAGATAATTGCAGCAGAGTCTCTGTCAGAAATTAAGCTGCAGCCAGTTAAGCTACACTGCTCCCAAGGGAAGAGAAAGTTCTCTGGCAGATTGAGTTTCTGATGGACTGTGTACAAGAAGTGTTTCTCAGTACTGGCGTTTTATTAATGGTGAAACTATCTCATGTATTGTATAATAAGGGACTTAAAGGGGAGGGTATCTGGCCCCCTTAATGCATGTACTTGGGAGGGTCATGTCACCCCCATCATCCAATGGGAACCGAGCACGAGGATCTTGGTGGATAGTGCGGTTTTTTTCAGCCAGAGTAGATCCTGGAGCTAATCGTGATAACATCGTGAAAGACTCTTTGTTAATACCATTTGTAAATGAACCATTTAAATTCATCTTTCTCTATTTTGTTTTGATTGACCTTTAATTTGTTTTTTAAGTGAACGCTGCACTTAAGTGGTGGATCAATTGATCGATTTGCATTCTTCGGCAGGCCTAATGTAGCAGATCCCTTGAAACTCTCAATTTTGTCGAAACATTCTGAGCATTTTGATGTTATGCAATGACCTGAGGTGATATAAGCAGTTTATGAGGTTGATCTGTCTTTTGAGTTCTGATTGAATCTATGGATCATCACTAGTGCAACGTCACGGCATTTTGGTAGACCTATGATCACCCGACCTTTGGTCTCCACAATGTAAAACATCTATGGACCACTCAGAGGAAGTGATTGTACTTGCACTCCATGAATCCCACATAAGGAAGAAGTGAACTATTGTAAGCTAAAGAATTGTGCAGTAGTAGTGTAGTAAAGGAAGGAGTGGCAACCACCAGTTAGTATATATGATGAAATCAGTAGAAGATCTCAAGAGCACACAGATTGGTACAGCTTAATTACGTGTGTCATAAAGAAGGATGGATGATTGAGAGTATGCCTCCATCTACACTACAATGTTTTAACACAGCTTTGAACATTGCCCAAACAAAATACCCATATTAGAAGAGTTAAACTTGGGATTTACAGGTGAAGCTTTCTTCTTGAACTTTGATGCCAAGTATGGCTACTGGTCAAGATATCTTGTGGAAAAGTCCCAAGAGCTTACTACATTACCCCATTCAGATATTGTTTTGAATGACTTCCTTTTGGGCTATCTGTTAGACAGGATCCCTCGCAAGATCACATGGACTGTATTACATGTACTGTGCCAGGTTCATTTGTATTACCAATGATATTGTAGTTATGGGAAGACCAAAGCAAGAACGTGATCATGATCTGCACTTATGATGCAGCAGCACCTAATGAAGGATTAGTGTTCAACGGTCTGAGATGTGGCATCAATGTGCAACAGATCAATGCATTTGATACAATTTATTCCAGTGCTGACAGATGTCCCAACCCAAGTAAAATAGAGGATATTAAATCCATGCCAACTCCTCAAATAAATACTATTTTGAAGATGTCTGTGTCTCTTTAATTTCTTGTCTCCACATTTCAATTTCACTCAAAAATTATCCTCATTAACAGAATTGGTAAGAAAGGAAAAGCCTTTTCTGTGGCATGAAGACTATCAAATGCACTGAAACAGTCATTATCAGAAGCATCGACTTTGCAATTTTGTGATCTTTGGGAAACAACAACGCTGGAAAGTGATGCCTCACATAAAGCATAACTGTTGTGCATTCTTTCTATGTTTACTTTATTTGGTGTGCTTAAAGAGATCTCGGGCAGGATTCTCCCATACCCGGTGGGGCGGGGGATCCCGGCGGGACGGAGTGGCGTGAATCACTCCGACGTCGGCCCGCCCCAAAGGTGCGGAATCCTCCTGGTGTAGAAGGCCTTTGGCGCCACGCCAGCCAGGGCCGAAGGGATTCCGCCGGCCGGCGAGAGTCCGCGCATGCGTGGGAACGTCAGCGGCTCACCTTCGCGTCGGCCATCGGGCGGCTGACACGGCTGGCGCATAGGAAAAGAGTGCCCCCATGGCACAGGCACGCCCGCAGATCGGTGGGGGTGGGAGTGGGATTCACGCCGCCCCCCGGCGATTCTCCGACCCAGCTGGGGGTCGGAGAATCCTGCCCCTCTATGGATAATGGTTCCCAATTCATTGGTAAGCTATTTTAGAATATATGTGAAAATATACCTGAGAAGCTGAATATTGACCACACTACTTCTTCTCCTCATTACCCTAAATCTAATGGTCTACCTGAAAGAATGATTCACACAGCGAAATCTCTAATTCTCAAATTTAGATAGATCAAGCAAGATAGGGCATTGGTGAGTTCACACCTAGAGTATTGTGTGCAGTTTTGATCTTCTTATCTGAGGAAGGCGGTTCTTGCTATGAAGGGAGTGCAGCGAGTGTTTACCAGGCTGATTCCTCAGATGGTGGGACTGTCATATGAGGAGAGGCTAAGTAAGTTAGGATTATATTCATTGGAGTTTAGAAGAGTGAGAGGGGATCTCATAGAAACTGACAAAATTCTAAGAGGATTAGACAGAGTCGATTCAGAAAGAATGTTCCCGATGGTGGGGGACTCCAGAACTAGGGGTCATAGTCGGAGGTTAAGGGGTAAGCCTTTTCGGACTGAGAAATTTCTTCACCCAGAGAGTGGTGATCTGCGGAATTCACTGCCACAGAAAGTAATTGAGGCCAAAACGTTGTGTAATTTCAAGAACAAATTAGATCGAGCTCTTGGGGTCAAAGAAATCAAGAGATATGGGGGAAGGTGGATTCAGGGTATTGAACTTGATGATCGGCCATGATCATAGTGAATAATGGAACAGGTTCAAAGGGCCGAATGGCCTCCTCTTGCTTCTAGTTTCTATGTATGTTTCTATCTATCTATAGATTGCAATATTACATTGGAGAGTGATTCCTTTAATTGCAACTATTTCAACACTGGCAGAGCTCATGTTTGGCAGACCAGTGAGTATCAATTTATCTACTCTTTCCCATTCTAATCTCTCAGAAACTAGAGAATAACATGAAAACTGCAAGAGGGGTAGGGGGTTCACGTGATGAGGCTGGGTGGGTTACCTGATACTGAGGTATGGTGGGCTATGGTCCTCCTTCCCAAGGCATCCTGACAGCCTCCCCCTCTCCCTGGGGAGGGGTTCCCCCTTTCCGGATAGGATCAGTCGATATCCTTCTTGGCCTTGTGTCTTGTGGCTGCCATGGTGTCCCCCCCAAGGGGGTATGTTATTCTTCGTTGACCCGGTGGGTGGAGTTTGGTAGCTAGGATCATGCTTGCTCTTTGTTCTTACTTTTAATCTCTATTAATTTTCTATGGGAGACCCGGGGTTTGAGTTCTAAGGTCTGAGGCCTGAGATTTCCTTTGATGTGTGGTATTCGTTCCCCTCCATTTTGTTTTATAACTCCGATGGTTATCTGTTCTGTCCTGGGCCTGGATTGCATTATGGGTGTGAGTGCAATTTCCCCCCCCCACCTTTGCTTTGGGGTTCCCAGAGTTTTTCTATTCCTCTAATATTTTGCTCAAAGCTGTGAGTATAATGCAACAGTGTTGTTGGCTGTACCCTGCTTGTGTAGACAAACCTTTTATTCATATGAGGAGCACGTTGGGGATTATTTTCCTCAATTCATCCTGTACTGGCATGACTTTTGCTATGTGCTGTACTTCTTTTGCATCGATACCTCTGGCTTTTTTCTCCTTTTCTTTTGTTTTAATGTGACTACTGTTAAAAACTTTAAAATTTCAATCAAAATACTGTTTTTAAAAATTGCAAGCGAAGGTGACCAATGTGCACAATGAAAACGGATACAGAATTTCCAAGGTTAGAGTTGGGATAACAAGTTTACATCAAAGATCACACAGAAGGTATGTGGTAACCAGACAAAGTCATAAGGATTTGTTTGGAACCAAGGTCCGATAAATTCATTGCACAAAAGATGCATTGGTGATGTGTAACCGAGGACAATTCCAGTTCCTCAACCACAATATTGCATTTAGAACAAGATCCAAAATGCAACCAGGAATAACATCCAAGAATGACAATCTAGAGGTCGCTATGAGCTGTTAAAAGAACCTCCAGACAAGGTTACCATTACAAAATCCGTCCATAACAGTAAATTACCTCTTTGTTTTAGTGACCCATGAGGTAGGGTTTTCCCACCCTCCCTGGAGTGTTTTCCAGTGGCAGAGGCGACTTTCCATTGATCACTGGTAGGATCTTCTGCTACCGCCGTATCCATGGCCTTTTGCGTAGCTCGCTTAATCTGCCGTCGGGTGTCACCTTTGGGGGGACCGGGAGGTTCCACTGGTGGGGAAGGGCTAGAAAATCCCACCCATAGGTTTATCTGCTCTATACACTTATGTAGCGGTAACAAAACATGAGCCATGTATTGTAAATAATTATACTTCTTTGGAAGGGGGAAAGTACCTTTGAAAAGAAAGGGGGATGTTTTAATGTCTTTAAGAGATAGCAGCCACCACTAGAAGGGAAGTGTGCCTCAGTTTCACTTCAACCCATGAGCTGAACACTGAGCTGTGGAATATTTTTCCTTTGGAAAGTGTAATAAAACAAAAAATACTTTTGGCTGGATTCTCTGGTCCACTAGCAGTATTTTCCGGGATGGTGCGCCCCCGCCGGCAGTGACATTCCCCTTCCCCGCAGCCAGCCAATGGGGTTTCCCACTGCGGACATCTCACGCCGTCGGGAAACCTGCCAGCGGACTGGAGGATCCCCCGGACGGAGAATTCCGCTGAATGTGTCCATTGTATGTTAAGCAGATACTTGATAGTATTAAAATAATTTACCCCGCACCTACTTGCTTCTGTATTTAACTGTCTTTTGAAAACCAATAGGAAATCGTAGAAATAATAAAGAGGATTTGAGTTTTCTGTGAGTTTCTAAATTTCCTGATGATTACCAAGATTTACAGTGAGAATATATTTAAAGCTGTGCTACATTTAAGGGGTTCCATGGATGTCATAAACCACAAGAGCAAAGGTAATTGGAAGTTTAATGAAGCATATAGCAGATCACTCAGCTGGGACTCCATTTCACTTTGTACTTATCTTACAGCCAACCTCAGAGTATCCTACTCTACAAAATCATTTTGGCAGTAATAAGTATTTAATTAGATTCATGAATTTTTATTTTACCTCCCAGGGATTATGCTGTTTATGTTATATGACAATAACTGAGCTGGTGTAAGCACTCAAACAGATTACACAATGACACAGAAACATGTGACAAGAAAGGCAGTGTTCCCGGAATACTTTCTTGTAGTGCACCAGCAGAATACCATCCTTAATGTCAAAAAAAGTGAGGGCCCTAAGTTAGTCACAACTTTCCTTCAGAGTGTGAACAGAATTTAAGCTTTGGTGAGCATTGCAGAACTACAGGTTTCAGAATGCACCGTTAACACATAGATATTAGATAGCTGTTATGAATCAAAGCAATAATTTGGTACATGGTGGGAGGAGGGGAGATGAGGACAGAACACATCATTAACTACTAATACTGAGGGATAGGATTTCACAGCATCTGGAAAGACACTGCTTGATTAGGGATAGTCAGCATGGATTTGTGAGGGGTAGGTCTTGCCTCACAAGTCTTATTGAATTATTTTGAGGAGGTGACCAAGCACGTGGATGAAGGTAAAGCAGTGGATGTAGGATACATGAGTTTTAGTAAGGCATTTGATAAGGTTCCCCATGGTAGGCTTGTGCAGAAAGTAAGGAGGCTTACTTGGGATAGTGGCGAATTTGGCCAGTTGGATAACGAACTGGCTAATTGAGAGAAGTCAGAGATTGGTGGTGGATGGCAATATTCAGCCTGGAGTCCAGTTACCAGTGGTGTACCGCAGGGATCAGTTCTGGGTCCTCTGCTATTTGTGATTTTCATTAATGACTTGGATGAAGGAGTTGAAGGGTGGGTCAGTAAATTTGCAGATGATACGAAGATTGGTGGAGTTGTGGATAGTGTGGAGGGCTGTTGTCGGCTTCAAAGAGACATAGATAGGATGCAGAGCTGGGCTGAGAAGTGGCAGGTGGAGTTTAACCCTGAAAAGTGTGAGGTTGTCCATTTTGGAAGGACAAATACGAATGCGGAATACAGGGTTAACGGTAGGGTTCTTGGCAATGTGGAGGAGCAGAGAGATCTTGGGGTCGATGTTCATAGATCTTTAAAAATTGCCACTCAAGTGGCTAGAGCTGTGCAGAAGGCCGATGGTGTGCTAGCGTTCATTAGCAGAGCAATTGAATTTAAGAGCTGTGAGGTGATGATGCAGCTGTACAAAACCTTGGTAAGGCCACATTTGGAGTAGTGTGTGCAGTTCTGGTCGCCTCATTTTAGGAAGGATGTGGAAGCTTTGGAAAAGGTGCAAAGGAGATTTACCAGGATGTTGCCTGGAATGGAGATACGAGGAAAGGTTGAGGGTGCGAGGCATTTTCTCATTAGAACAGAGACAGATGAGGGGCGACTTGATAGAGGTTTATAAGATGATTAGGGGAATAGATCGAGTAGACAGTCAGAAACTTTTTCCTCGGGTGGAACAAATCATTACAAGGGGACATAAATTTAAGGTGAATGGTGGAAGATATAGGGGGGATGTCAGAGATAGGTTCTTTACCCAGAGAGTAGTGGGGGCATGCAATGCACTGCCTGTGGAAGTAGTTGAGTCGGAAACATTAGGGACCTTCAAGCGTCCATTGGATAGGTACATGGATTAGGGTAGAATGCTGGGGTGTAGATTGATTTGTTCTTAATCTGGGACAAAAGTTCAGCACAACATCGTGTCCTATGTTCTATGTACTCCGACCAAGCGAGGAACAAGCCAGCGACGGGGATCGAGCCAGCGCCAGAGATCGGCCCCCCTCCCCCCCCCATGGCAGGAAAACGCAGGGAGCATGCGAGGACCGAGCCAGCGACGGGGATCGAGCCAGCGCCAGGGATCGACCCCGCCCTCCCCCCCCCCCCATGGCAGGAGAACGCAGGGAGCATGCGAGGACCGAGCCAGCGGCGGGGATCGACCCCCCCACCCCGCATGGCAGGAGAACACAGGGAGCATGCGAGGACCGAGCCAGCGGTGGGATCGACCCCCCCCCCTTTGCCGGCGGCAACCATGAGGCAGGCGGCAGAACAAAGAAGGACACCCGGCCCAGCCAGAAGTCCCTCTCTCTCTCGACCCTCCTGACCCGGCGTGTGGGTAAGTGAGAGGAAAAAAAAAGAACTTCCCCAAAAACCTTTTTGAAGAGGAAACATGTAAAGAGAAAATCTTTCGCTTTTTAAATAAAAATTATTAAAAATTTTTTTTTTTTTGAAAAAGGGGTTTAAAAGAGGGGAGAAAAAAGTGTCAAAAGAGCGAAGGGAAGGGGAAAAGAAAAGGGGGAGAAATGAAAAGGGAAAGGGGGTGAGAAAAGAAAAGGGGAAAAAGAATGCCAGAAGGTTGCCAAAGCAGAGGGAGAAAGGGCACCAGAAGCAGAAGGGGCCATGGGCGAGCCCACTTAGACAGACTAACGAAGCGGCAGAATGAAAGGTTTGCCGCACCAAAAAGAACTGGGCAGACAGGAGCTTTTTTCCCTTGGGCCAGGGGGGAACTGGAACAAGAAGGCATCTTTTGCTAAGACGCTGAGGGAACATCAGCAGGAAAACAAGGCAGAGGCCAGAGCAGACATGGAGGCCGCAGTGCAGGCAGCAATAGCCAAGACCTGGCGGGGGTGCAGCTCACCCTTGGCAGAGCAGAGGAGAAACTGGAAGCCCAAGAGGCGACCATTAAAGAGCTGGAAAAAGCCGCGACTGCTCGAGAAGGCAGAATGTCAGGATAGTGGGCCTTCCAGAGGGGATCGAGGGTAGAAACCCCACAGCATACGTGGCCGAGATGCTGGTCAACTTGCTGGGAAGGGAAACTTTCCCCAACCCACCTGAAATGGACGGAGCACACCAGTCGCTGCGCCCAAAGCCCAAGGCATGGGATCATCTGAGGGCAGTCATAGCTAAACTGCACCGGTACCAAGGCAGGGAAACAATCCTGCGCTGGGCCAGGCAAAACAGAACCTGCAAATGGGAAGGACACTTCACTGGAGTCTACGAGGACATTGGGGCAGACCTCGCCAGGAGATGGGCTGAATTTAATAGAGCGAAAGCAGCTCTTCACAAGAACAATGTACGTTTTGGTATGCTGTACCCAGTGAAACTCTGGGTCACATACCAGGAAAGAGAGTACTTCTTCAAAGCCGCAGCCAAAGCAAACATGTTTGTCGAGGAACACGGGCTGGAAAGTCGACAGTAAGGGTAGAAATAATGGGCCCTTAGCAAGGGGCAACAGCACGCCAATGGTGGGGGGTGGGGGGGAGGGGTGAGGCAACGCCAGGCCCCCCCGTCCACGCCACGGCAAGCGCACTCTGAACAAAAAACAAAAAGCAAACCACAACCCGAGGGACCACTTCAGGTGCGAGACCAGGTCCCAGCAGGAGGAAATGAGAGTAGCGGAGAAGGGAGAGCAAGCAAGAGGAGTGCAGGGTAGGACGGCAGAAGAGCAGGCAGAAAACTGCAGAGGTCGAGTGAGGGAGAAGCGAGACAGTAACTCCCAAGAGTGGGGCCACCGCACTAGCATGAAAGCTAGCGCCGGAGGCATGCAACAACGTAGGGCACCCCAATAGGGGGGGACAGCGCCAGGCAGGGGGGAGGGGGGGACCACTCAACAGAGACGGGAGAGCCAACGGGGATAGGAGCAGGGGAAAGAGGGACAAAAGAAAGGTATACGGGAAAGGGGAGAAAAAGAAGGGGAAATGGAGAGACCGGGGGAACGGGGGGGGTGGGGGGGGAGCACACAGGTAAGGAGGGACAAACAAGGCTAGAAAGAGAATTACAATAGAGCTACAAAGTGCCACAACCAAAGGCTCGGAACAAGGAATCGCTGTAAGCAACCACCCAGTACGGTCTACGGCCGAAGGGAGACTCCAAAGTGCAGGGGACTACCCGCGTGGTGGACACACAGTGGGCAGCCATGTCTGGTACCCCCTGGACAACGGAAAACCCGGAGCACAGGCACCTGACCGCATGGAGAGAGCAGTGACAGCGGCCATCCTGGACGGCCCCCGAACAAGGGGGAACCCCAGAGGGCAGGGACGTGTCCACCAGGTAAGTACGTTTAATCCCACAGGAGTGGGGGGGACAGAAGCCCCCCACCAGGATAGTCACCTGGAATGTAAGGGGACTCAACGGCCCAGTGAAATGATCCAGAGTCCTCAACCACCTAAGAAATATGAAAGCCGACATAGTCTTCCTCCAAGAGACACACCTGAGGGAGCAGGACCGACTGCGGGTAAGAAAGGGCTGGGTGGGGCAGACCTACCATTCCTGCTATGGGACGAGAGCCAGGGGGGTAGCAATACTGATCAGCAAGAAGACGATGTTTAGGTCGCGAAGCCGGTTATGGACGCAGGGGGAAGGTACGTCATGGTCAGCGGGGCCCTGGATGGGGCACCGGTAGTACTAGTTAACATGTATGCGCCCAAATGGGACGACACGAACTTCACCAAAAAGACCATGCAGAAATCCCCGACACAGCGACGCACCGACTAATCATGGGGGGGACTTCAACAGTGTACAGGACCCAACAACTGGCAGACCAAGCTCCAAAACATGGAGGTTGGACATTGCCCTACTAGCTGACAAGGCCTTCAACAAAAATATATCACAGGCGATAGCAGAGTGCACGGAGAACAACCAGAACGGGGAGGTCTCACCCTCCACATTCTGGGAAGCGCTAAAGGCCGTACTAAGAGGGGAAATCATTGCTTTCAAAGCACGAAGAGATAGGGAGGAAAGGGTGGCTAGGCAGAAGCTGGTCGACTCCATACTGGAGGTAGACCGTAAACACTCCGAGGCCCTGACCGTAGAGCTCCGGCGGAGAGGAAAGAGCTGCAAAGGAACTTTGATCTGCTCTCCACCAGGAAAGCAGTGCACCAACTCCGCCAGGCACGCGGGGCCCTGTACGAACATGGAGACAAAGTCAGCCGCCTGTTGGTGCACCAGCTGAGAAAGCAGGCAGCCACCAGAGAAATTGCGCAAATCAGGGATACCAGAGGCACATTGGAAACAGAACCAGAGAGGATTAACAAAACCTTCAAGGCCTTCTAGCAAGAGCTGTACACCTCAGAGCCCCCAAGGGGGAGTCTGGGATGAAACGGTTCCTTGATGGACTTGACATACCAGTCGTGGGGAGGGCAGAAAACGGGGCCTGGAAGCACCACTAGCACTGGGAGAGATCATGGACAGCATTAGCTCCATGCAGGCGGGGAAGGCGCCGGGACCAGACGGGTTCCCGGCAGACTTCTACAAAACGTTTGCGACAGCATTGGCCCCGCACCTGCGGGAGATGTTCACAGACTCGCTAGCTAGGGGCACACTGCCACCTGCGCTAGCACAGGCCTCAATCTTTATGATACCTAAGAAAGATAAAGACCCAACGGAATGAGGGTCATACAGACCCATCTCACTGCTGAACGCAGATGCCAAAATACTGGCCAAAATCCTAGCCAAAAGGCTGGAAGACTGCGTACCAGAAGTGGTCGCAGAGGACCAGACGGGTTTAGTCAAAGGTAGGCAGCTAACCTCGAACATCAGATGCCTGCTGAACGTGATAATGACCCCTTCGGGGAGAGAACACCAGAGGTGATCGTCTCCCTAGACACAGAAAAGGCCTTCGACAGAGTTGAATGGAAATACCTCATAGAGGTACTGGAGCGGTTCGGGCTTGGAATAGGGTTCATCACCTGGGTAAAACTGCTATACAACGCTCCCATGGCGAGCGTACGGACCAACAACACCAACTCCGGATACTTCCAGCTGCAAGGGGCACCAGACAAGGATGCCGCTGCTGTTCGCTTTAGCTGTCCAGGGTACTGCACAGCCTTCTTCGAGGCAATGTCCAAAGTGGTGAGGGTGAGGATGGAGCCATGCCCGAAAGTGGCGGTCTTCGGGGTATCAGACCAGCCAGATCTATTCCTGTGGAGGAGGGCGGACTCCCTGGCCTTTGTCTCCTTGATCACCTGCTGTTCGGCTGGCGGTCAGCAGCACCACCCAAAGCTGCAGACTGGCTGTCCGACCTCTCAGAATCTCTCCAAATGAAGAAAATCAAATTCGCTATCCGTGGGTCAGACGACAGATTCCACAGAATGTGGGAGCCATACACCCAATTGTTCCGGGACTTGTTTGTGGCCAATGAACAAGCAGAAGAATAGCCAGGTAGCCAAGAATCAGGGGAAAGTAGCCACTCCGGGGAGGGAGCGATAGACGGAGTGGGGGGGGGGGGGGGGGGCTTGGGGTGGGCGGATAGCAGCTAAACCTAAGAGGAATGAAAGATGAACCACAGGAGAAGGGGAGGGGGTGAAAGAGGGAGGAGACAGGGAACAATAGAGGGGAACTAGTGAGGTGGGGGAGAGGCAAGGGAATGACAGCCAGAAAGAGGGAACGGGAAACAATAACAAACTTGGCATCCACAGGAACAGAGAACAAAGAGAATCCAAGCGAAAGACGGGGCGAATGGCTGAAGCAGAGGTGATCGTGAGACGACATATGCAGCGAAAACTGTCCAGAGACCATCTCCAAGAAGCAAGCGACAACACCAAATCCATTCACGTATTTCCCTCTGTAATTGTTCTGTATTTGTTTCCCAGGCGCCCAAAAGTATATGTAACCCCCCCCCCCCCCCCCCCCCCCCCCCCCCCCACAAACAGATGCCTACTTATCTGCTAAAAACAATACTGCCAATTGTACAGAGCTGCTGTTGTTGAACATAATACCCTACCAGTTATTTTATTCGAACTTTTTTTGTTGTTGTTTGTTTTGATTTTTGTGCGTGTTCCCTTCTCTTCTATGTATATATATATTTATATTCTATTTTGTGTACATAACACTAAATATACTTTATTCAAAAACCCAATAAAAACATTTATAAAAAAAACTACTAAGACACCTTTGTTAGATGATCTTAATGATTGAATTACTAGTCCTTAATGCACTAAATAAGCTCTAGTATTTAAAAAATTCTACTTGGAAGTTAGTCAATTTATGATTACGTTGCACAGACGATTTTCTCTGTAGCATTGTCCAGGCTTGTCCACCCTTCTCACACCTGCCCAATTTTGCTTTCCGTTGATATGAATGGAGATTAAAATTGACAGAGTGTAAAATGGATAAATGACCAAATACCCCTATGTTTCCTGCCAGGCAACTTGTGTTAAAATTTCTCATTAATACCTTTGACCTGTTAATAATATGGGATTTCGTCGGAAATTAGATTAATTGTGATGGCGAATTATGATAAGAAATGACCTCCTCCACTTGATGCAGTTTTATAATCATCTGGCCAGGAGGTGAGAGAGTGACTGGTTCGCCTGCTGACTCTCTTGTAACAGAGTAGATTTTTGGGAGTTAGGAGAGATCTGGGATAAGTTTGGTAACTGTTTTGGGTAACATTTAAATGGCAAACAGGTTAAAACCATTCAAAGGAATCCTGTCTCTTTAATTGATGAAACAGGTTGTATGTGACTGTCTCTGGAGGGCTAGAGTAAGCCAGCCTGAAGCAGCTGATGTATGAATGCTGCTGCAGCAAAATAACCAGAGTCTTTGCAAAGACATATTGAAAAATCTGTTACAGTATTTTTTTGTCATTGTCAGGAATTAACAAGCCTGATTCCTAGGAGGTAGCATAAAAACTCATTAATCTAATTAAATACTTCTTATTGCCAAAATGACTGCGGAGAAGGAGGCTTGCTGTAGGATAAGTACAAAGTGAAACAGAGTCCCAGTTGAGAAACAAACAGCAGAGTTGAGTGATCTGCTATATGCTTCATTAAACTTGTAATTACCTATCGGTTCTAACTAGTTCAAACAACATTAAATGAAATTCACATATGACTTAATGAAGCTCACATTTTCAACTCTCAGTAATTATTCCATCTCGAAGCAAAATAATGGATCAATCCTTAAATGTTAAGAAATAGTTTATTCAAAGCCCGGTAAGTCATGTACTTTTAGACACAGGGATTTGGATTACAAACAGAATGTTCTGTCATCCGATGTGTCAATGTAGAAATGAACAGTTTAGAAGTATGTCGATGTGAGATTATTTGACCTGGGATGCCTCATTGGCGAACCTCTGTGTCAGAAACCTGCGGCTATTATTTTCAGTCACTTGCTGCTTTCTCACCAAAAATCAGCATTCTTCAAACCACCCCCCCCCCCCCCCCCCCCCCCACTTATTACAGCACTGTGGGTGTACCGACACCAAATGGGACTGTTAGCAGTTCAAAAGAAGGTGGCTCACCACCACCTCCTCAAAAGCAACAATTTGTGGCCTTGCTCCCAATGCTCACAATGCTTATTATTATATAATTTTATGTGTGCGATGGATACTGTAAGGATCAGTACTTGGGCACCAGCTATTCACAATTTATATCAATGATTTGAATATGGGCATCAAATGCATTGTTTCCAAGATTGCGGATGCCACAGACGAGGTTGAAATATGTGTTGTGAGGACTATACAAAGAGCCTGTGGAAACTCAGTCATTGAATATGTTTGAGGCAGAGATCTACAGATTTCTCGATACCAGTGGCATCATCGTGAAGGAAAAAGTGTTGTGCTAGATAATCAGCCATAATCGACTTGCAGACTTGAGGGACTGAATGGCCAATTCCTGCTCTTTTATTCTTATGCCCCTTTGGAGCATTGAGCTCCAAAATAGCTCTGTTATAAAACCAGCATTGCATGTTTATTAATGTCATCACCTATCTCCTCTGTATACATCTGGCTGAAATGAACCACATGCTGCTAATGCCTTCGACCATATGGCATTCAGCGTAGTTCACATCAAAAGAGTGCAGCACACAGAAACTCCCGTGTTGGTAATGCTGCGCACTTCAATTTTGTGCCCAATGCTCTGGCTAGGGCTAAATGAGAGAAATAAGGAGAAACTCCTTAGTGTGGGCGTATGTTACCGACCCACCGCACCTGACAGCCAATATTTATGAGCTTTTTCACAGGGAGGTAAAGTGCACATCCGGCAGAAAGAACACTTTAATAGTGGAGTGTTTAAATTATTTGGAGATGGAATGAATTGGAGATTGAATGGATTGGAATAAAACAGGTCATGAATTTCTGGAGTTGGTAAGGAACAACACTACAGGACTAAAATCAGATTGTAATTGATTCAATAATGATCAATAATCAGGATACTGTGGCAGGGCTTGAAATGGGGAAGCAACTGGGAAATCATAGAGCTGCCTGTTGTCGAGATGCTGTCACCATGTTGCCACGCACCCCTTTCTCACCATTCGGTCGGTCAATTCCTCCCCATCCGGTGCATCATCCTGCAGTACCTCATGCAAGATCCAAAGAGGAGACCCTTATGGAGGAGTCACCCCAGCAGGGAATGTCCTTAACTTCCTGGGGCACTGCACCCAGCATTTTTGGGACTGGGGGTGGGGGGTCGTGAACCTTTTCCTTGCAGCCTGGAGGCGAACCTGCAAGGAGGCATCGCTAACTGCCACACAGTACCTTCCCTATATAGCATGTTTGCTGTTGGCTCCCTGTCCAACTCTTGATCCCTTGGAATGTTGAGACAAAGGTGGAGGGGTGCACACTGGAGGCAGTGGCTTCTTAACAACTGCTGTTGCAGAGATTGGTATCAAAGCAGTAAGATTAAATGCAGGGTTTGCAGGCCTCTAAAAGTGGCGCCAACACCTTCCCCTGTGTCAGATGACCCTGAGATTAGCACCCCATGGTCCCTCCTCAAGCTATGGCCAGACCCCATTCTTCTGGGCCATTAATTGGCTGGCCGCCGGGTGATATGGTCCGGCTGATGAGACCTGTGCCTCGCACACAAAGTTTAGTTCCTGGAGACCCCCCTACACACGGTCATTTCAATACCTGTAAGCTTCGACAATAAAACGATTATAAGCTAACCATGGGAAATTGAAAGCAGGGGCATGGGAACCTGGATTGTAGTTTTGGGGTACGGGAGATTGAGAGTATAGAGGTCAGGAGCACAGATTTGACTTCGCAGGAGGGTGCCAGTGTTCAGGTAGGTGGTTTGAAGTGTGTCTACTTCAATGCCAGGAGTATACGAAATAAGGTAGGGGAACTGGCAGCATGGGTTGGTACCTGGGACTTCGATGTTGTGGCCATTTCAGAGACATGGATAGAGCAGGGACAGGAATGGTTGTTGCAGGTTCCGGGGTTTAGGTGTTTTAGTAAGCTCAGAGAAGGGGGCAAAAGAGGGGGAGGTGTGGCGCTGCTAGTCAAGGACAGTATTACGGTGGCGGAAAGGATGCTAGATGGGGACTCTTCTTCTGAGGTAGTATGGGCTGAGGTTAGAAACAGGAAAGGAGAGGTCACCCTGTTGGGAGTTTTCTACAGGCCACCTAATAGTTCTAGGGATGTAGAGGAAAGGATGGCGAAGATGATTCTGGAAAAGAGCGAAAGTAACAGGGTAGTTGTTATGGGAGACTTTAACTTTCCAAATATTGACTGGAAAAGATATAGTTCGAGTACATTAGATGGGTCATTCTTTGTACAATGTGTGCAGGAGGGTTTCCTGACACAACATGTTGACAGGCCAACAAGAGGCGAGGCCACATTGGATTTGGTTTTGGGTAATGAACCAGGCCAGGTGTTAGATCTGGAGGTAGGTGAGCACTTTGGAAACAGTGACCACAATTCGGTGACCTTTACGTTAGTGATGGAAAGGGATAAGTATACCCCGCAGGGCAAGAGTTATAGCTGGGGGAAGGGCAATTATGATGCCATTAGACATGACTTAGGATGTGTTGGTTGGAGAAGTAGGCTGCAAGGGTTGGGCACACTGGATATGTGGAGCTTGTTCAAGGAACAGCTATTGCATGTTCTTGATAAGTACGTACCAGTCAAGCAGGGAGGAAGGGGTCGAGCGAGGGAACCGTGGTTTACCAAAGAAGTGGAATCTCTTGTTAAGAGGAAGAAGGAGGCCTATGTGAAGATGAGGCGTGAAGTTTCAGTTGGGGCGCTTGATAGTTACAAGGAAGCGAGGAAGGATCTAAAGAGAGAGCTGAGACGAGCAAGGAGGGGACATGAGAAGTCTTTGGCAGGTAGGATCAAGGAAAACCCAAAAGCTTTCTATAGGTATGTCAGGAATAAAAGAATGACTAGGGTAAGAGTAGGGCCAGTCAAGGACAGTGGTGGGAAGTTGTGTGTGGAGGCTGAGGAGATAAGCGAGATACTAAATGAATACTTTTCGTCAGTATTCACTCAAGAAAAAGATAATATTGTGGAGGAGAATGCTGAGACCCAGGCTATTAGAATAGATGGCATTGAGGTGCGTAGGGAAGAAGTGTTGGCAATTCTGGACAAGGTGAAAATAGATAAGTCCCCGGGGCCGGATGGGATTTATCCTAGGATTCTCTGGGAAGCCAGGGAAGAGATTGCTGAGCCTTTGGCTTTGATTTTTATGTCATCATTGGCTACAGGAATAGTGCCAGAGGACTGGAGGATAGCAAATGTGGTCCCTTTGTTCAAGAAGGGGAGTAGAGATAACCCCGGTAACTATAGGCCGGTGAGCCTAACGTCTGTGGTGGGTAAAGTCTTGGAGAAGATTATAAAAGATACGATTTATAATCATCTAGATAGGAATAATATGATTAGGGACAGTCAGCATGGTTTTGTGAAGGGTAGGTCATGCCTCACAAACCTTATCGAGTTCTTTGAGAAGGTGACTGAACAGGTAGACGAGGGTAGAGCAGTTGACGTGGTGTATATGGATTTCAGTAAAGCGTTTGATAAGGTTCCCCACGGTCGGCTATTGCAGAAAATACGGAGGCTGGGGATTGAGGGTGATTTAGAGATGTGGATCAGAAATTGGCTAGTTGAAAGAAGACAGAGAGTGGTGGTTGATGGGAAATGTTCAGAATGGAGTTCAGTTACGAGTGGCGTACCACAAGGATCTGTTCTGGGGCCGTTGCTGTTTGTCATTTTTATAAATGACCTAGAGGAGGGCGCAGAAGGATGGGTGAGTAAATTTGCAGACGACACTAAAGTCGGTGGAGTTGTAGACAGTGCGGAAGGATGTTGCAGGTTACAGAGGGACATAGATAAGCTGGAGAGCTGGGCTGACAGGTGGCAAATGGAATTTAATGTGGAGAAGTGTGAGGTGATTCACTTTGGAAAGAATAACAGAAATGCGGAATATTTGGCTAATGGTAAAATTCTTGGTAGTGTGGATGAGCAGAGGGATCTCGGTGTCCATGTACATAGATCCCTGAAAGTTGCCACCCAGGTTGATCGGGTTGTGAAGAAGGCCTATGGTGTGTTGGCTTTTATTGGTAGAGGGATTGAGTTCCGGAGCCATGAGGTCATGTTGCAGTTGTACAAAACTCTAGTACGGCCGCATTTGGAGTATTGCGTACAGTTCTGGTCGCCTCATTATAGGAAGGACGTGGAAGCTTTGGAACGGGTGCAGAGGAGATTTACCAGGATGTTGCCTGGTATGGAGGGAAAATCTTATGAGGAAAGGCTGATGGACTTGAGGTTGTTTTCGTTAGAGAGAAGAAGGTTAAGAGGTGACTTAATAGAGGCATACAAAATGATCAGAGGGTTAGATAGGGTGGACAGCGAGAGCCTTCTCCCGCGGATGGAGGTGGCTAGCACGAGGGGACATAGCCTTAAATTGAGGGGTAATAGATATAGGACAGAGGTCAGAGGTGGGTTTTTCACGCAAAGAGTGGTGAGGCCGTGGAATGCCCTACCTGCAACAGTAGTGAACATGCCAACATTGAGGGCATTTAAAAATTTATTGGATAAGCATATGGATGATAAGGGCATAGTGTAGGTTAGATGGCCTTTAGATTTTTTCCATGTCGGTGCAACATCGAGGGCCGAAGGGCCTGTACTGCGCTGTATCGTTCTGTAATGAACTTAACTTAAGATGTGGTTTGCATCCACTTCTACTCATTCGGAGTGAACTGCATTTTATCGGATCATCAATCTTTTTCTGTCGGCTGTGTAAGTCTGCCAGCACCTAATTCCTGTTTCCCAAATGGAAAGACCAAGACTGTTCAGCACAGTGGGCGGCAAGGTAGCATTGTGGTTAGCACTGTTGCTTTACAGCACCAGGGTCCCAGGTTCGATTCCTGCTTGGGTCACTGTCTGTGCGGATTCTGCACGTTCTCCCTGTGTGTATGCGCGGGTTTCCTCTGGGTGCTCCGGTTTCCACCCACAAGTCCTGAAAGATGCGCTTGTGAGGAATTGGACATTCGGAATTCTCCCTCAGTGAACCCGAACAGGCACAGGAGTGTGGCGACTCGGGGCTTTTCACAGTAACGTCATTGCAGTGCTAATGTAAGCCTACTTGTGGCACTAATAACTATTATTATTACCCTTTTTCAACAGATCTTAGACCCAAGGACCACCTGGGGTATATTGCATTGGATTTATGGGGTAGTCCAGGAATGCTCCATGCTGTACCCCAAACAGGACGTCGGGATAGATGCATTCAACCTGCCTCAATTTGGTATTTCCTGCCCATGTAAAAATCTACAGAAACCAGCGGATCCACGTTCTTATCCCAACATCTGACCCCAATCTCTTGGCACAACACCAGCAGAATCCGGCCCCCAATTCCCCACGCATCCCCAGAGGCAGAATTTCTGGGCATTTTCCTGCCCGCAGGAAATGATGCAAAGGAACATTTGCAGAACATCTCTGCAAAAGAAAGATAAAATGACATTACCTTGAATCTAACTGAGTTATACTTTCTTGAGCAGCTTCACTCTCCTGGAGCCAAGCAGAAATGGCGACAGTTGTAAGTGGTTTTCATTCGTATTCACAGTAATAATTATGCCTGAGTTCCTCAGACATAAATCGTAAAACTTTGCATGTGAGAAAGGTACATTAATTAAGCAAGGTTATTGAAATGTTACTGAGAAGTTAACAGTACATGTCATATATTAAATTATATCCTTTTTATCATTTTATGTCTCTGGTGTGAATTTTAAACAGAAGCGTTGAATAATATTTTCCCATCACATTGCCTAATATTCATAATTTAATATGTGGAAACCTTCAGCATATTACAATGATTTCAATTTGCCCTGCCAGATGATGACTGGACTGTTTCAGATATGATTTAGTCAGCAGTCTACAGGTCAGTGCCAAACCCAATTAAACCTGGACAATTTAAAAGAGAAAGAAAATAAAAAATTGCACTTCAATAGTGCCATTCACATCCTCAGGTCGTAACAACACAGGGTCGGTGGGTATGCACTCACAATTAGATTAAGGGTCAGAAGCTGGTGAGAACATGCTGAACCTCAGGCAGATGACAGGCTGCTAGAGTTGGCAACTCTGCCAGAGGTGATGTACAGCAATGCGCAGAGGACACTTTCCAGGCCATGAGTGCTATCATTTCCCTCTTGCCTGCATGCTTGGCTTCCTCCAGCAAGGGATTGGCAAGTCTCATGGAGAACCATATCCAGCAGGTCAGTCAGTGGATGCCAAGATGTGTTCAGACATACATACCATCGACTTGTCCATGGGATCCAGCAATGGAATGGTGAGAGAGGCACATAGCACTTGGAGTCTTCACCAGCAGGGAGGTACAAATATGCCTGGAGTGCCTGTCTTCCATATCTGGGAACTTCACTCAGGGGAATTTGTGTGTGGACAGCTGCTCCTCAGCCCCTCTGTCAGTGACTCCAATTACAGTGTCGTGCTGGCAGGGGAGACTCCTGCACCTGTGTAAGTGGCCCTCAGCATGAGAGGGCCCTCATGCCTCAGGCAGCCTGAGACAGCAACTGAGGTCATCCCAAGCAATGGGGCAGCCCAATAAGCAGCATGCCTGTGTTTTAGCTGCGAGCACAGGGATTTCACCTCATAGAAGTCTGGCTGGCTTGGTGGCACTGTTGTCTCACAGCTCTAGGGTCCCAGGTTCAATTTCTGTCTTGGGTGACTGTCTGTGTGAAATTTGCACCACGTCTGCGTGGGTTTCCTCCGGGTGCTCCAGTTTCCTGCCACAGTCCAAAGATGTGCAGGTTAGGTGGATTGGCCATGCTAAATTGTCCCTTCGTGTCCAAAAGGTTAGGTCGGGTTACGGGGATAGGGTGGAGGCGTGGGCTTAAGTAGGGTTTTCAAGGATCGGTGCAGACTCGATGGGCCAAATGGCTTCCTTCTGCACTGTAAATTCTATGACATTAGCACATCTAAGCATGTTAAGAAGAGCACTGAGGCACACATGGGGTTCACGGGTGTTTAAACTTTATACTTGTTGAGGCCTGATAGAATAGTACTAATGAATCTGTCGCAATGATTACTGGTGGGAGGGCAGCACGGTGGCGCAGTGGGTTAGCCCTGCTGCCTCACGGCGCCGAGGTCCCAGGTTCGATCCCGGCTCTGGGTCACTGTTCGTGTGGAGTTTGCACATTCTCCCCGTGTTTGCGTGGGTTTCGCCCCCACAACCCAAAGATGTGCAGGATAGGTGGATTGAACACGATAAATTGCCCCTTAATTGGAAAAAAAATTAATTGGGTACACTAAATTTATTTTTAAAAATAAAAAAAAATGATTACTGGTGGCCATTCACGCATTTTGTTGCTGTCAGTGGACTGCTACTGCTAGCGTTGAAGTTGGCCATGTTGGGTCAGTACCTCAGCTTTGGTCAGTGTGCATTGTGAACCTGGTTGCTGGTCAAGGGAGTGAGATATAAATGAGACAACAATCAGTCTACATTAAGAATTAGAATTCCTACAGTGTAGAAATTGGCTATTCAGCTCATCAAGCCTGCACGGATCGGTGTAACCCTGTAACCCCACCTAACCTGCACATCCCGAGACAATAAGGGGCAATTTAGCATGGCCAATCTACCTAACCTGTACTTCTTTGAACTGTAAAGGAAACCAGAGCACCCAGAGGAAACCCACGCAGACACGGGGAGAAAGTGAAGACTTCATACAGACAGTCACCCGAGGCTGGAATTGAACCTGGGTCTTTGGCGCTGTGAGGCAGCAGTGCTAAACACTGTGCCACTGTGCTGCCCTTAGCATTTAAGGTCTTTATTGCACTGACATTAAAAGGACATCATGGTCACAGGATCAAGGAATAAGTCATTTGTGTACAACACTAGTTTGGCCTCAGCTGGAGAACTGCATCGAGTTCTGTGTGCTGCACTTCAGGAAGGAGGTGAAAGCATTAAAGAGAGTGTGGAAACAATTCACAAGAATGGTTGCAGCAATGAGGCATTAAAGTTATAAGATAGATTGGAGAAGTTAGACCATAAGACTATTAGACATAGGAGCAGAATTTGGCCATTCAGCCCATCGAGTCTGCTCTGCCATTCAGTCATGGCTGATATGTTTCTCATCAACATTCTCCTGTCTTCTTCCCATAACCCTGATCCCTTATTAATCAAGAACATATCTATCTCTGTCTTAAAGACACTCACTGATTTGGCCTCCACAGCCTTCTGCAGCAAAGAGTTCCACAGATTCACCACCCTCTTACTGAAGAAATTCCTCCTCATCTCTGTCAGAAAGAATCATCCCTTCAGTCTGAGGCTGTGTCCTCTGGTTCTAGTTTTTCCTACTCGTGGAAACATCCTCCCTATCCAGGCCTCTCAGTATCCTGTAAGTTTCAATAAGATCCCCCCAACATCCTTCTAAACTCCAACGTGTACTGACCCAGAGTTCTCAACTGCTCCTCATACGACAAACTCTTCATTCCAGGGATCATTCTTGTGAAACTCCTCTGGGACCTTTCCAAGGCCAAGACATCCTACCTCAGACACGGGGCCCAAAACTGCTCACAATACTCCAAATGGGGTCTGACCAGAGCCTTATACAGCCTCAGAAGTACATCCCTGCTCTTGTATTTTAGCCCTCTTGACATGAATGCTAACATTGCATTTTCCTTCCTAACTGCCGACTGAACCTGCACGTTAAAAGAATCTTGAACTAGGACTCCTAAGTCCCTTTGTGCTTCCTAAGTCTTTTCCCATTTAGAAAATAGTTTATGCCTCCAATCCTCCTTTCAAAGTGCATAACCTCACACTTATCCACATTATATTCTATCTGTCACTTCTTTGCTCACTCTCCAAGCCTGTCCAAGTACTTCTGCAGCCTCTGCTTCCTCAGAACTACTTGTTCCTCTACAGATCTTTGTATCATCTGCAAACTTAGCAACAGTGCCTTCAGTTCCTTCTTCCAGATCATTAATGTATATTGTGGAAAGTTGTGGTCCCAACACCGACCCCTAAGGCACACCACTAGTCACTGGCTGGCATCCTGAAAAATACCCATTCATCTCCACTCTCTGCCTTCTGCCAGTCAGTTAATCCCTTAACACCATGGGGTATTATCTTATAGAACAGCATCCGATACGGCACCTTGTCAAAGACCTACTGGAAATCAAAATAGATCACATCCACTGGTTCTCCTTTGTTTAAATTGCTTGTTACCTCCTCAAAGAATTCTCACAGCTTTGTCAGACATGACCTCCCCTTGATGAAGCCGTGCTGACTCAGTCCTATTTTATCATGCACTTCCAAATACTCCGCGACCTCATCTTTTATTACGGACTCTAAAATCTTATCAATGACCAAAGTCAGGCTAACCGGCCTATAATTTCCCGTCTTCTACCTTCCTCCCTTCTTAAAGAGGGGCATTACTTTAGCCATTTTCCAGTCTTCTAAGACCCTCCCTGCCCCCAGTGATTCCTGAAAGATCACCACCAATGCCTCCACAATCTCCTGAGCTATCTCCTTTAGATCCCTGGGGTGTAGTCCATCCGGTCCAGGTTATTAATCCACCTTCAGACATTTCAGATTCTCCAGAACTTTCTCGTTAGTGATGGCCAACACACTCACCTCTGCCCCTGATTCTTCTAAAGTTCTGGTAGCGCACTGTTGTCTTCCACTGTGAAGACTGATTCAGTTCCTCTGCCTTTTCTTTGTTCCCTATTGCTAGTTCTCCAGTATCATTTTTCAGTGGTCCAATATCTATTCTTGCCTCTCTATTATCCTTTTATATATTGAAAAAAACTCTTGCAGCCTTCTTTTATATTACTAGCTAGCTTAAACTTATAGTTCATCTCCTCCCCCATTATTGCTTTTTTAGTTGCCCTCGGCTCGCTTTTAGAGACTTCCCAGTCCTTAGGCTTCCCACTAATCCTCACCAGCTTGTGTACTTTTCCTTTGCCTTTATGTTGTCCTTGACTTCCGTCATCAGCCATGGATGCCTCACCCTCTCCTTAGCATGTGTCCTCCTCCCAGGGGCTTTGCACAGTAACGTCATTGAAGCCTACTTGTCACAAAAAGCGATTATTATTATAATTTCTGTTGTACCTCCCGAATAACCTCCAAAAACTCCTGCCATTGCTGTTCCACTTTCTTTCCTGTTAGGCTCCCCTTCCAAACAGCTCTGGCCAGCTCCTCTTTCATGTCTTTGTCGTTACCCTTATTTAATTGTAATACCGTTACATCAGATTCCAGCTTCTTCCTCTCAAACTGCAGGGTAAATTCTATCACATTGTGGTCACTGCCCCCTAAGGGTTCCATCATCTTAAGTTCTCTAATGATGTCCGCCTCATTACACATCACCAAATCCAGAATTGCCTGTTCCCTAGTCTGCTCTACCACAAGCTGTTCCAAAATAAATCTCTTAAACATTCCATAAATTCCTTTTTCTGGGATCCGCTACCAACCTGATTTTCCCAGTCCACCTGCATATTGAAATACCCAATGATTATTGTAATATTGCCTTTCTTATATGCCTTTTCTATCTCCTGATTTATTTTGTGCTCCACCTCCTGACTACTGCTAGGGGGCCTGTACATAACTCAAATCCGGGTCTTTCTCCCTTTGCGATTCCTCAACTCTACTTCTATGCCTTCCGACTCTATAATGCTTCTTGCTATCGATTTAAGTTAATTTCTTACGAGCAATGCAAACTCGCCCCCTCTGCCCAGCCCTGATCCCCTTGCAGCCACATCTCTGTGATGCCAACAACATCGTACTGGCCAATTTCAGTGTTTGAAACGAGCTCATTTACCTTGTTCCTTGTTTTGTGAACTGCGCACATTTAGGTACAACATCCTCAGTCCTGCATTGATCGCCTTCTCATATTTGTTCCCTATTTTGCTCTGCCTGAAGTTAGATTCCTGCCACCTTCTATAACCTTCTCGATTACGTGTTCTGGAAACTTTGCTAACATAACTAGTTTAAAGTCGTCCTCATTAACCTGCACTTCTACCTTCTCCTTTAACTGTGATTTTCTAATTCTCCATACAACTGAACCCTTCCCCTTATTTTCCTTTGAGGAAGGAAGGCAGAGAGGAGATTTGATAGAGGTAGTCAAAACCAGGAGGGGTCTGGACAGAGTAGAGAGATAAACTGTTTGGATTTGTGAAAGACTGGAGAACGAGAGGGCACAGATTTAAAGAAATTAGTAAAAGAAGCAAAAAAGTGATATGAGGAGAAACCTTTTTATGCGGCAAATGATTAGGGTTTGGAATCTCGTGCCTGTGCGTGTGCTGAACACAGCTTCAATTGATACATTCAGAAAGGAATTAAACTGTCATTTGGAGAGGGAAAATTTGCAGAGTTACGGAGGGAAGTTGGGGAAATTGCAATCGGTGAATTTCTCATTCAGAGAGTTGGTGCTGACATGATGGACCAAATAGACTCCTTCTGCACCGTAATAATTCTATAATTGTGTGACTAGATGAGATGACTTGAGGCTCTCTTGCACATCTCTCATTCCCCTCATCTCTGGTGCAAGGAGATGTCCTGTCGAACTCCGACCTCCACATTCTCCTCATCAAGTTAAGAGCAGTGATCAATTATGTCACCATTATGGCCTCTCCATTTTGCAGTGCTACATTGTGCAGAGTACTGCAGACCACCATGATCTGTGAGACCCTCACTGGAGTGTACTGAAGGACTCCACAAGATCATTTGAGGCATTGTTCAATGGTTGCGTGGATGGATCTGGGGCAGACATTGTAACTCTTCTCTGCTACAATGTGAGAGTTCCTCACAGGCATGAATAGACATGTCTTCAACGCGCAGCTCGTATCCCCGAGAATCCATCCCTGGAGGTGCTCAACAGGCTGGAAAAGACGTGACATCTAGGCTGTCAAAGTATGTAGACATCAGGGCTGCTACTCAGAAACAGGACATACACCTGAAAGATCTGTTCTCGATGATCACAGACTATTTGCACTGAGATGGAATAAAAGCCTTTCCTGTTGACGAAGTCTGCTGGCTGGTCCACGGGAGACCTGTTGGCCTTGTACATGCTTCTAATGGCTTGAGGAAATCTAGTAATGGTCCTGAGGCAAATAGCCCTCTCTGCCAGATGGGTTGCAGTCAGAGAGATTCCACTCATATCTCTAATGTACTGTTATAAAGAGCCAGATGTTTAAAAGTTGAAAGTCACAGGGACTTTCAGGGGTATGGGCATTTTGGTGTTCACTGAAGACAATGAAGCTCATCCTGTTGCTTGGAGCATAAGTAGATGATGGCTTCCCTTGAGAGCCACGGTCTTTGCTGATACTTGCACTTTAACATGTTAGGTGAGTTAAGTATAATTTTCACCTGAAGTCTGTTCTCTTGCTGCTCCTGATAGTACCTTGGCCTCCCTTCCTAATAATAATAATCTATATTTTCACAAGTAGGCTTACATTAACACTGCAATGAAGTTACTGTGAAAAGCCCCTAGTCACCACATTCCAGCGCCTGTTCGGGTACAGATTACCTTTTTTTTTTTATAAATTTAGATTACCCAATTATTTTTTCTATTAAGGGGCAATTTAGCGTGGCCAATCCACCTACTCTGCACATTTTTGGGTTGTGGGGGCGAAACCCACGCAGACACGGGGAGAATGTGCAAACTCCACACGGACAGTGACCCAGAGCCGGGATCGAACCTGGGACCTCAGCGCCGTGAGGCGGTTGTGCTAACCACTAGGCCACCGTGCTGCCCCTGGGTACAGATTACCTAACAGCACGCCTTTCAGGACTTGTGGGAGAAAAACGGAGCACCCAGAGGAAACCGACACCGACACGGGGAGAATGTGCAGACTCTGCACAGACAGTGACCCAAGCCAGGAATCGGACCTGGGACCCTGGAGCTGTGAAGCAACAATGCAAACAACTGTGCTACCATGCCGCCCCGGATGCTCTTCCTGGATGCTCCTTTACATGGATCTGATGGTCTTCCGAATACTAGGCAAATCAGTCCCATACCAGTTGTTCTCTCACCCGCCCATGCCTAATGCTTGCAGTCAAACCTCCCCCCTTTGTTCCCTTCCAAATGTACCAAAGTCCCTCTACAACCCTTGCCGATTGCCCACTAAACTGCTCCTCCCTCGAGTAGTGGCAGGGAATCTCCTGCATATCCGAGTGCTAGTTTGCTGTGCTTGATGAGGTCAGATAGAAAAGCATCAGGATCTAGAGTGAGTCAATAGCCTTGCGAAGCTCCTCCATTGTTCAATGTACATGGCAGGTAGGCTTTCTCTGATGGTCAGAGTTTCCTCAGTGACCGTGTTCTCCCTGGAGAACCAGGTGGTGTTCACCCATCTCTCCAACTATTTTTTGTAGTCAGTGGTGTCTTCCCATGCCTTTGTTTTCAATTGAGCCTTTATCATTGCAGATACCTTTTTGATCCCTTCATACATATCCCTGACATTCTCTGTGTTGAAGGACACCTGGACATTCTGACAGAGTTGTAGCCAATCATTGGCACATTGCATAACTGTTTGGACTCTTTTTCAAGCAGCTCTTCATGCATTCAGGGTTCTCCCTCGTCTCTGTAATTGATGTGAATGGACCGCTTGGCTTTATCCATCTCATTGATGTTAAGCTCAAACCACTCAGTATTTTTGCACTCTTTTTCCCATTTGTTGAGAGTGCAGTGTCACAAAGCATGTTCCATTTTGCTTCTGCATTGTGTGGGAATGCCAGAGTGTGCTTGTTCAACAGAGTCATGCAACTGGTGGTTCTCAACTGATTAGACAGTAGAAACAGAGGGAGCTGGGTGTATATGTGCATAGATCATTGAAGGTGCCAGAACAGGTGGAGAGTGAGCAAAGCATCCAGCATTCTGGGCTTTATTAATAGAAGCATGGAGTACAAGAGCAAGGAGGTTATGTTAAATTTATACAAGACACTAGTTAGACCCCAGCTGGAATATTGCGTACAATTCTGGATGCCACACTATAGGAAGGATATGAATGCATTGGACAGGATGTAGAAGACGGTTACTAGAATGGTTCCAGGGATAAGAAAATTATGAAGATACATTGGAGAAGTTGGGACTGTTCTTCTTGGAGAGAAGAAGGCCCAGAGGAAATGTAGTGGAGATGTTCAAAATCTGAACAGAGTAAAAAGGAGAAATGTTCCTGCTCGTAAAATGAAATGAAAATCGCTTATTGTCACACGTAGGCTTCAATGAAGTTACTGTGAAAAGCCCCTAGTCGTCACATGCCAGCGCCTGTTCGGGGAGGCTGGTTAGGGAATTAAACCGTGCTGCTGGCCTGCCTTGGTCTGATTTAAAAGCCAGCGATTTAGCCCAGTGTGCTAAACTAGCCCCTAGGATCAAGAAGGAGAGGACACAGCTTTGAGGTGGTTTACACAAAAAGCAAATGTGGTATGAGAAAAAAATTCCTCACACAGCGAGTGGTTCGAGTCTAGAATCCACTGCCTGGAGGTGCAGTGGAGGCAGATTTAATCAAAGAATTAAATTATAGCTTGAACAGAAACATTGTGCAGGGGGAAAAGACAGGAAATTGCAATAAGTCATAATGCTTGTTTGGAGAGCATTGCGGTCACAATGGGCCAAATGGCCCCCTTCTGCATTGTGACAATTTTGTGATTCTGCATTTCTGTGATAATCTGCCAAAAACGGTGGGCGGATTCTCCGTTTGGGAGACATGTGTTCTCCTGCCGGAGCTGAATTGTAACTGGTTTATAATCCCTCTGGGGGCACAAACCAGCAAGCAATTGAGTGTTCCCCGCATGGAAATTTATGCATGGTGTGGAATTTGAGGAATTCCCAGGTAATCCCACTATCGAGCTGCCATCTTGAGCAGGAGGCCTGATAGCGAGGTGCCGCAGCTGGCCACCCCCCCCACCACAAATCGGCCCAGATCACCCCCCCCCCCCCCCCCCCCCCCACCCCCCGCACCGCACAGCAGCCTCCCACCTCCGGATTGCCTGAGTGCCACCCCCACCCCATGTACAAGGGTGACCAGACCCATCCCCCTGGGGCCCATAATAGGGAAACCCCCCACAGAGACACCTGTAATAGGGGGACCCACCATAGGGACCCCCCAGTAATAGGGAGACCACCCCTAGGGACCCCTATAATAGGAAGGCCCCCACAAGGACCCCTGTGAAAGGGAGAACCCCTCCCCCCACAGGGACCCCTGCAACAGGGAGCCCCACACAAAGACCCCTGTAATAGGGAGACTCCCATAGGACCCCTGGAATAGGGGGACCTCACACAGGGACCCCTGTAATTGGGAAACCCCTCACAGGGACCCCAATAATACCGAGGCCCCAAACATGGACGCCTGTAATAGGGGGAACCTCACAGGGAGCCCCCACAAGACACCCCCCCATCCTCACCAGAAAAGAGAGCCCTGTATGGAAGCTAGAGAGCAGTCCAAACAAGGGCAATGAGACGAATTACAGCTGAATCACTAACCTTGCAGCTCCATGTGTCCATTCCTGGAGGAAGATCAGCTGTGCCCTGCATCTGGTTCTCACAGATCCAGGAGCTGCAAGTCACTTGTTGTCTGTGATTGACAGCTTCTACAATCATCTGCAGCTTTGATTCATTCATCGCCCTTCGCGGTTCAGTGGCTTAAGTGGTGAAAGTCCAATGTTTGTAAACATTGACCACATCAAAGAGAGATAAGTGCATTCCAAGCACTAAGTATATTGAAGCATGTGATTTCACTGCAATACCTCTCTTTGATGTGGTTAATGTTTGTAAACATTGGGGTCCATGGGGGGGGGGGTCTCTTTTGGCAGGGGGTCCTTGTGGGGCTCCCCCTAATACAATAGTCCTTGGATGGCTGTGTGTGTGTGTGGGGGGGGGGGGGGGGGGGTCAGGTAGAAGAGGTGTGGGCGGGCAGTATATTTTTGGGGGGGTGGTTGCCCTCGGATGGTCTCTACCAGCGTGTCCATGGCCCACCACGAGGTCTACCATGCCAGGGCCATGCTGTTAGAGACCACATGATTCCTGGCCACGGGGACTGGAGAATCACGGAAGGCCAGAGCATAGGGCGCCGCACCCATTAAATGGATGCAAATAGGTCAGACCCATTTGCATTGATTTGCATATTCCTACTTGTGTGTGGCATGGATCTTGTTCTCGCTGCCTGTGGGGTGGGTTGGAGCATCGCGATCTGTCAGGCAGCGATTCTGATTTTGCCCTCACTCCCAATTCTTCGTTCCATTGAGAAATGTGTTCTGGGCGTCCTGGATGGAAAATCCCATCTGGTGTTTCTGCTTTGAATGATAAAGCATCAAGTGTTGCATCCTCACACTCGTGCACAACAGAGAATGGTTTGTATCACAGTCAGCTCTGTGTTGTTTAAAGAGTCAGGCCTGGTGATGATCAGGTTCAATTGGTGTCAATGCCCTAATCTGCGATGTCCGCAAAGCACATGGTTTGTTATAAAAAAATATGTTCATTACACAAAACTTGTGGCAGCAGAAAAGCTCAAGTAGTCGTGGCACTTCTTTCCCAGAACATGATGTCAAAGACAGGATGGCCAGGCCTAATGGTCTTTGCCCACACATGCATTGCAATTTCCCTGTAGGTAAAGGTGTCCTGACTTGAAGATTCTGCTGATAACAGTGTCAAACTCTTCATAGAACTGTTCTTTCACCTCAGTAGTGGAGCATAGTTTTGGAACAGATAATCATGAAGTTAACTGATCCTGTTTGAGTTGAGGCAGATCAAGCCAACATGTTCTGAATCTTTTGTGTGGGGCGGGGGTTCAACAATCAAGAGCAGTGACGTCTTTACAGTGAAGCTTTATGCTCTGTTCACACATTTCCCCTGAACTTTTCACCCTGCCAGATGAACATACAAATGCTTTGTATTTCTGGTGATCCTTGGTGAGCCAAGTCTATTGTAGCGCTGCTGTATAGCCTACCAGGTTCTATGTAATTCATCACTGTTTTGAGCACGTTATTTACCGGCATGTCGCCTGTCAGTTCTTTGCACATGGTCCTGACATTCCAGCTTGCCAATCAAAGAGTTGGCATCTTCTTTCTTTTCATTTGTTTTGTTGGTTTGCCTGTTGCAGTGGATTCTGTCCACTTGTTGAGTAGGGACTCTAAGCTCCAAGGATCCATTGAATTAGATGGACCATGTGGGTCAGTATCTTATTAATTGGGGTGGTGGTTGACCAGTGGGACACAGTGGCCACCTCCACCAATGGCTCCGAATTGGAGACGGTCGATAGCTTTAAATTCCTGGGGGTCACCATCACCAACAGTCTGTCCTGGTGCACTCACGTTGATGCAACAGACAAGAAAGCCCATCAACGTCTCTACTTCCTACGGAAGCTAAAGAAATTTGGCATGTTTCCATCGCCTCTCACAAACTTCTACAGATGTGCGATAGAAAGCATCCTATCCGGGTGCATCACCGCCTGGTATGGCAACTGCTCAGTCCAAGATCGCAAGAAGCTGCAGACTGTTGTGAACTCAGCCCAATGCATCACACAAACTTGCCACCCCCACATTGATTCTGTATACACCTCCCGCTGCCTCAGGAAGGCAGACAGCATTATCAGAGACCCCTCCCACCCAGGCATTGCCTTCTTCCAGACCCTTCCATCAGGCAGAAGGTACAGATATTTGAAGACTCGCACATCCAGACATAGGAACAGCTTCTTCCCCACAGCTATAAGACTGATCGGACTGATCTGCTCCCTGTAAGAACACTATTCACGACGTGCTATGCTGCTCTTGCTCATGTGTTTGCTTTGTTTGGCCCATTGTTCCGCACTGTAACCAATCACTGTTTGTCGATGTACTATTTGTCAATGTTCTCTGTTGATTATTCTTGTGTCTTCTATATACATACTGTGTACGTTACTCGACCGCAGAAAAATACTTTTCACTGTACTTCGGTACATGTGACAATAAATCAAATCAAATCAAATGAATGGAGAGAGTCTGCAGCACCCAATCTCTATGTCAATCGAATTGGGCTTAACACTCATAACTGCTGTCTGCCGTGTTGTGTTAACGCTCTGTATGCAAAATTGAAGTGTCAACTCCAGGGTGTAAGTGTGGATGCCGCAACAACACAATAACATAAGGACTCACATGTCAGTAGCACAGGAGTTCTCTCTGGTGCGCGGGCAGACACATAGCCTGTAAGAGCTGCTCAGAGTATACAACAAACTGTTATTGTGCTAAGTCCTTGGTCGCCAGTTATTGGAACACAGCACATCTACATGGTGTCAGGAGATGACAGAATAGCACAGGGGATTTTGCCTCAAAGGCCCATTTGTGTTTGACAAAAGCATTGTGGACAACTGGGCAAAGTTTGAAAAAGAGTAGCAAATCTATTGCAGAGCTGGCCTAGCAGACAAATCCAAGAGGTACAAGCATACACTTTACTAAAGTTAGCGGGCCCTGGGTTTATAAGATATAGGAGCAAAATTAAGCCATTTGGCCCATTGAGTCTGCTCCACCATTCGATAATGGCTGATCTCATCCTGGCCTTAACTACACCGTCCAGCCCGTTCTCAGTAACCCTCCAACCCATTACCAATTAAAAATCTGTCTAACTTCTTCTTAAATTTGCTCACTGTTCTTGCATCCACCGCACTCTCAGGTAGCGAATTCCACAGATTCACAACCCTTGGGAGAAGTAGTTTCTCCTCAAATTTGTTTTAAATTTGCTATCTCTTATCCTAAGATGAAGACCTCTCATTTTAGAATGCCCCACAAGAGGAAACATCTGCTCCAAGTCTACTTTATCCATACTTTTATCATCTTGTACATCTCAATTTGATCTCCCCTCATTCTTCTAAACTTGAGAGAGTATAGTCCTAAACTATTCAATCACTCTTCATAGCACAAACCCCTCACCTCTGGAATTAACCTAGCAGTGAACCTCCTCTAAACTTCTTCCAATGCTACTACATCTTTCCTCAAATAAGGGGAAAAAACTGTGCACAATACTCCAGATTGTATTGTTGCAACAACCCTTCCTTACCCTTATACTCTAATCCTTTAGCCATCAATGCGAACATTCTATTTGATTTCTTTATTATCTGCTGTACCTGCATGCTAGTTCTCTGTGACTCCTGAACAAGGACCCCCAGATCCCTCTGCATCAAAGAACAAAGAACAAAGAAAATTACAGCACAGGAACAGGCCCTTCGGCCCTCCCAGCCTGCGCCGATCCAGATCCTTTATCTAAACCTGTCTCCTATTTTCCAAGGTCTACTTCCCTCTGTTGCCGCCCGTTCATATACCTGTCTAGATGCCTCTTAAATGATGCTATCGTGCCCGCCTCTACCACCTCCGCTGGTAAAGCGTTCCAGGCACCCACCACCCTCTGCGTAAAAAACTTTCCACGCACATCTCCCTTAAACTTTCCCCCTCTCACCTTGAAATCGTGACCCCTTGTAACTGACACCCCCACTCTTGGAAAAAGCTTGTTGCTATCCACCCTGTCCATACCTCTCATAATTTTGTATACCTCAATCAGGTCCCCCCTCAACCTCCGTCTTTCCAACGAAAACAATCCTAATCTACTCAACCTTTCTTCATAGCTAGCACCCTCCATACCAGGCAACATCCTGGTGAACCTCCTCTGCACCCTCTCCAAAGCATCCACATCCTTCTGGTAATGTGGCGACCAGAACTGCACGCAGTATTCCAAATGTGGCCTAACCAAAGTCCTATACAACTGTAACATGACCTGCCTACTCTTGTACTCAATACCCCGTCCGATGAAGGCAAGCATGCTGTATGCCTTCTTGACCACTCTATCAACCTGCGTTGCCACCTTCAGGGTACAATGGACCTGAACTCCCAGATCTCTCTGTATATCAATTTTCCCCAGGACCCTTCCATTGACCATATTGAATTTGATCTTCCAAAATGCATCACCTCACATTTGCCTAGATTGAACTCCATCTGCCATTTCTCTGCCCAACTCTCCAATCTACCTATATTTTGTTGTATTCTGTGACAGTCCTCCTCGCTATCTGCAACTCCACCAATCTTAGTATCATCGGAGCACACAGAAGTCTCTCCCAATTTAGATAATAAGTTGCCTTCCCATTTTTCCGACCAAAATGCATGACTTCATATCTATCCATGTTAAACTCTATCTGCCACATTTTGGTCCACTCTTCTAATTAATCTATATCCATTTGTAGTTTCCTCATTGCAACTTACTGTTCCACCTATTTTTGAGTCATCTGAAAATTTGGCTCTAGAACCTTCTATCCCTGTATCCAAGTTATTAAATATAGATTGTAAATAGCTGAGGCTCAAGGAGAAACCCTGTGGCACCTGTTGCTCTTTTATAACCACAGTGTGTGTTTATCCGTATGGTGGACAAATGATCACACAAGTATTTCAGTTCAATCACAGTTTATTTATTAGACACAAGGTTATATATTTAAGTAATCATGCATTCATGCACACTAAGGCTATAACTATCACACTTAGCAACCTCAACTTAACTTCCAAATGACTGGGAGGTGCAGGGTAGATATGACCTTATCTGTTTCCTCATATATGGCGGCTGGAACTTGAGTACGTCGTCTGTGCTGAATGGTCGTCCTTCGGTAGATATCGCTGTCCTTGAACTTGGCTGATGTTGATAGCTGTGCTGGAATCAGAGGACAGACGCAGAGAGCCGGTTCAAAAGAGAGAGAAATGTTGGCTGCCCAGCCTTTTAACAGGCTTGAGTTTTCCCCGCCCCTTTTGTGGGCGGTTTCTGGGTCACTGTCAATCAATTCCTCAGGGCTCCACCCTCTGATTGGTCACATCCAATCAGGGGTGCCACATAATTTTTCGGGTGGGCACTCAGTGGCCTATCCTGGGAGGGCTCCGAGCAAGAGCTTGGTGCCGCTTAGTCTGGAAGAAAATGTGATGGACAAGGGTGTCCATTATTCCTTTAATTGCCTTTCAATAGCCCATTTGCAGGTGTGAGTTTCTGCATAACGTCTGGGCTGCCGTTTGCAAATATACAAACTGCAGCTTGTCTGTGTGTCCCAAGCTTCACCACATTTCCCATCATTCTTTGCGGGAGGCCATTTTAGATAGCCACACACCCCACTAGTTACATCTTGCCATCCAGAAAATGACTCATTTATCCTGACTCTCTGTCTTCTGTCCATCTGCCAGTCTTCTATCCAAGTGAATAAATTCCCCTAATCCCCTGTGAATTGCCCTTCTGTGAAGCATCTTATCAAAAGTTTTCCGGAAGTCTACATGTACTACTACATCTACAGGCTCCCCATTATCTACATCAAGGCAGCTTTTGACAGAGTATAGCATCAAGGAGCCCCAGTTAAACTGGAGTCAATGGGAATCAAGAGGAAAGCTCTCCAAAGTTGGAGTCATACCTGGCACAAAGGAAGATGGTTGTGGTGGTTGGAGATCAATCATCTCAGCTCCAGAACATCACCACAGGAGTTCCTCAATGTAGTGTCCTAGTCTTAACCATCTTCAGCTGCTTCATCAATAACCTCCGTTCCAACATGAGGTCAGAAATGGAGATGTTTGTGGATGACTGCACAATGTTCAGCACCATTCGAGACTCGTCAGATAACGAAGCTGTCCATGTCCAAATGCAGCAAGACCTGGACGATATCCAGGCTTGTGCTGACAAGTGGCAAGTTACATTCTCACCACAAAAGTGCCAGGCAATGGCCATCTCCTACAAGAGAGGATCTAACCATCGGCCCTTGACATTCAATGCCATTACCATTGCTGAATCCCCCAGAATCAACATCCTGGCGGTTACCATTGATCAGAAACTGAACTGGACTAGTCACATCAATACTGTGGCTGCCAGGGCAGGTCAAACGTTAGGAATCCTACAGCGGATAGCTCACCTCCTGACCCCCCAAAGCCTGTCCACAATCTATAAGTCACAAGTCAGGAGTGCAATGGAATACTTTCCACTTGCCTGGATGAGTGCAGGTTCAACAACGCTCAAGAAGCTCAACAGTATTCAGAACAATGCAGCCCCCTTTTAAAAAAAATTTTTATTTTCCTTTTTCACATTTTCTCCCAAATTTCCACCCACCAACAGTAAACAATAATCAGCAACAAATATGTCAATCCCCATAATAACAACGATGCCATCCTCCCACCAAACCCCAAACATTAGCCTGCATGTTTACATAAACAAATGACAAAAGAAATCAGGGATCACCCATAGTCACCCTTCATACACACGGCTCCCCTCCCCTCAACCCTCTCACCCATCCCCCCCCAACTAATGTTCGATGTTATCCAGTTCTTGAAAGTGCATAATGAATAATGCCCATGACTTGTAGAACCCCTCCGTCCTTCCCCTCAGTTCAAACTTAACCTTCTCAAGAGTCAAGAATTCCAACAGGTCCCCCCCGCCACGCCAGGGCACAGTTTGGAGAGGCTGCTCTCCATCCCAACAGGATCCACCTTCGGGCGATCAATGAGGCGAAGGCTACGGTATCTGCCTCCGCCCCCGTTTCCAACCCTGGCTGGTCCGACACCCCGAATATGGCCTCCCGGGGACCTGGGTCCAGTTTCACGTGCACAACCTTGGAAATTACCCTAAAAACCTCCTTCCAGTAATCCTCTAGCTTTGGACAGGACCAAAACATATGAACATGATTAGCGGGACCCCCCCCGCAACGCTCACACACATCTTCTACTCATTGAAAGAATCAGTTCATCCTCGCCCTTGTGAGTTGTGCTCTGAATACCACCTTCAGCTGTATCAGCCCCAATCTCACACACGAGGTGGAGGCATTCACTCTCCGGAGCACCTCACACCAGAACCCCTCCTCTATAACTTCTCCCAACTCTTTCTCCCACTTTGCTTTGATCCATTCCAGTGATGCCTTATCCTCTTCCAAAATAGCTCCGTAAACCGTTGACACTAGCCCCTTCTCCAGTCCCCCTGTCGTCAGCACCTCCTTCAGCAATGTGGAGGTCGGCTCCACTGGGAGGTTCTGTATCTCCTTTCTGGCAAAATCTCGAACCTGCATGTATTTAAACATTTCCCCCTGCTTCAGCCCATACTTCACCTCCAGCTCCTTCAATCCTGCAAACGACCCTTAAGAAACAAATCTTTTAGCGTCCTTCTCCTTCCATTTCTGAAAATTTCCATCCCACCTCCCTGGCTCAAATCTGTGGTTCCCCTGAATTGGCATTTCCCTTGACCCTGCCCCCAACCCAAAGTGTTGGCGAAACTATCTCCAAATTCTCAATGAAGCTGTTATTACCGGACTCCCTGAGTACTTCCCCGGAGCTATTGGGAGCGGCGCTGTTGCTAGTGCTTTCACTGTCTCTGGGGCAACATCCTGGCACTCCCTCCCTAATAGCACAGTGGGTATACCTACACCTCAAGGCAACTCACCACCAACATCTGAAGGGCAACTAGGGATGGGCAATAAATTCTGGCCTAGCAAACGATGCCCACATCTCGTAAATGAATAAAAAGACAAAAAACAACAAAAGAAAACGCACGCAGACACGAGGAGAAAGTGCAAACTTCACACAGTCACCCAAGGCCGGAATTGAATCCGGGTCCCCAGCGCAGTCAGGCAGCAGTGCCTTCATCAACTCTGTGTTTCCCATGCTGGCATGGGCACCATTTTGGAACCAGAAGGGATACTCCTTTCTTTCTTTCTTTCTTAATATACATTTAATTCCCCCCCCCCCCCCATCTTATCCATCTTTCCTGCACCTTTCTCCTCTTTGCTTCTCCCTTCCCCTCCCCCCACACCTACAGTTCATCCTCTGATGTTAGTTCCTCTGCTGTTTGTCCTTTCACATCTTTTGTCCTCTCTGGGGACTGCCATTAGCACTCTTTCCCCTTGGTATCTGCGGCCAGTAGCACCCGGTTTCCCTGGGTTTCTGTGACTATGATTCATCTTTCATTCTCACTCCACAGTATAAATATTTCCCACTTTCTCTGTCTGTTTGCTTTGACAAAGAGTCATCAGACTCGAAACGTTAGCTCTTTTCTCTCCCTACAGATGCTGCTAGACTTGCTGAGATTTTCCAGCATTTTGGGTTTTGTTTCAGACTCCAGCATCTGCAGTAATTTGCTTTTATACTACTCCCTCATTGTCCAGCTCATCTGTGACTCCGCGATGCACATCATACAGGTGTCTGCCTGCTTCCCTGGGAGCATTCAATAGCTACATCTTGGGGCTCTCACAGATCCCAACCGGTTTTGAGGGAGAGCAGTGGTTGAAGGGATGACTTCCCAGGGACAAAGAGTACCGACTCAGGAGGTGGCTCAAGTATGGAAGCCACAAACACCCGATAAGACTTGCTACAATGAGCCTCATGCATCAACATGTGCGCTGGTCGAACAGGTGATTAAGTTGTTCAAGACATGGTTCCGGTGTCTTGACCGGGGGTGGGGGTGGGGGGGGGGGGGGGGGGGAGCCCTTCAATGGGTGTCCTGCATCATTATGATTTGCTGCGCTCTGCACAACCTGGAACTGCAGTGGGGAGACCAGCTGGACCAGGAGGAGATGGTGGAGTGCCACATCTCCTCGGATGAGGAAGATGTCAAGGAAGGCTTTGGCAGGCAACATGCGGTGGTGAAAAGAAGGCCTCAGGCGATTCCAGGGCCCATGTGGGGTGCAGGGATAGGGACACCATCATTGACTCAGTTTAGTAACGATCAGAAGTAGGCTATAACGATCTCTCCCACCAAGGGGTCTCATACCTTCTCACGACTGTGAGGCCTGCAGGATATCATCAAAATGGTTGCTCCATTCATGGACGCTAAAGCGATTGGTTGGATGCTGCAGGAGACTGATGATGACTTTCAGTGAGTACAGAACGATGCTCCTCTTATCCTCTGTGATATATCTGACGTCTGCCTGCCAGAGAGCTGAGCGTGACCTGCCACTGAACAGGGTGATCTACGGCCCCACAGAGGCAGACTGACACAACCCAGCTGCTCCTGCCTTCTCCAAGTTCAGGGGTCGCAGTGTGTATCGCCACCTCGTGCCGAAGTGCCCAGACTCTCAGGAGTTTTCAGCCAATGGCATGCTCATAACTGGAGACTGCTGGCACACATGAGAGGCCTGAGCATTAGTGTTAGGGGAACCTTTCATGGATAGGGGTTGTGGGTGTGTGTGGCTGGAGGGCCTACACCAGGAGTTACGTGGTATTACTATGTCATCAGTGTGGGAGGTGGAAGAGACATAATGCCGCCATGCTAACACAGCACAAGGAGGAGGCGGTGAGTTTGCGCAAAGGTTGGTGGAGCAAGGCACCATGGCGTGACAGCGTGGAGACTCTTTGTGGGTGATCAATTTTAATGCGAGCTAGTTATTACAATGCTGACTTTTCTTGAATAGTGCCTAGGTTCACCCGTGTTCACAAGGTGTCTATCATTTCTTCACCTTCCTCACCTTCCCGCTGTCATCAGCCTGGGGCTCAACAAAGTCCTGAGCTCCGACATCCCTCCGAGTGCCCTGCCTCATCCCTGCCTCCGCTTGCTGTGAATCATTAGGTGTGAGGTGCTCACCAGTGAGTGACTCACAAGTCTGCCTTCTACTTAATCTCATCGAGGTACAAATTCTGTGCTGGTGGAGGGTGTGGGAGACAGTGGAGATGCCTCTTCAATGTCGATCTCCAAGATGTCCGGCTTGGAGTTGCTTGCTTCTATGGTATCCAGGAACCGGGTGAATGATCCGAGATGGACTGCTGATTGACCTGCAATGGAAGGGAGATGACAAGGCAACACTGATAGGAGAAAGGTCAGTCATGTGGGGCTTCCGCCACAGCTGTTTGTGTTGAGGGTTCTCACTTGTGTCTTTGGCCCGACATTGCCCTCTACACAGGAACGGTCCTGCTCCTCGCTGGCATGCCCAAGGGCTCATTCCTCAAATAGGATTAGAGTCTTGAGCTCTGGCATCACTTCTGCATTGTGCCCGCTGATGCCTATTGTGCTTGAATTTGTCCTGCAATGAGACAGAGGGAAGAGTGTAGGTGGGAATCCTACCACGTCAGATGGGGATGAAGTCTGGCAGGTGGGATGTGACTGGGAGTAGGGATGTGAGGGGTACTGGAGATACGCGGGGGATTATGGGGGGGACATGACAAGTGCTGTCACCCCGAGAGGTGAATGGGTATATGATGATCATGGAGGTGTGATGGGTGTGTTAAGGGTTGCTGAGATAGACATGAGGAGACTGACTTACCCTGGCGGAATTGTAAAGGTAATCCATCTTATTACAACACTGCAGCCCCGTTCACTTTTGGAGTGAGCTAACACTCACAATTGTGGCCACAACCTCCCAGTCGGGGTTGATCACTTTGCTGGTTGGACATCTGCCCGATTGTGGATTGAGGGTTTCTTGTCTCTGCTCGACCCCATCGAGAAGTTTGCTGAGGGCTTACTCTGTAAAACGTGGTGCTGGCTTCTTGGCAATAATCCCCCCTGATTGACATTGGAACAAGGTTTGAGGAGTGAAGAGGAGGCATTTAAAAGGAGCGCCCCAGTGATTACAGAGATGAAGGGCATGATTCACCAACCTCATCCTGCCTGACTTAGTGTGGGGATAAGGCTAACGAGTGGCCTGCATTGAGATTCGCGGCGCACTACGATCTGGATCTCGTTCTCTCTGGATGAGATCCAGCCACATGTATTTAAATGAGCCATTTGGATTGTTTCACTATGAGCTCACCCTATTCACCCGGGGCCTGGGACGCACCGTCCTTGCCAACGAGGTCTCAACTGGGTGCCATTTAGTACTGGTTCACAAAGTTGTGAACCAGTTGTGATGGCACCTCGGAGGGGGGGGGGGGGGGGTCTCACTGGGGAGCTGAGTCCCCTGTGTGGTCGGGCACTGGGAATGGGTGGCAGCTTGGCACTTTTCCTGGCAGTTAGGCACCTTGGCACTGGCACCTTGACACTGCCAGCGTGGCGCACAGGGAATCTGGTGCCTAGTTACCCGTGCCACTGGTTGGGGGGGGGGGGCCTTGCCCATAAAAGATGGGGTGGGGCGGAGGGTTTTGAGGACCCTGGGAGAGGCAAGTTGGGTAAAGTGAGGGGAATCCTGAGGCTGCGGTGGGGGTTGGAAAGATAGGGGTTGCCTTTAAAAATGGCGCTCCAATCCGTGAGTAGTCTTGAGCTAGCCAGTGCAGGAAATTACTTAAATAATGCTCTTGACAGGGAGTTCCTCGCCGAGGCCAAAGAAACGGTAAAGTGCTTTGAATATCCGGGTCCCTCTTGGCGCTGCAGGTGGCAAGAAGCAACCCACTAAATGCACCCTAATGCACCCTCAGGGGAGAGTGTGTAAGAGGCAAGTCAGCATGTGGCCGGCGTGAATCATATAGCAAAGAAAATTGTGAAAGAGGCTGAATATTGGGTGAATTTCCTGCCGTAAGCGCGGCGGGATTCTCCCCAGTTTTCTCCCGGTACCGACACTTGGAAACGGTAAAGAAACAAAGGTTGGCGGAACTTTTCAATTACTTTTCGCTTTGGCTGATACATCATGTAATCTTTTGTTATTTATCCCCCCCCCCGACCTCCTGTCACAGACCTTCCCCTTTGTTCTTCCTGCTGCCACAGGCATGAAAACTCAATTTCTCCAGTTCCGATGAAAGGTCATCAACCTGAAACATGAACTCGCTTTCTCCCCACAGAAGCTGCCCAACCTGCTGAGTTTTTTCAGCTTTTTTTGTTTTGTTGACAGAGAGAAAACTACATACAAGTGCCAGGCAGTTTGAAAAATTAGTCTACTTACACAATACCGCCTGATTAAACTCACAAGATGCTGCTGTGTATTATTACAGGCAGGCTTTCCTTTTTTTCCATTCTTGCCATGCTTGGCTGAAAGATTTTCGCGATATTTTGAAAAGATTAATGGAGGTAGATACTGAAAGCCTACGAAATACAAAGCTTCAATTCTGGGTCAGGAACTACCAACTAGACAATGCCTGGCAAAGCGTGAATTATAGTACCGTACTAGATCATTAGAATTATATCTCTGTTTCAAAATTAGCCAAAATCAACTGGAAGCCATTAGCACATCTTGCAATTCTCTCTATGCCTCTACTTTTGGGATTAAAATCATTGCAAGTTAAGATAGACACTTGGGGCTATATTTTGGCTGGTATTTCTAAATTTAATTTTGAAAGTGGGTGTGTATGAACAGAGGTGTTTATAAACAGAGGTGTAACTTTCTTCGGGCTTATTCACTTAAACAAGTAGTCTGAATCTGGCGCATATTTGAAGTTTGTTTCATGGAAATTAATTGAAACATCAGAATTATACTTGTTAAGTTCTTGTTAAATATCTGTGAAGAAATATCCAAGGATGAAGTGAGTTCTGAACATTAGGTTTGAAGTGGCATTCATCAGCGAAATGAAAGGCATGCTTTTGAAGTTTAGCACAGCACAGCTAGATGTAAAGAATAAAAAGGTGCTTTCAAACACAGAAAATTCTGAGTTTATAACCTATTAAAAAACAGGAAGAGAGCAGGTTGAAAATTTGTGAATGAGCATAAGCACTTTTCGTAACATTGGTGCAACAGCATTGTTATCACATTGTGAAACAGGTAGCAAGGTGGGTGTCAGGAAAACATGCTACATGCTGAGTATTTTTTATTCTGGCTTGTGTAGTAAAATATAAGAATTACCACTGCTCTTTGCCAAAACAATTGCCCAGTTGACCACTAGAACTGGCTACTTTTTTAAAAATGAAATATCGTGACAGGTATGCAATGTAGCTAGACATGGGAAACTAGATGAGATTATTATCACAATACCTCCGTCTTGAGAAATAATAAATGCAGACAGGCTGAAGTGGGACAGTGGGGTAGTTTAAAAGTCACTCTCGAGATGTAGTCATCACTGGCAAATTCACACGGATTCTCCATTTCTGGGACTAAGTGTTGATGCTGGGGCAGGATTCATGGACTTCCACGTAATCAAAACTGACACCAGACCTGGACCTCCACCTCGGCGACCTCCCTTTTCTCCGGGCCGCTGACCACATCCAGGGTCCTCTGCTCTGCCATGGTTAGAGGCCGCAGGTCCGGCAGTCCCCTTCTGTCTTCTTCCACTGCCTGCTGTTGCGGGCTGCTTTCTCTTGTCGGGGAAACAGAAAACTACAGCCTTACGACAGTCCGATGCATGCAGTCCAGGGGGTGGGTAGCTGGTGGCCTCAGTGGCCAGGGCACCCGGCCTTGGCAGCCGGTATGGGTGCTGGCATGTTTTGCAGGGTGATGGTTCTTCCATCCACTGGGTGGGGGGAGGGTGTTGGGTCCATGGTTTGTGGGGCGTGGGTTAGTGCCAGGGTCACAGTGCTGCCTACTCACCCTGGTCACCCTGAGGAGGTCATGCAGTATTTACGGCACTGCTGGGCGGTCCGGACAGTCTTGCTGACGGCTAGACTGCCTCTGCCACCTGCGCCCAGGCACAGCGAATGGCGGCGGCTGGCAGCCTCCTTCCCAGGCTGGGATTTAGGGTCATCCGCCTCTCCTCCACCCGTCCAGGAGGGTCTCGAGCTCAGCGTCGGTGAATCTTGGGGGCGCGCGTCTTGCTCCCATCTTGTTGGCTGGGATGATGTGTGTGGGGAGTGCAGTGTATATATGCGGCTGCAGCTTGTCAGCCTCCTGAGTGTCAATCGCGAAACTGGCAAATCCGGCACCATTTCTCATTGGAATAGATTGTGTTCAACCTGGTGTTGGTGCTAGCTCCTTAACAGTAGCGGAATCGGTCCACGTGCGGCGCCAGTTTTCCTGTGGGTTTTTAACAGCAATAATTGAATGGTAATTTTTTACTGACATCAGCTATTCATTTCCAGATTTATTTATTTTGTAATTAAATTCAGATTTTTCCACTATCATGGGGTGGGGGGGGGGACTTTAACCCCATTTTCTGGATTATTAATCCCGCAACATAACCTCAGCCTCCTATACATATTTTGCAATCAGAAGCATTGTGCTGGTTTTATTTCGTGTGCAGTTTGTTTTCTAACCAGATAGGGGAGGTCACGGGAAATAGGGCACAGCTTGTGGGTCAAAACACTGCAGCTGCTGTTTAAAGGGGTGGTTGTATGCTTATTGCACAGGAAATCAGGAATGACTGACCAAAATCACTGTATACCTACATCCAGATGCTGCTTTGGAGATTCTTCTGCAAGTGCTGCTGAAAAGCACACCTTCCTACAGCAAGAGGATGTTGTCTGCTTGGCAGGTGGTGACAGTTTCAAAGTGCCAAAAAAGGTAGGTCAAATGAGAGAAATGGTTAATCTTTGGAAAGCTGCTCAACGAACACCAGCCAGTATCTCACCATATTGCATTAAATTAGTGCTAAGCCCTGAGAAAACATTCTGCCTGTCTTTATGATGCATGTCCAATTACAATCAAGCTGAGGTGCAGGGGAGGTACTTGGTTGTCACTGTACTTACTTTTCAAAATTCCAACATTGCCTTTTCTTGAATGTAGGCAAAAGCATAGCAAGGAGAAATCAACCTAAATGAAAGTTGTGGGCCCCTGGGGGGGGCGATTCTCCGATATGGCGGCCAAGTGTTTGCGCCGTCGTGAAAGCCGTCGCGTTTCACGACGGCGCGAACAGGGCCCGGCATGACCTATTCTGGCCCCCACAGGGGGCCAGCACGATGCTGGAGTGGTTCACGCCGCTCCAGCCTCCGTACGCGGCACCCATTTGGCGCCGCTCCAACCCGCGCGTGCGCAGTTGGGCCAGCTCAATCCTGTGCATGCGCTATTGGGGAACTTCTTACGCGCGCTGGCCCTGACCCAACATGGCGTTGGTGTTCAGGGGCCGGCCACGGTGGAAAGTAGGCCCGGGGTGGGGGAGAGGCCAGCCCGCCGATTGGTGGGGCCTGATTGCAGGCCAGACCCCTTCGGAGGCCCCCCCCTCCCAGTAAAGGAGCCCCCCCCCCTCACAGGCCACCCCCTAAGCGTTCCCGCAGAGTTCCCGCCGCCAGCGACCAGGGGTGAACGGCGCCGGCGGGACTCTGTCGTGTCGGAGCGGCCACTCGGCCCATCCGGGCTGGAAAATCGGCGGCCCCGCCGATTCCAGCGGCCCGTGGCCGGCACCGCACCAAACGCGGTGGCGCAAATGGCACCGATTCTCCGCACCTCGGAGAATCGCGTGCTAGCGTTGGGCCGTCGTGGCGCAGTTCTCCGGCCCGGCGTGGGGCTCTGCGGGAATCGCCGCCCCAATCTTTTACAGTTGCATCAATTTGTCATGTGTGCAATTTTGTCATTTGCCATTTCAAAATAAAAGGTCTCTGTTATATATTTCTAGTTGCTGCAAAGAGAAACAAATTGAGTTGCCACGCTCTAGGTTCCTTGAAAACACAGTGCAAGGTTTATTTGGAGATTTTGCTCTTACAGTACAAGATGGAGAACTAAAAGCCCCATCACTATAGATCATGTGGCCCTTCACCAGCAGGGATGTATTCTCTGATACATAGTCTCCTATTGAAGACAGAGATTAGGAGAATTTCTTTCCCTCAGGGGCAATATGAGGATATCTGACATGCCAAGGATTAATGTGGGACTGGGAAACAGTACCACCCACACTGTGATGTAAAGAGATACATAACCTGAGACCAGGTGATCTGTAGACTGAACAGAGACCTGTGTGTTGGAACCAACAATTCTACGGACACGTGCTTGTAGGATTAGAATAGCGGTTTTAATATACTCACAACAGAGCCAGCCGGTTAGCCATTGAACTTTCAGTGAACTGGCCGGCTGACCATGTGGCACTGAGCTTTTATACAGGAGCTTCCGGGGGAGGAGTCCTGGGCAGAGCCAAGGGAGAAGCCCCATACAACTCGAGCATTCCCAGAGCTACTCCCCCTGGAGGACAGGTAGTGCAACTGCACTTGCAATACAGACACATGTATATACAGATTACAATCCGGCGTGAATCACATTCACCACATTCACCCCCTGTGAAAAATCGAGTCCAGCGGGGGTGGTGGCTCACAGATTTAGTCTGTCCGGTGGAAGAATTGTTCTTTTTGATCTGCGGAGCACCGGGGTTGCAGCCTCTTGCGGTGGCTGGGTGGGTGTTGAGAGCTGGGGTACGATGGCAGACTCCGCGGCGGGTCCCGTCCGAACTTTATACACCTCTGGCTCGACCGGAGACTGGGGGCGCTGGGGGTGGGCTGGTTCTGGCTCGTGGAACCGGTGGGGTGAGCTTGCGGAATCGGGGCGCGAGGGGGCGGCAGCATAAGGAACGGGGTAAGGGGTTCCTCAGCGGGGGTAGGGGGGGCTGGATTCAGCGGGTGCCAGGTTCCGATGGGATACTGTGTCCTGGCGACCGTTCGGGAACTCCACGAATGCGTACTGGGGGCTGGAATGGAGGAGGTGCACCTTTTCAACAAGGGGGTCAGTTTTGTGCCCCCTGACGTGCTTCCTCAGGAGGACCGGGCCTGGTGTCCTCAGCCACGCCGGAAGTGAGACTCCCGTGGTAGTGCCCCTAGAAAAAATGAAGAGTCGCTCGTGAGGGGTTTGATTTGTAGCTGTACAGAGGAGGGATCTGATTGCGTGGAGCGCGTCTGGGAGGACTTCTTGCCATTGGGAGACTTGGAGTTTTCTAGACCGGAGGGTCAGCAGGACGGTCTTCCAGACCGTCGCGTTCTCCCTCTCCACCTGCCCGTTCCCCCTGGGGTTCTAGCTGGTAGTCCTGCTCGAGGCGATGCCCTTGTCGAGCAGATACTGACGCAGCTCGTCGCTCATAAAGGACGAACCCCGGTCACTGTGCACGTAGCTGGGGAAACCGAACAGGGTGAAGACACTATGCAGGGCCCTAATGACTGTGTGGGAGGTCATATCAGGGCATGGAATGGCAAAAGGGAATCGGGAGAACTCGTCGATGATGTTGAGGAAATAAATGTTCTTGTTAGTGGAGGGGAGTGGCCCTTTGAAATCGATCGCAAGGCGTTCAAAGGGCCTAGAAGCCTTGACCAGGTGGGCCCTGTCTGATCTATAGAAGTGCGGTTTGCACTCTGCACAGATCGGGCAGTCCCTGGTGACCGCTTTTACCTCCTCGTTGGAGAAAGGCAGGTTTCGGGCTCTGATGTAGTGGGCGAGCCGGGTGACCCCTGGATGGCAGAGATCAACGTGGATGGCTTTCAGACGGCTGATCTGCGCGCTGGCGCATGTCCCGCGGGATAGGGCATCCGAGGGCTCGTTGAGCTTCCCCGGTCGATATTTAATATCGTAACTATAGGTGGAGAGTTCGATCCTCCACCGAAGGATTTTATCATTTTTTATTTTGCCCCTTTGCGAGTTGTCAAACATAAAGACAACCGATCGTTGGTCGGTGATGAGGGTGAACCTCCTACCTGCGAGGTAGTGCCTCCAGTGACGAACAGCCTCCACGATGGCTTGTGCTTCCTTCTCGACTGAGGAGTGTCGGAGTTCTGAAGCGGATAGGGTACGGGAGAAAAATGCAACGGGCCTCCCTGCCTGATTTAAAGTGGTTGCTAGAGCTACCTCTGAGGCATCACTCTCAACCTGAAAGGGGGTGGAGTCATCCACCGCCCGCATGGCTGCTTTGGCGATGTCCTCCTTGATGCAGCTGAAGGCCTGGCGCGCCTCAGCTGACAGGGGAAATCGTGTGGCCTTAAAGAGTGGGCAGGTTTTGTCCGCATATTGAGGGACCCACTGGGCGTAGTATGAGAAGAACCCCAAGCACCGTTTGAGGGCCTTGGGGCAATGAGGGAGGGGGAGTTCTAAGAGGGGGTGCATGGTCTGGGCCCAGGACTCCGTTCTCCATGACGTAGCCGAGGATGCCCAGTCTGTTTGTGCGGAAACCGCATTTCTCCTTGTTATAAGTGAGATTTAATTTCTGTGCCGTTTGGAGAAAATGGTGGAGGTTGGCGTCGTGGTCCTGCTGGTCATAGCCGCAGATGGTAACATTGTCCAGATACGGAAACATGGCCCGCAGCCCATACTGGTCTACCATTTGGTCCATTGCTCGTTGGAACACCGAAACCCCGTTAGTGACGCCGAAAGGGACCCGGAGGAAATGGAAGAGGCGGCCATCGGCCTCGAATGCCGTGTAGTGGCGGTCCTCCGGGCGGATTGGGAGCTGGTGGTATGCAGACTTCAGATCCACCGTGGAAAATAGCCGATATTGGGCGATCTGATTAACCATGTCTGCAATTCTGGGGAGGGGATATGCGTCTAGGAGCGGAAAGCGATTTATGGTCTGGCTATAGTCGACGACCATGAAAAATTTTTCCCGGTCTTGACGACCACCACCTGAGCTCTCCAGGGACTATTACTGGCCTCTATGATCCCCTCACTGAGCAGCCGTCGGACCTCCGATCGGATAAAGACCCTATCCTGTAGGCTGTATCGCCTGCTGCGAGTAGCTACTGGCTTGCAATCTGGAGTGAGATTGACGAAGAGCGGAGGGGGGGAGATGCGCAGCGTGGTTAGGCTGCAGATAGTGAGTGGGGCAGGGGCTCGCCGAAGCTGAGGCTGAGGCTCTTGAGGTTGCACTGGAAATCCAGGCCTAATAAGAGTGGCGCGCAAAGGTCGGGCAGGACATAACGTTTAAATTTAGAATAACTAGCGCCTCGAATTGTGAGCGTAGCAACGGTGCGTCCTTGGATTTGGACTGAGTGGGAGCCCGAAGCGAGGGCGATAGTTTGGCTCACCGGAAAAATAGAAAGCGAACAGCGTCTTACCAGCTCTGGATGTATAAAGCTCTTGGTGCTCCCGGAGTCAAAGAGGCATGTCGTGCTGTACCCGTTGATCTTGACCTCCGCCATCGAACTTCGTAGGTGCTTGGAGCGGGATTGATCCAGGGTGACTGCGCTGAGTTGCGGGTAGTCGGCGGCTCGATCAGCTGTGCTGGAGTGGCCCCGTGATGACTGCCCTCTGAGTTCGTAGTCGTCGAGGTGAGTTTCAGAGTTTGAAGGGGATGGATCCCAAGATGGCCGCCCCCATGAGTCGCACATAGCCGGCCGCATGGAGGAGGATTGCCAAGATGGCCGCCCCATGAGTCGCACATGTCGGGTGGGGGCAAAGTCGGCATACAGGCTGCAGCATTTCGGGGCCTGCAGGCCTGTGAATTCAGGGAATGGGTGCTTTGAGCCATGGGAGGGTTAGAGGCTAGGGCTTTCTTCGCCAGACACACTCTGGCATAGTGTCCTTTTCGCCCGCAGCTGCTGCAGGTCGCGTTACGGGCCGGGCAGTGCTGCCGCGGATCCTGGCTTTGGCCACAGAAATGGCAGGCTGAAGCAGCCGAGTAGCTGGCTGGGGCAGCAGAGTAACTGGCTTTGGCAGCGCGGTAGCTGGGGGGCCGTGCGGCACAGGCTTGGGGGGACTGTTGGTCGGGGGTCCACGATGAGGTCGCGGGGTCCGCGGGAAACGAGGTGAGGCTGCGGAAGGAAACTTCCATAGTGTTAGCAGCCTCCACAGTAGTGTTTAAGTCCTGGGCCCCCTTTTCTAGCAGTCTTTGGCGCACATAGTTAGACCTAAGGCCCGCCACGAAAACGACCCGCACAGCAAGCTCCCTATGTTCAGCCGCGGTAACGGCTTGATAATTACAGTCATTGGAAAGATTGTTCAATTCCCTTACAAACTCGGCTAGCGTTTCTGTAGGCCGCTGACGGCGGGTCATAAACACGTGGCGTACATAAACCTCGTTAATGGGCCTAACGTACATTTTGCCAGCGCTGCGGTGTAAGAACCGGCCGGATTTAGCTGTGTGGAGATTCTGTGGCTTACCCTCATGTGCAGTAGGCTGAATTTTTGTTCCTCCATTGTTCCGGTGGTGCTGGCTTCTGCCAGGTAGGCTTTAAAACATCTCAGCCAGTGGTAAAAAATTTCCTTAGCCTCTGCATCCTCTGGGTCGAGTTCTAGGCGTCCGGGCTTGAGGGCTGCTTCCATGATTTCTTCGACTGTTTCCTGAGTATATTAAATTGTTGGAACCAACAATTCTATGGACACGTGCTTGTAGGATTAGAATAGCGGTTTTAATATACTCACAACAGAGCCAGCCGGTCAGCCATTGAACTTTCGGTGAACTGGCCGGCTGACCATGTGGCACTGAGCTTTTATACAGCAGCTTCCGGGGGAGGAGTCCTGGGCAGAGCCAAGGGAGAAGCCCCATACAACTCGAGCATTCCCAGAGCTACTCCCCCTGGAGGACAGGTAGTGCAACTGCACTTACAATACAGACACATGTATATACAGATTATAATCTGGTGTGAATCACATTCACCACAGGCCGCTCGGCCCATCGCGGCCCGGAGAATCGCCGGTTGGGGGGGGGGGGGGCACTGCCAACGGCCCCCGACCGGCGCGACGTGATCCCCGCCTCCGCCCAAAAATCGGCGCTGGAGAATTCGGCAGCTGGCGTCGGAGCGGTGGGGCAGGATTTACGCCGCCCCCCGGCGATTCTCCAACCCTACGGGGGTGTCGGAGAATCCCACCCTTAATGTTCAAACATATAAAACTATGAACCTCTAAACGTGAGACCTGCTGAATATACAAGATGGTGTGGCAGCTCTTGGGAAAAGGTAGAACCTCAGAGAAGTTGGAACAGAAATTCAAAAGCTGGAAAATTTAAAGATAGCATTCTGACCCAACTGAAAGCATCTAAAGTGAAGGCATGGAGGGAAAACACCTGAAAGAAACTCCAGTGCCGACGAAGAGAAAATTCCACTAAGTAGCTGCGAATTCTGCAAGATTGCGTGGAGGTTCTATGGAGCACCCACAGAGTCAAAGGGCCTGGAAGGCGTGAGCACAGAATTCAGTTCTAGGGCAGGGCTATTTTAAAAAGTTTCAGTGATGTAACAAAAAAAGTCCAATTCTGAAAGCAGCGAGGCCAGCCCGGGCTCAGAATCGGCACCATATCACAGGGTGGGGGCACTGGTTGAAATAAAAATGAAGTAGGTTTAAAACCACAGCCAAAGCTGGGAATGGATGCAACACCTGAAAATCCTCGGCCATCATAGCGAGGACCAGAATAATTGTTTGAGTAAGTGGCTTCCGCCACGATCAATAAGAATTCCATTAAAATCACCTGTCGCCACTGGGAAACCTGCAGGCAGGGGTGCGCTGCCAGCGAGACCAGAGAATCCCCCTGCCTGCTGGACCAGAGAATCGCCCTGCCTGCTGGAACAGAGAATCCCCCTGCCTGCTGGAACAGAGAATCTCCCTGCCTGCTGGAACAGAGAATCGCCCTGCCTGCTGGAACAGAGAATCCCCCTGCCTGCTGGACCAGAGAATTGCCCTGCCTGCTGGAACAGAGAATCTCCCTGCCTGCTGGAACAGAGAATCCCCCTGCCTGCTGGACCAGAATCCCCCTGCCTGCTGGACCAGAGAATCCCCCTGCCTGCTGGACCAGAGAATCCCCCTGCCTGCTGGAACAGAGAATCCCCCTGCCTGCTGGAACAGAGAATCGCCCTGCCTGCTGGACCAGAGAATCGCCCTGCCTGCTGGAACAGAGAATCTCCCTGCCTGCTGGAACAGAGAATCCCCTTGCCTGCTGGACCAGAGAATCGCCCTGCCTGCTGGAACAGAGAATCTCCCTGCCTGCTGGAACAGAGAATCCCCCTGCCTGCTGGACCAGAATCCCCCTGCCTGCTGGACCAGAGAATCCCCCTGCCTGCTGGACCAGAGAATCCCCCTGCCTGCTGGAACAGAGAATCCCCCTGCCTGCTGGACCAGAAAATCCCCCTGCCTGCTGGTCCAGAGAATCCTCCTGCCTGCTGGAACAGAGAGTCCCCCTGCCTGGGTTAAGAAGGGGTAGCATGATTGTAATATAAATATGCTGGGTGAGGGCTTGTTATAGATGTAGTATAGGGGTACCGGGCATTGCAAGGGTTAATGTGGGACTGGGAGGCAATGCTGCCACAATATGATATCAGGAGTCGCATCAGCTGAGGCGAGAGCCAGTTGTGGACTGGACAAAGATCTGCGTATCGGTAAGCATGGAGTTAGCTCATACCTTGGGCTATATTCTGCATACATGTACATAGCTATGTGTTATCCTTAAACATTTAGGCACGTAACTTCCTCGGGACTCTGTTCCAGCAGGCAGGAGGATTCTCTGGTCCAGCAGGCAGGGGATTCTCTGGTCCAGCAGGCAGGGGGATTCTCTGGTCCAGCAGGCAGGAGGATTCTCTGTTCCAGCAGGCAGGGGGATTCTCTGGTCCAGCAGGCAGGAAGATTCTCTGGTCCAGCAGGCAGGAGGATTCTCTGGTCCAGCAGGCAGGGGGATTCTCTGGTCCAGCAGGCAGGGAGATTCTCTGTTCCAGCAGGCAGGGAGATTCTCTGGTCCAGCAGGCAGGGGGATTCTCTGGACCAGCAGGCAGGGGGATTCTCTGGTCCAGCAGACAGGGGGATTCTCTGTTCCAGCAGGCAGGGGGATTCTCTGGACCAGCAGGCAGGGGGATTCTCTGGGCCAGCAGGCAGGGGGATTCTCTGGACCAGCAGGCAGGGGGATTCTCTGGTCCAGCAGGCAGCGGGATTCTCTGGTCCAGCAGGCAGGGGGATTCTCTGGTCCTGCAGGCAGGGGGATCCTCTGTTCCAGCAGGCAGGGGGATTCTCTGATCCAGCAGGCAGGGGGATCCTCTGTTCCAGCAGGCAGGGTGATTCTCTGATCCAGCAGGCAGGGGGATTCTCTGATCCAGCAGGCAGGGGGATTCTGGTCCAGCAGGCAGGGGGATTCTCTGTTCTAGCAGGCAGGGGGATTCTCTGTTCCAGCAGGCAGGGGTTTCTCTGGTCCAGCAGGCAGGGGGATTCTGGTCCAGCAGGCAGGGGGATTCTCTGTTCCAGCAGGCAGGGGATTCTCTGGTCCAGCAGGCAGGGGGATTCTGGTCCAGCAGGCATGGGGATTCTCTGGTGCGGGAGGCAGGGGGATTCTCTGTTCCAGCAGGCAGGAGGATTCTCTGGTCCAGCAGGCATGGGGATTCACTGGTCCAGCAGGCAGGGTGATTCCCTCGTCTCTCTGGCAGGGGGATTCTCTGGTCCAGCAGGCAGCGGGATTCTCTGGTCCAGCAGGCAAGAGGATTCTCTGGTCCAGCAGGCATGGGGATTCTCTGGTCCAGCAGGCATGGGGATTCTCTGGTCCAGCAGGCAGGAGGATTCTCTGGTCCAGCAGGCAGGAGGATTCTCTGGACCAGCAGGCAGCGGGATTCTCTGGTCCAGCAGGCAGGGGGATCCTCTGTTCCAGCAGGCAGGGGGATTCTCTGGTCCAGCAGGCAGGGGGATTCTGGTCCAGCAGGCATGGGGATTCTCTGGTGCGGGAGGCAGGGGGATTCTCTGTTCCAGCAGGCAGGAGGATTCTCTGGTCCAGCAGGCAGGGGGATTCTCTGGTCCAGCAGGCAGGAGGATTCTCTGGTCCAGCAGGCAGGAGGATTCTCTGGTCCAGCAGGCAGGGGGATTCTCTGGTCCAGCAGGCAGGGGGATTCTCTGGTCCAGCAGGCAGGAGGATTCTCTGGTCCAGGAGGCAGGAGGATTCTCTGGACCAGCAGGCAGGGTGATTCCCTCGTCTCTCTGGCAGGGGGATTCTCTGGTCCAGCAGGCAGCGGGATTCTCTGGTCCAGCAGGCAGGGGGATTCTCTGGTCCAGCAGGCAGGAGGATTCTCTGTTCCAGCAGGCAGGGGGATTCTCTGTTCCAGCAGGCAGGGGGATTCTGGTCCAGCAGGCAGGGGGATGCACTGGTCCAGCAGGCAGGGGGATTCACTGGTACAGCAGGCAGGGGGATTCTCTGGTACAGCAGGCAGGGGGATTCTCTGTTCCAGCAGGCAGGGGGATTCTCTGGTCCAGCAGGCAGGGGGATTCTCTGGTCCAGCAGGCAGGGGGGATTCTCTGGTCCAGCAGGCAGGGGGATTCTCTGGACTCGCTGGCAGCAGGAGGGGTCAGTTTTGGGGGGGAGGGGGCGGAAAAGGTGGTCAGATATGGAGGTGGGTGCCAATCGTGGAGAGGAGTCTCAGACTGGAGGTGGAGGCAGTCTGAGGGGGGAAAGCCGAGAACGGGGGGGGGACATCGGACCGGACAAGGGTAGGGTCATCAGTCTTGGCAGGGGCTCGGACCAGAGGGTGAGGCAGTCCAGGAGAGAGGTGATCAGTCCGGGAAGTGAGTGTCAGTCCGGGAGAGGTGGGGTTGGACCGGGCCGCAACTGAAGGTGGTCGGGGTTCGGGTCTGGGGGGTGGGTGTCAGGTGGGTCAGGGAGGGGGGTCGGGACAGGGCAGGTGGTGTAATAGGTCACCTGGGGGTTCCTGTGTGTTGGGGGGTGCCCCGTGCAAAGCTGGGATTAGTTTTCTAAAAATACTCTGGGTTGGAAGTTATTTTTTTCATTCGACTTTTTCAGAGTAACTATCAGGATAAAAATGACAGATCACACAAAGTTCATAATTTAAATCACTTCTGTCAGTCGGTTTTTAGCCCAGTGCAATTGTCCAGAGGAAGTTAGCACTTCTGGGCAATTGCTGGGTAAACCCTTACATGGGAACCTCCTAGAGGGATTCCCCAGCGTAACATTGAAGTAGCCCCTAAATACGCTGGGAAAATAGGAAATTATGGGCCTTAATGTTTAACATAGAAATGCTTCTTGAGACCTCATGAACATACAACATCAGAAGCTCGTGAGTCTCCAGAACTCTCTTCTCCAGAGAGTGGTAGAGGTCATTGAATACCTTTAAGGCAGAGGTAGACAGGCTCTTGATCAACAAGGGAATGCGAAGGGCTGGGCAGAACAGTGGCCTTGAGATCCTAATCAGTTCAGCCATCATCTTATTGAATTCAGGAGTGGCCACGTGGGACTGGATAGCCTACTCCTAATTTGTATGCTTGTACTTCACAGAATGTTCCACAGAATTGTTCAGCACAGAAGAAGACGTTTTAGCTCATCGTATATGCACTGACTCTCCAAATGAGCATTTCACACGTGTCATTTTCCTGCTTCTCCTCGTAAGGCTGCAGATCGTTCCTTTTCAAATAATCACTTCATAGCCTCTTGAATTCCCTGATTGAACCCGTTCTATCACACCTTTTTTTATGCCAACACAGTGCTGTGAGTATAGGGCAGCACGGTAGCACAGTGGTTAGCACTGTGGCTTAAAAGCTCCGGGGTCCCTGGTTCGATTCCCGGCTTGGCTCACTGCCTGTGCAGAGTCTGCACGTTCTCTCTGTGTTGGTGTGTGTTTCCTCCGGGTGTTCCGGTTTCCTCCCACTAGTCCCGAAAGACATGCTATTAGGTCATTTGGACACTGAATTCTCTCTCCCGAACAGATGCCGGAATGTGGTGACATTGTAACTTCATTGCAATGTTAATATAAGGCTACTTGTGACATTAAAGATTATAATTATTATAATGGAGCAGGCATGAGTAGAGTTTATAGAATCATAGAATTTACAGTGCAGAAGGAAGCCATTCGGCCCATTGAGTCTGCACCGGCTCTTGGAAAGAGCACCCAAGCCTACCCGATGCCTGTAACCCAGTAACCCCCCCCCAACCTTTTTGAACACGAAGGGCAATTTTGCATGGCCAATCCACCTAACCTGCACATCCTTGGACCGTGAGAGAAAACCGGAGCAACCGGAGGAAACCCACTCAGACACGGGGAAAACATGCAGATTCCGCACAGACAGTGACCCAAGCCGGGAATCAAACCTGGGACCCTGGAGCTGTGAAGCAACTGTGCTAACAACTGTGCTACTGTGCTGCCCTTCTTGAGGAGTTGAAGACCTCCTGAAGATCATGGGCTGGATTCTATCAAAATGAGACGAGGGGCAGGATTCTCCGCAGCCCCGTGCCAAAATCGCGTTTGGCGCCGGGGCAGAGAATCCAATTTCACGCTGAAATCGGTGTAATCGCTCGCCCAGCAATCCTCTGCTCCCGACCAACTGAGTTTCCTACAACGTGGAACTAACCTGCTATTGCCAGTCGGGGTGCTCGCGTGGCGGCAGCAGACTCAGTCCACGGTCACCCTGGTGGGGGGTGGGGGGATTGGACACCGGGCGGGGCCTTATCAGCGGCCGGGGTAATATCCGCGCAGTCAGATTATCAAGCGAGCGGCCGCTGGAGATGTTCTACATTTTCAATCTGCCTCCGCAGTCCGAGTCCGCCATGATAATAATAAAAATAATAATCGCTCTTGTCACAAGAAGGCTTCAATGAAGTTACTGTGAAAAGCCCCTAGTCGCCACATTCCGGTGCCTGTTCGACACGAACAATGGAGTTTTACTCCCGAAATTCCTTGAAAAAAGTTAGATAGAATAGAATAGAGAAATACAGCACAGAACAGGCCCTTCGGCCCACGATGTTGTGCCGAACTTTTGTCTTAGGTTAATCATAGAATTTTGGACACTAAGGGCAATTTATCATGCCCAATCCACCCAACCTGCACATCTTTGGACTGTGGGAGGAAATCGGAGCACCCGGAGGAAACCCACGGACACACGGGGAGGACGTGCAGACTCCACGCAGACAGTGACCCAAGCCGGAATCGAACCTGGGACCCTAGAGCTGTGAAGCAATTGTGCTATCCACAATGCTACTGTGCTGCCTTGCTGGGGCCTAGCAGGGACCCAGAGTGAATCTCGCAGCTTTTGCTGCAGATACAGGACCCCGCTCTTCTGGGTCAGAGGCCATGCATGCACAAGGCGGTGACCTCCAGCGGCTGTGCTCCAAGGCAGACCCGGACCGTGGAGCAGCACCGAGGACGAGACCCCTTGTTGGGCTGCGCGCCTGAGCCTCAAACCCCACGCCTTTAATTGCCTGCCGTCTATAAGGCCCCCCCGGTCTCCGATCTGCCCGCCCCCAAACAGGGCAGCCGCGGACAGAGTCCGCAGCCGCCACACGAGCATCCCTACCGGCAGTAGGTGGTTAGTTCCACAGCATCAGGAACTCGGCCGGTCGGGAGTGGAGGATTGCTGTGCGGGCCTCTGGCAATGGGCCCCCAGCCTCACAGTGTATTCCACGGTGATGGCGATGTTCGGTGCCCGGAGAATTGCCGGACCTGCGCCAGGCCCAATTACGCCGTCAAACTGGATTCTCCGCCTCGGCGCCGGCCGCGATTACAGCGTCGGGCTGCAGAGAATCCAGCCCCATGGATTATGGCAATAGTTGTTGGGTAAAATTCACCCAGAAATTGAGTATTATTTTTGTGGGGTTTTCTGGGGTGTTTCCTGTTGGCTTTCTGGTTTGGATCCAGACCTATATTTACCTACACTTAGGGCATGATCTAACCAGAAATAAACAAGTCCGGGTTGGATTGGAGGGGTCGTTCCTAGCGCTACAAGCACTGGGGACAACCCGCTACCTAACAGCACTTTGTTTTATTTTCGAGCCTCAACAGGGAACGCCCCGCCGAGGCCACATTTCCTGCACTGAGGAATTCTGCTCGTCATTTTCAAATGGCGTCCTGATCTCTTGTCCCACAGCCCACCCACTCGACCCCGCCCCCCCCCATGCCTCAACTCACCCGTTGGGGGGTCGTGAGTCCACAACAGTCCACCTCATACAGGGAGGGCACCCCTGGGCCTGATCCTCAGTGTGGGGAAAATGGCACCCGGGCACTTTGGCAAGGTTAGCTTGGCACCTGGGCAGTCCCCCTGCCAGCCTGGCAGCGCCACCTGGGGACCCTGGCAGTTCCAGGAATGCCACCCGAGTGGCACTGACAGGGTGCCCGGGTGCCACCGCCAGGGCTCCAGGCTGGCAGTGCCAAGGTGCCTGGGTGGCATCAGAAGTGCCTGGGTGCTACCCAGTCCAGATACCAGCCACCCAGGTGTCTCCGGTTGCTTGGGCGACCCCCACTCCCCCCCCCCCCCTCCCCATTCCACTTGGTCCCTGTTTGTGTGGACCAGTGCTGAACGGTGCCCGGTTGGTGTCCCCCTCGGCAAGGCCAGTCGATCCCGGGAATGGATAGATCTGGTGAAGGGATAGTTAAGTGAGTTTTTAAACTTACTTAACTCTGCAAACCTGGGTCCCGCGAATTGTGGGTGGGACCCTGATCGTAACGTCCCGTGAGATCTCGTTAGATCTTGCGAGGTGTGGCGACCACCGGGAATCCGGCAGAAGCCTTTCACAGGACCTACCAGCTGCACCCCTTCCTGATTCCAGCGGGAAGTGGCCAGTACATCGCACTCTCGCACTCTTCATCATTTTTGGGGGCTTTAGGAGTATCTCACTGGGTAATCCCACAATTGTTTTCTGCAGTGAGGAACTAAACTTGCCAGAGATCGGGACGCCATTTTGAAAGAGTGCCCCAATCTCAAAGTGAGCTTGTGGGATCCCCCTGCCATCCCTTCCACACCCCCCCCCCCCCCCCCCCCCCCCCCCCATCCCCACAGATATGGGCAACACCCCCAATCCTCAACCCCTGAGAGGTAACCTTTCTCCCCATCAATAAAGGTTAGTGTGAGCCCTCCCCGCCCCAACACCCAGGCATGAGGGTAACCCTGCTCCACAATCAGCCATCCTTCTGGGCATCAGGGCATTGCCCCCCCCCCCCCTCCCCCCCTTCCATCCGCAAAGTGAGCATACCGTGCTATGTGGTGCTGAGTGCCTCCCAACCGTTAGGACACTCACCCCCCCCTTCAGTCCCTTCCCTTTCAGGACACCCTCCCAACCTTGAAGATGCCCCCTCATACCTCCCTTCACCCCTCCTTTCATGGACATGGCCCATTCGGACCCTGCCCCTTGATATTGCCAACCTGGCCCCTTTCACTGCCCCTGACACCAAGTGAGCATAGCCCAGGGTGCCTGGGTGCTAGTGACAATGCCCTGTCCCCGACCACCTGGGGGCGCACCAACCACCTCCGTGACCCTTGGAGGTGCCATCACGCCCGGTCTCCGCTTGTGGGATAATCAGTGAACAGTTTGAGCCTCACCGGTGTGGCCAGTGACTCCTGGGAGCCAGGAGAATGCAACCTAAAATATAGCAATGCATATTTATGTGAGCCTAGTCGTGTATTTAAATATTATAAGGATCACACCAAGCAAGGGTGACACGCGTGCGGTTCAGTGGCAAGCGCGAAGCCCGTTTTGGAACTCTCCCGCGATGCACCCGGCAATGACTGGATCGTTCCCCGACACAATGGGGTGGAAAATCACACCCACTGTATGTTCGCTCCTCATTCACTTGCTTGTTTAACGTCGGTAAACTGTCTTTAATCGACTAAGGTAACCATAAATGTTTCTTCATGTGGAGATGCTGAGGGCATGCCCAGCAGAAATCAACTCTTTCACCCCCTCGCACTTAAGGTGCAAAACCTTTGCCAGAATGCAAGCAGCTCATGCATCAGTTACAGTGTGACCCACTGACAGATTAAAAGATTGGCGTCATGTGCATTGTGTTACAGGCCCATCTCTATCTAATGAGACTCCTCCTGAACAGTTAGCCAACTCTCTCCTGCCATTGGGGAATATAAAATAGGAGCACAAGATTAAGATGTAAAATATACACACAGCATTCTCCATAACCAAATAGAAACAGCAGGAACCATATAAAAAATAACACTAATTATCTGCAAGGAATAAAGTTTTAATTGTGTCCAGATATTAATACTTCAGAGGATGCAATTGAAGATACTGACAGATTAAAAGATTGGCGTCATGTGCATCCACGGTGAAGGTGGTTACTGTTTTAAAAATCCCTTCCAAAGACACTGAAATGAATCTTGCTGCCTGCAACAATATTTAAACAGAGATCTGGCTGATCATCCTTGACTTACTCTACCCTATTCCACCCGCACCTGCTCCATCTATCCTGAGAGCAAAGTTGTGGAACACGGAGCAGACTGACATGTTCCTGAAAACAATGGGAGCCTTGTATTATAAGATATCTGCTGTGCTGTTCAGATATTTGAAGAGCTGCCGGAGTTGCCTGCAACATGTTGATAATGAACCTGGTAACTCCAAGCTCTTCACTGTATCTCGTGTTCTGCTGCTGTACTTGGCTGTCCAACCGTGTCATGAGTAGGTATAAAGATGGCAGCCTTATTCCTTAGAATCCATTTGCACTATCTGCCTTGTCCATTCAATAATCCAGCACAGGGAGATAAATGTATGGCTGCTGACTGAGCAGGGAATATTTAACCGCATTATTTCCTTTTTTGCTGGTCACTTTCAATTGAATTTGCTGAAATTGAACCCTTTGCAATTCATTAAGAGCAGTTGTGTAGGTGCCCAGTTTGCTAAATGGTTCTAGTAATAGAATCTTGGAATTTGTGAGAACCCATTTAATTGTGTTGCCAGATGGAAAACAGGACAACTTGCTTGTCTTGGTGCATAAAGCATCGGTGAGCTGCATACTGATTGAGTTTGCTGTCTCACGTGACAGCTTGAAATGAGGCAGAAGGAAAGGTGTTGGGGTGTGTTGTGGCCTTGGCTTTCACTGTCAGCCATGGCCACAAGCTGGGGGTTGCCTACAAATCAGAATTGAGCAGGTTGCACATTTCCACCCCCTCCTCCACAAATGGTGGGTGAGTTTCCCCGTTGGAAACGTGAAGTTAGAAAATCATCCCTGAGATTTCCAGCAAAGTATCACAGCTACAGCATTTCCATCCACCAACGTTCTTAGTAAAAAAAAAATCACGTCCTTCATTTATCCTGACACACTCTGCTGTTTCCTACCCAAAGCTGACTTGAAGTTGTTTGTTGCTAGTCCGGAGCATACCTGCATGTCTGCGTGTTTTAGCTGAAGTCCAGTGAAACTCTGACAGGGGCCGTTATTAATCACAGGGCTTGGCTGAAGGGCGATGTAACACACTTCACTGACTCACTGCAAAGATTGATACCACTGCCTGAACATTGTACACACGAAAAAAACTCGTGAAAAATGTTTTAATGCGAGAAATATAATTTCTGTCATTTTTTTTGATTACCACACTCTTTCGCAATGCTACATCTGCAGAATGCCATCTTTCTTTCTCCTTTATTTGTTGCATTAAATAATGTGTTTGAAATTAGACTTCAATTGTAAAAAAACACTCATATTAATAATCAGACGGTTTTTTGCAGGACATTGTGGTTTTTAGGCACTGACTGGACGACAGCCAATTCTTTTTCCTGTATTGATTCATTTTTTGGAATAAATAAGGAACCGGAATCTATTAGAAACAACAATGAGCTGTGCATTACAGGGACAGTGTTTTATTCCGACTTAGCGTGCCAATGAATTGAAAGCACATCATTCATAACTATTGTACCTGATTTATAATAAATGATTGACTCAATATGACATCTGTTCCAAAAGCATCAGGAAGCTTGGGCAGTATCAACAAAATCTACTGTGGCTTATTAACAGTTTCAAAGTTGAAATCTTCTGTCATGGGATTTTCAAAAGAATATCTTCAATACCTTGACTTTCAAACGCGAAGAAAAGATTTAATAGTAAAATTGAGTGGCACAGTATGATAGCATCTTGTGGTTAAGGGATTTAGCCAGCTATATGCTCCCCTATATCAGGGCAGCATGGTAGCACAGTGGTTAGCACAGTTGATTCACAGCTCCAGGGTCCCAGGTTCTATTCCCGGCTTGGGTCACAATCTGGGCGGAGTCTGCATGTCCTCCCCGTGTGTGCGTGGGTTTCCTCTGGGTGCTCCGGTTTTCTCACACAGTCCAAAGATGTGCGGGTTAGGTGGATTGGCCATGCTAAATTGCCCGTAGTGTCCAAAAAAGGTTAAGTGGGGGTTACTGGGTTATGGGGATAGGGTAGGTAAGTGGTCTTGAGTTGGGCGCTCTTTGTATGGGCTGGTGCAGACTCGATGGGCCGAATGGCCTCCTTCTGCACTGTAAATTCTATGGTTCTGTGATTCTATAACCCAAACTAGTGGTCTGAGTGCCTCTCTGCGGTGACTGTACGACCCCCTACAGGGACCGAGTTGTATAACATCCGCTCCCCTCCCACAAATCTTTTAAGTTTATTGACAACTCAGACTCTTCCCCCTCTGAAATGTCACCTGCCCCTACCTTTGTGCCCTAAATCCTAATCACTCCTTTCCAATTCCTTTTGTCCATCATCCAGGAACTATAACTCATCCAGATTTCTGTGTCCATAATCTTCTAATGACCCAAATGCTCTCCTTCATGTTTTTGACAAGCTCAATTGGCTATTCACCTTGAAATCCCTTGATGGAGACTGGCCCTGTCTTTCTTATCTCTATGTCTCCACAGTCACCCTCTGCTGCTCCGACACCTGCTTCTCCTTTCCCTTATTTATTTTGTTCTATGATCAGTTGTTATTTCTTCAGCCATAATATCCCTCAACACCTCAATCAATCTTTTCACTTCCCTTTCTCTGCCTTCAAAATACTAAAGACCCTTCTCTTCCACGGTGCCTGGTTCCCCTAATCCTTCAGTTTCTCCCTCCTGCTTACTGTTCACTGTTCTCTAAAGGGCTTTAAGGCATCATATTTGAAAAGTGGCAATGAAATGCAAGTTGCTTCACTTAGAGGGCAGCACGGTCAGCACAGTGGTTAGCACTGTGGCTACACAGTGCCTGAGTCCCAGGTTCGATTCCCCGCTGGGTCACTATTTGTGTAGACTCTGCACGTTCTCCCCGTGCCTGCGTGGGTATCCTCCAGGTGCTTCGGTTTCCTCCCACAGTCCAAAGAAGTGCAGGTTAGGTGGATTGGCCATGCTAAGTTGCCCTTAGTGTCCAAAAACAAAGGTTAGGAGGGGTTATTGGGTTACGGTGATAGGGTGGAAGTGAGGGCTTTAGTGGGTCAATGCAGACTCGATGGGCTGAATGGCCTCCTTTTGCACTGTATGTTCTATGTTCTAGAGAGCAGTGAAATAAATTCGATCTAATTCCCTTTCCATGGTTTTAATAAATTAAAAGATTAAAACAAATAAAATAGTTTGCCTTATTTTGGTAGCTTCTCCACTGACTTGTGGAAGAAAATATAGCGATAAAAAGTGTTGCACTTCTTACTGTTGAAGTAGGATGGCACTGCAGAGCTGTGGCTGCTCATTGAACTGGATTTCCTCAGACAATAGAATTGAAAATATCAATGAAAATTCAAAAAGAAAAATCCAACCCATATTCTCTGTCCGCAATAGGGTAGCAGACTTCAATATCCAGTTCTTAAATTATCCTGGTTAACTGTGTATAATTAGGGCGACTTTGTTAATTCCTGAAGATTAGACATCGATTATTAGTTGATATACCTGCAGTGATTACAGGATGACAATTAAGCACTCTGCCCCTACTGTTGTACAAAAAACAGATACAAAGAATAAAGAGACAGATAATTCCCCTCAGAAACTGAAAGACAGATTTGTCTGGCTTTATCGCAATCTCTCCGAGTCACCCCGGAAACACACAATCAATTAGTTTGAAATGACATGTTCTGCAGGCAAAGTTTTTAATATACATGCATAAAACTGATAGCTACACAGGAGTGGTTGGAATACTGAAATCATTGTCACACCATTTGATCTTAGAATAACAATGCCACCTGAGCCTTGCAATCACTCTCTGGAATCTACTCTGTTATTTATATTTTATTTATATTGGTCATAATTATTTATCTATAAACTTTTGCAATGACAGATGACAATGACCAGGCATTATATTGAGGCAAAAATTATTATGGTTACTTTTTAACATTGCGTATAACATACAAACCTAATGCCGAAAAATGTCCAAGGTACTTCAACAAGGCAAAGTTAAATATATGGATATGGAGCCAATAAGGAGATATTAGGAGGGATGCTCAAAGAGGTGATGGTATTCCCACATATCTGCTGCCCTTATCCTTCAAGGTGCGAGAGGTCATGGGTTTGGAAGGTGCTATGAACGGATGCTTGGTGTGTTGCTGCAGTGTATCTTATAGATGGTACAACTGCTGCCATTGTATGTCAGTAATGGAGGGAGTGAATTTTGAAGGTGGTGCATGAGGTGCCAATCAATTGGGCTGCCTCGTCCTGGTTGGTGTCAAGCCTCCAGTGTTGTTGGAAGTGTACTCATCCAGGTAAGTGGAGAATATTCCATCATACTCCTGACCTGTGTCTTGCAAATGGTGGGCAGGCTTTGGGGAGTCAGGAGAGGAGTTACTGTCTGCAGAATTCCAAGCATTTAACCTTCCCAAGTATCCACAGTATTTATATGACTGTGAAGTTCAGTTTCTGGTCAACGGTAGCTAGTGGAGGGTTCAGTGATAGTAACACCATTAAATGTCATGGAGATGGTTAGATTTTCTCTTGTGGAGATGGCAATTGCCTGGCACGTGCGGTTTGAAAGATACTTGCTACTTATCAGCCTAAGCCTGCCTACTGTCCAGGTCTTGTTGCAAATGGACACAGACTGCTTCAATAGCTGAGGAATCATGCATGAATGGTGCTTGAACACTGCAGTCATCAGTGAACATCCCCATTTCTGAATTTATGATGAAGCAACTCAAGATGGTTGGGCCTCGGACACTACCTTGAAGAACTCCTGCAGCGATGTCCTGTAAGTGAGATGATTGAACTCCAACCGCTGTTATGGATAATTTAGACATTCTGAATTCTCCCTCTTGTGCACCCGCGCAGGTGCCAGAATGTGGCGACTAGGGGCCTTTCATGGTAACTTCATTGCAGTGTTAATGTAAGCCTACTTGTGTCAATAAAGATTATTATTATTATCTTCCTTTGTGCCAGGTATGTCTCCAGCCAATGGAGAGTTCCTTCTGAATCCCATTGACTCCAGTTTGCTAGGGCTCCTGAAGCCATATTCGGTCAAATTACCGGGTATATATCAGTGTTGTAAGCATACTGAAGCAGCTTGGTTAGGGGCCTGGCCAATTCTGGAAACAAGTCTTCAGTACTATTGCCGGAATGTTGCCATAGCCTTTGTAGTGTCCAGTGCCCTCAGCCATTTCTCAATATCATGTAGAGTGAAACAATTTGCCTGAAGATTGCCGTCTGTGAATTTGGGGACTTCCACAGGAGGCTGAGGTGGACCATCCACTCGGCACTTCCATCTGAAGATGGTTGCAAATATTGCAGACTTGTCTTTTGCACTGAGGTGCTGGGCTTCTTGTCATTGAGGTTGGGCATATTTGTGGAGTCTCCTCCTTCAGTGAGTTAATTGTTCACCACCATTCACAACTGGATGTGAGGACAGCAAAGCTTAAATCTGATTAATTTGTTGTGGCATTGATTAGCTCTGTCTATTACTTACTGCTTCCACTCTTTGGCACACAAGTAATCCGGTGTTGTAGCTTCACCAGGTTGACACCACATTTTTTGGTATAACTGGTGCTGCTATTGGCATGCCCTCCTGCAATCTTCATTGAACCAAAGGTGGCCCCTGAGCTTGATGGTAATGGTAGAGTGGGGGATATGCTGAGCCATGAGGTTACAGATTTAGCTGAGTACAATTCTGCTGCTGCTGATGGCTCACAATGCTTATTGGATGCCTGGTTTTGAGATGCTAGATCTGTTTTAAATCTACCCCATTAGCTCAGTGGTACTGTCACATAAAACGATGGAGGGCAACCTTAATGTGAAGAGGAGACTTGTCTGCAGAAGAACTGTGCAGTGGTCACTCCTACCAATGCTGTCATGGGCAGGTGCATCTGAGACAAGTAGACTGTGAGACAGAAGTAAAGTAGGTTTTTCCTCCTCTTGTTTATTCCTTCCCCACTTGCTGAAGACTCAGCCTTACTAGTTTCATCCTGTAGGACTCAGCCAGCTCACTCTGTAATGATGCTATCGAGCCACTCTTGGTGATGGGCATTGAAGTCCCCCACCCAGAGTACATTCTAAGCCCTTGTCGCCCTCAGTGCTTCCTCCAAGTGGTGGTCAACATAGAGGAGTGCCCATCATTAGCTGAGGGAGATTGTAGGTGATAACCAGCAGAACGTTTCCTCAGACCTGTATGATACCTGTGGAGCTGGTTAGGTCAGCCCAACCACCTGCAAACTGCTTCAAAGCACTGGGGATGCTCCTGTGGCTGTTGAGAAGTGTATCTCTCTCCTTGCCTTGACTTTTTCCACTTGAAGCTCAAAGGAAGCAACAGAAAATCTGGGGGTAATCTCCCAACGTATCTCAACAGCTGAGATTTCTTCCAGTGTTTCACAATGTAAAATCTAAGCTGAGAATGCAACTATGTTTTAAGATGTGCATGAGGCAGGTAAGCCAACTATCTGATTCCTGATGTGATTGGGAAGGAAGCATGTCAGTTAAATGGAAATGAGGCCCACAAGTTAACATTTCCTGGCCTCATGCTTCTGACATCACAGGGGGTAAAATGCTGCCCTTATTTTAGCTTTCCCCTCACCCAGTTTCCATCATTCCGGAGACTTAAATAAAGCCAAAAATCAGACTGCTCTTATTATCAAAATGGGTGTTACAGCTGATCAGTTTGTGTTACATCAATTGTAGGTAGGGCACTTTGCTAAAGGATAACAAAATATCGAGGGACAAAGATTATAATAAAAAAAGTAGTCAGCATGGATGTCTGAAAGGAATTTCATGTTTAACTAGCTTATTCCTTGGAGCTCTGGGAATCCAGGTAGGTAAATCACTAAAAGTAGCTTTGCAAGTTAATAAGGCCATATAAAGTGCAAAGTACTGAAGAACACATCTCGAAGAATAGAATTGGGAAGAAATTTATATGAAACATTAGTTAGACCACACTTGGAATGCTGTGTGCAGTTTGTGTTACAAGAAAAGGATGAAGGAAGTGCATAAAATATTTACAAGGATTTTTTACCAGGACTGAGGATGTAACTATCAGGGAATATTGAGAAAGCTGGGGCTGTTTTCCTGGAAGAAAGAAGACTCAAAGGAAAAAAGCCAATTACTGCAGATGCTGGAATCTGAGACCAAAGAGAAAATGCTGGAAAATCTCAGCAGGTCTGGCAGCATCTGTAGGGAGAGAAAAGAGCTAATGTTTTGAGTCCGTGGGACTCAAGTGGGAAATATTTATACTGTGGAGTGAGAATGAAAGATATGTCATAGCCACAGAAACCCAGGGAAACCGGGTGCTAATGGCCACAGAAACAAAGGGGAAAGGGTGCTAATGGCAGTCCCCAGAGAGAACAAAAGACGTGAAAGGACAAACAGCAGAGAAACTGACATCAGAGGGTAAACTGCAACAGATGTAGACGTGGGGGGAGGGGAAGGGGGAAGCAAAGAGCAGAAAGGGTAAGGAAAGGTGGATAAGATGGGGGGAGGTTAAATATATATTAAGAAAGACAAGAAAGAAAGAAAGATATGGTAAAAGACAGTTAAAATTAAATGGGATGAAAACAAATGGGTCGAGGTGGGGTAGAGCTAATCATCTGAAGTTGTTGAATTCGATGTCGAGACCGAAAAGCTGTAGCGTGCCTGACCGGAAGATGAGATGTTGTTCCTCCAGTTTGAGTTGAGCTTCACTGGAACATTGTAGCAGGCCAAGGACAGACATGTGGGCCTGGGAGCAGGGTCTTTTGTTAAAATGGCAAGCAACGGGAAGGTCAGGGTCCTGAATGCGCACAGACCGAAGATGGTCAGCAAAGCAATCACCCAGTCTGCGTTTGGTCTCTCCGATATAGAGGAGACCATATTGGGAGCAGCGAATGCAATAGACCAAATTGGAAGAGATGCAAGTGAAACGCTGCTTAACCTGGACTTGAAGGGAAGTTCTTCAAAATTAGGGAGACTTAGTCAGGATGAAAGTGGGAAAATGGTTTTCACTTAGGTTCAGGGCGGGGGGAATGTAAGATAGCCATTAGCATCAAATAAAGAACTGAAGAGAAGTTTTGTTACATAGGGAGTGGTAGAAATGTGAAACTCACCACCACATGGGTCTTTGAAGAAGATTACACCGATCCACTCAAGGCGAGACTTGATGCATACTTGAGAAGGGAAAATCCGGATATGGAGATGAGTTTGGATGAGGTAATTAGAGTACGATGAGGCTCTTATCGAGTATAAAGAACAGCATAGATCAATGGGGCTAAATTGCCTGTTTCTGTGTGTTAATTCTATGCATATATAAATGCTCGCCAATTTGATCTTGTATTGTGCATTCTCAGCACTTAAACATTCAGGAATACTGCACTGCCAATAGAAGTGTAGCAGAACAGAACTGCCATCCATCATTGGAGCCTGACATTGATGCCACACCAAATTATGGGATCATTTAAATACTCAGGGTTGGCACGTTTAGGGGTCATTAGAGGTGCTATATGACAGCATCCAATTAGGGCAGTGTCATGTCACTCTGTGGCCGGAGCAGAGACCCAGGCTGCTTAACATAGGAATGGGTGATTGGGGTGTACAATGCTGCTGAGGATGTAAGTGAGCATATTCTTGAAGTTAATCAGTCCTTTCAAGCTCAATTATATTTGCCCAGCATAGCCTTGGGCATTGTGATTAGCCTCTGGCTGCAAATCTGCCCCATTAAATTGTTAACGAGTAATTGATAAATATTTGAATAAGGAAAATTTGAGAAGGGAATGTGGGGAAAGGGAAAGGATTGGTACTTAGTGGGCATCTAAGGGCTGAATGCTTTCCTTCTCTCTTTCCATAACATGGTCCAATTTATCACTTATTTTACATAATGATGGGCTGCAGGACGAATTGTCAAAGAACCATTTACACATAACGAGCAGAGCAATTGTTCCCTCGTAGTAATTTTATGAATGATTAAATTATGTCCGTCACAACTAGGGAGTCAACCATGATCCAGAGGCATGGACCATATCAGCCTTTCATGTTAGTGACAGTATATATTTATTCTGTGACAGGATCAAACAATAAAATAGAAATCATTTGAAACCAGAGTCCAAAGGAAGGGGAAGATTCTATTTACGCCCTCTTTAAAAAAATTATCTTGCTCCCATCTTCAGAAAGAATGAACAGAACAGGCAGGTTGTCAAATAAAGGCAAATTAAAAACAAACTTTCCATGGTAGGATAACAGGGTTTGATTAGAGAATTAATCAATTATAATTAATAAAGAATAAAATAATAATAAATTGGACACACAGTGGCACAGTAGCTAGCATCGTTGCCTCACAGTAATAGGGACCTGGGTTCAATTTCGGCCTTGGGTGACTCTGTGTGGCGTTTGCACTTTCTCCCCGTGTCTACGTGGGTTTCCTCCGTGTGCTCCGGTTACCTCCCACAGTCTAAAGATGGGCAGGTTAGGTAGATTGCCCCTTAGTGTCCAGGGGTGTGCAGATTAGTTGGGGTTATGGGGATAGGAACGTGGGCCTAGGTAGGGTGCTCTTTCTGAGCGTTGGTGCACACTCGGTGAGCCGAATGGCCTCCTTATGCACTGTAGAGATTCTATGATTCTTCTCCTATGAATAGGACAGGGTAGGAAAGGGGGTGTAAGAGAAAGAATGTTCAAAAAAAAGATATTGGAATGAACAAAGTGTTTACATTTCCTGAATGTAAAATTTCTCTGGGCATCTTGGCAGCCTAAAGGCTAACTACCCTTAGTGTATCTCCACATAATGAGCCATTGTATCTAATTCTAAATTGTGGTCTAATAAAGAAACTGAATGGGCAAGAGTGGGACACTTAAGTTCATTGCACTTGTAACTAAGACCTTTATAAGCTATCAGTGACAAAGCCATGAGTGGGCTATGAACGATCTTGTGCTCGAGTGAAATAACAGTGCGACCCACACTTCGTTGGTATGTAGCTTTCATTTCTTTGTGACAAGTATAACAAAGCTTACAGAATGGGAACTCTACTATTGCCTTTGGCAAGTATGTGACATCAGTTTTTGATAGTGTATAATGCAATCTGCTAGGCTGCGGCATGACCACACTAAATATTTCCTACTATAATCTTCACTGAGCACAGTTGGTTACAGCTCCCAGAAACACAATTCTGTAAACTCATTTGACTATTTCATCTGGTTGGAACGTGTAGCCAGGCAAGTCTGTGTTACTTAACAGCAAATACTTTGGAGCAAAGAACCCTAATCTTGCTTTCTAAGGAAGATAATTCGATTTGATCACAATACTGCTTTTCTGGTGCAGAAGGAAGAGTGGAATTGAAAATGGCTGTCAGCAGTGCAGAATGGAAGAATCATCCAGAAATGTTACAGTACAATTCTGACTCCAAAATGACAAAATGCTGAGTGCACGTAGCAGACCTGTCAGCATCTGCGGAGAGAATGGACACGTCAATGTCTTGGTGTTAAACTCCCAATTTTGAAGAAGGGGTTACAATGGAAACATTGGCTAAATTTTACAGAGCGCCATTTCCCCCATGCACCACCCCTCTCCCCGCCCCCCCTTACCTCCAGCTAAAGAGTGGGTTGGCAGTTTGCCCTCCCGAAACCCAACTTACCATGGAGACTTTACACTGGAAACAGCCTTATTTGATTCAGACTGGGATTTCGACCCCATCTGGGAGGAAGTCCCACCCTCGAGTGCTGCCAGACCGGGGGCGGAATTCTCCGCCACCCGGGAATCGACGGGAGCGGGAATCGCGCCCAGCTGGTCGGTGGGCCGCCCGCGGCGATTCTCTGGCCCGCGATGGGCAGAAGTCCCGTCGCTGTCAGGCCTCTCCCGCTGACTTGGTTTAAACCACCTCTGTGCCGGCGGGTGCCGGCGGCGCGAGCGATCCCCCGGGGTCCTGGGGGGCGCGCGGGGTGATCGGACCCCGGTGGGTGCCCCCACGGTGGCCTGGCCCGCGATCGGGGCCCACCGATCGGCGGGCGGGCCTGTGCCGTGGGGGCACTCTTTTTCTTCCGTCGCTGCCATAGCCTCCACCATGGCGGAGGCGGAAGAGACCCCCTTCACCGCGCATGCGCCGGTGGTGGCGTCAGCGGCCGCTGACGCTCCGGCGCATGCGCGGACTCACACCGACCGCTGAAGGCCTTTCAGCCAGCCCCGACGCCGGGCGGCATGGCGCCAAAGGCAGTTGGCAGAGCGTGAGCCACTCCGGCGCGGGCCTAGCCCCTAAAGGTGCGGAGAATTCTGCAACTTTGGGGAGGCCCGACGCTGGAGTGGTTGGTGCCACTCCGCTATGCCGGGACCCCCTGTCCCGCCGGGTAGGGGAGAATTTCGCCCCACATGTTGAGTTGGTAGTGTGGTATTGTGCGAAGCAAATAATGGCATGATGGGAAAACTAGTCAAGTCTTCTTGGTACAATTGAATTTAAACTGACTTCACATAACCTAAGGCACAGATACAAATACACAGATACAAACAGCCGAGGTCAACTTGACCTGAGAACTGGCTGACTCTAAAACTCAGATAAGATGCGTTCGTCATGAGACTAGAGCAGTCTAAATACATACGATAAGCTAAAAAACTGTCTCTTCCTGTACTTAAACAAATTTGTCCATCCCTTAAAACAAAGACAAGATAATGACATGAGACCCCAGTCCCCTAAAGGTCAGCAAGGAGACGCCATTGTAATGATTATTACTTATGTTTTACTTTTGATCAAATTCCTGACCAAGCTGTATTCATGTTATCTTGATCCTATAATGTATAAAAATCGTCTTATTCTTCTGTGATATTGCAGACTTGGGACGGACTCAGCAGTTTGTACTTAACTGCCTTCCGACTTCAAGTCTCAGCCATTACTGCTAGCAGTTCTAATTCGTAAATAAAGCTTAGTTTTGCTAACCGAATGAATCATGTTTGAATCTTTCTATCACAGTCTAGAAGCGGGGAAAATATTGATTACGACAGTAGCTCTGTAGTCCCAGCAGTGCCAGGATTGAGCTGTGGTCACTGCTGGGGCTAGAGGCAACTCCCAAGATGGAGTGGAAGTCTGGAGTTAAAGATAAGTCTGGTATTTTAGATAGACCTGGTTGACAGACCCCAATGATGTGTATTGGATGCTGGGTTTGAGAGGCCAAGGGCCAGAGTTAAAGGGTGATGTGGTACCTCTGATGGGCACAGGGGACTCCCCCAAAGAAGGCATCATCCATTTTGCCCTCACAGTGAAAGCTGCTGAGCTGCCTGCCTTCTCTCTGTCTTCCTCTGCTGAATGTAACATACCGTGGAGGCAAGCGGAGAAGGGTCTCAATAGGCCTATGGGCAGACAGGCTGTCTGGCACTTTACTTGTTCACCTTAGTATGGGAAACAGGTCGGGGTTGGGTGGGAAACAGTAGGAAGGGCCCCTACTTTATTTTACCATCCACCCCACCTTCAAATAAGCCTGCGGAGGGCCATAAAATCCAGCCGAGTGACTTGTCTGATCCCTTCATTGATGCTGACAGAATGATTCCATGACCATAACAAAACTATAAAAATTCTCCACCCCAGTTTTTCCCTACACCGTGATAGGGTCAGTCTAAAAGATGTGACTGAGAATGAGATGGGGAAAATTTGAAAAATAAATATACCCTTTCACTTGATTTAGCCCAAATGCAAACGTTAAGTGGTTTATTTAGGGGCCCTCTCACAAAGATATACAATAGAATGGTTTATTTGTGATACCAATCGAACACACAAATCCCACTGAATACAAATATTTGCAAAGTGTTGTGTGATGTGGAACTACTCAATCGATAGGTATCATGGCTCATGGGTCACATGCTTTCCGTCTATGTCATGGTGTGGATAAAACTCATGGTGTAATTTACGAGGTAATATCATCGAAAACCATGACTTAAAAATTTGTTATCACCCATTTTGTGCACATAATTGACAATGTGCTTCCAGCCTGTTTCCAAATCGCTGGATCTGAGACTCCACAGAGGTTGGGCCTCAGCCCTCATGGAAATAATAACGGCGAGCCACCAGCACCTGTCATTCTCCTCTAGCTCTCCATTTTGTTGGGACCCAACTTTGACCAATGGGTTAGGAGGGGGGAGAATGGAAAAGGGCTAAACATGAGCTGGCAGCAAGCCAGCTAGCTATTCCTACCAGGGTAACTAAAAAATTATATTTTGGTGGTAGCTGCAGTATAAGGGTTTGGTGTAAACAAGGTTAATGCTGGAAGACTGAGAAAAATTCCAGCAAAGCAGTCTGACCTGAAAAGAAGCTTCAGGAGCAGAAGAAAATGCCAAGAAAAAGCTCCAAAGAAATGCCTGGTAGCCAAGGGCAGAAAGACAAAATTCCTCACTGCAGCAGAAGGGAAGACTCCATAGAATGTCCTGTGGAAGTCCAGCTTGATAGTGCAGAGCCAGTAGAATGTTCTAGGGCTAAATCTTTTAAAACTCCAGGCTGCAGAAATGCCCAAAAAGCTTTAAAGTAATTCAGTGTTGGAAGTGTAATTTGAACGAAACCAGTCACTACAACTCAATCCCGAAGTCAGAGCCCAAACATGTGGCATCTGACCTGCCAAAGGAGAAAGAATTAATTAAATATTTTGGGAAAATTGTGACTTTTAACTCCAACTAAAAGCAAGCAGAAGACAGGAATTGTGACATCAACTAAACAAAAACACTGAACAAGAGAACTGTGCTGGATGCGTTTCAGGCATCCATTATTGAGACTTTTCTTTCAGGCTGTGCATGATCGCTCCTGTCGCGAAACCCACTTATGGTTTAGCTCACTGAGCTAAATCTCTGGCATTTAAAGCAGACCAAGCCGGCCAGCAGCACGGTTCGATTCCCGTACTAGCCTCCCCGGACAGGTGCCGGAATGTGGCGATTTGGGGCTTTTCACAGTAACTTAATTGAAGCCTACTCGTGACAATAAGCGATTTTCATTTTTCATTTCAACTGACAAGTGCAGAAAATAGCATCGCCTCGGAGTGAACGGGACACCATCTTGAAATTTAGAAAGCTCTTAAAGCAGAACATATACGTTGAAAATTTTGAAAATGGATCAGAATTTCACACTTCCACATCAATTTGGACTAATCCAAGGCTCAGATCAATCACAAAATTTGGGACTTACGAGGAAAATATTTTTAAGATGCAGTAATAAAGGCATCACAGCACAACCACAAGAACCAAGGCTATCAGCGAGTTCACAACCCCATCTCCAAATCCAGACCGCCGCCAACCGTAGGGGACAGTGAGCCAGCTGGCAAACCTTTAACCAAATTTATCGCAAATCACAGAACCCTTGACATGTCTACTTTAGAAAGGCCAGGCATGGTGCTGGGACTCACATCAAGACCAAGCTTTCACTCACATCTAGGCGATGTTGCTCTCCACTGACATTCACACCCACTATGACCCAGCTCTGCCCACCACCATAGCAGCAGATGCTTCGTCCACAGAAGAATTGGTAGTAGTCCCTTTCCAGGAACAACCAGTTGGAACTCGTTGGCCTGTGTATTGCACATCTAGAAGCCTGTCAGATGTGGAGATGAAGTACGCCGTCATGAAAAAGGAAGCCCTCACGGTCACGTGGGCATGCAAGATGTTTTCAGGTGATATCGTCAACCTCAAGGTTACAATCAAAATGGACCTCAAGCCACTAGCCTCCTTACTAGGTGAGAGGAGCCAGCGAAGATGTCTCCCTGAATCCAGAGGTTTCACCTGTTCTTCACGAGGATCACCTATGAGATGGCATATGTCCAAGGTAAATAAAGGACAACAGCAGACACATTTTCAAGGGTCACAGTTGGTCCTCCGACCAAAAAAGATGTTAATCTCATAAAACAACTGGAAGCATCCTCCTAATTGACAAGGAGACACCTGACAGTGACCACTACTGAACTTAAACATGTCCATCAGGATCAAATGCATGATGGGAGATGATCTCAGCAAAAACCAAACGGAGGCACCATGAGAACCTGATTCGAACAACAAAAACGCTTTATGATTAAAGATGATCTCCTGGTCTACAATGAGAGGCTGGTCATCCCAGTCTCTCTGTTACCAGAGATCCTTAATAAAGTATGCAGGGCCCCCTGGGGCATCAACACCAGTCTAATCCACTGACTTGTGGCCAGGCATTTCCAAGGCGACTGAAGGCCACATAGCAAATAGTTAGATGTATGCACTGCACAGGCAGGATGAAAGAAAGTCCCTCATCCCCACACAATTCCCTACCAGGCCATGGAAGAGGCTGGGCACAGGCCTGTTCATCTTCAACAGCCAATCATTCCTTGTTGTGGTGGATTACTTTTTCCGATGGGTTGAGATGAAGTAACTATATATGACTATCACAACTGAAAGAGATGTTTGTGAGCCACAGCATCCCGGACGAGATCATCTTTGAAAGCAGCCCACAATTCACACTTCACGCACTTCACCACCACATTTGGCATCCACCACCATATCAGCTCCCCAAGATATCTCTGCCGCAGAAGGTTGTGGAGGCCAAATCATTGAGTATCTTTAAGACAGAGATAGATAGGTTCTTGATTAATAAGGGGATCAGGGGTTATGGGGAGAAGGCAGGAGAATGGGGATGAGAAAATATTAGCCATGATTGAATGGCGGAGCAGACTCGATGGGCCGAGTGGCCTAATTCTGCTCCTATGTCTTATGGTCTTATACCCACAGTCAAATGGGGAGTCTGAATGAGAGGCTTGCACTGTAAAAGTCCTCCTAAAAAATAGCAAGGACATCCCCACAGCTCTGTTAACCTACATGGCCACACCCCACACCCTTCCAATGTGTCCTGTCCCTATCCAAAGTCCCACTGAGCAGGAAACTTCACAAAAAAAACTCCACTTCTGCTGAAAAAATTCATGTGAAGTTTGGTAACTAAAGATTAGCAGAACATCGAAGCAAGAGAGCAGTTGTAAAGGCAGGAAGATTCTACCCACAACAGAATATACCACGGAAAATGCTTGTCACAATGACAGAAAGATGACAAGGTCTGGAATAAAGACTTCAAGAGAGAAGGGAACGTCATTAGAAAGGGTAAGGACCACCCTTGCTCTTACCCGGTTCGCACCATAGAGGGTACATTCAGGAGACACATGAGGAGTCTCTTCTTCATCCCTAGGTTGAGCACAATGGGCTAAATAGCTGGGTTTTAAAGCAGACCAAGACAGGCCAGCAGCGCGAGTTCAATTCCCGTACCAGCCTCCCCGAACAGGCGCCGGAATGTGGCGACTAGGGGCTTTTCACAGTAACTTCATTTGAAGCCTACTCGTGACAATAAGCAATAAAAAAAAAAATAGGTTGTCCATCCCCACTGTGCAATGGGATATTGAGGAACATACCCAGATGCCAGAACAACCTCCACACCTGCATGTTATGTATTGTAAACCAGGCATCACTGTGTAGTGTGTCACATAATTACATGTTGACATTTGGGAGATTTTCCCTCCCGCCCACTTTGGACTGTGAGCAAGTGACATCGCTCTAATGAAGTCTGGTGAATTAACCTATGGTGTGGCAACCTTTTCATCATTTGCTTCTACTGTGAAGAAAAAGCAGAACAAGTAAAACATTACTGTAAAGACAAAGCTGGCATGCGGCTTAGAATGCATTCATGCTGGTGTGGAGGGACCGGAGCGTAGCATTCCGTTTGATGCCTGGAGCCAACTTCGGTTTTCAGCTGACGCCGAATTCTCCGCCCGATCGTATTTCATGATTCCGGCGTCGTTGGATGGGGAACCCTACCCGGTGGGCAGGATTCTCGCGCAACTGGCCGGATGGCCTGACGCCGGCGCCAAGAATGGCGCGAACCACTCTGGCGCCGGGCCGACCGGAAGGTGTGGAATCCTCCGCACTTCCGGGGATAGGCCGGAGCCAGAGGGATTGGCGCCACACCAACTGGCACCGAAGGGCCAGCGCGAGTTGGCGCATGCGCAGGACCGCCGGCGTGTTTCCTGCGCATATGCAGGGAGGTTCTTCCCTGCACCGGCCATGGCGGAGCCCTACAGAGGCCGCGCAGAGGGATAGAGTACCCCCACGGCACAGGCCTGTCCGCAGATCGGTGGGCCCCGATCACGGGCCAGGCCACCGTGGGGGAACCCCCTGGAGCAGGTTCCCCCTGCGCCCCCCCCCCCCCCAAGGACCCCACTAGACGGCCGACAAGCCAGGTCCCGCCGTGATCAACCATGTCCATTTCACGCCAGCGGGATTGGCCATGAAATGACAGCCGCTCGGCCCATGGGGCCCGGTGAATTGCCGGGGAGGCCACTGCCAATGGCCCCTGTGGTAGGCACCACTGTTGTATTGTGTATTGTGTATACTGCATATGAGGGTATTACGGTAAGGCCCTTGTACTACAGGTACGGGGGTAGGACCCTGCCTGCTGGCTCCACCCAGTAGGCAGAGTATAAATGTGTGGGCTCTCCAAGCTGTTGCTATTTTGGCAGCAGCTGTGGGAGGCTCCACATCTCTGCGTAATAAAGCCTCGATTACTCTCTACTTTAGTCTCGTTGTAATTGATAGTGCATCAATTTATTATGCAGAGATTTAAAAACAATGGATCAAGCCTGATCACCTGCAGCTGCACCCTCAAGCAGACAATGCCAAGTCGGCCTTCGCACATTGGCTCGGTTGCTTCGAGGCATACATAGGATCTGTGACAGAACCATCCTCAGAGGCACAGAAGCTCCAGATCCTCTACATGCGGCTGAGTTCAGACATCTTTCCCCTCATCCAGGATGCGCCGAACTACGCTGAGGCCATGGCGCTACTGAAGGAGAACTACACTCAGCAGACCAACAAAATCTATGCCAGACACCTCCTCTCCACACGGCATCAACTCCTCAGTGAGTCTGCGGGAGATTTCTGCCGTGCCCTGCAACTCCTAATGAGAGACTGCGATTGCCAGGCTGTCTCAGCCTCTGAACCATCGGATTTGCTACTTAGAGATGCGTTTGTTACGGCTTAGGGTCGGCCTACATCTGCCAGCGACTCTTAGAAGGGGCTACCCTCGACTTTGCAGCGACCAAGAAACTAGTGCTCTTGCTCACAGTCGCCTCACACAATATACAGGCATATGCCCCCGACCGCACGGCCCACCCCTCCTGGGCATCGTGGACCCCGCCAGCGAACACCCCACCATTGACCTCGACCAGCCAACCCCAGGCTGGCACCGCGCGGCAGCCAAACAATCCCGGGGGACCCAAGTGCTACTTCTGCGGACAGTCCAAACACCCCCGACAACGCTGCCCAGCACGGAGCGTGCTCTGCAAGGCCTGCGGTAAGAAAGGACATTTTGCTGCTGTTGCCCCGGCACCTCCCATATGCGAACCGTGGGCGCCGCCATCTTCCTCGCCTCAGACCACGTGCGGCCTGTGGGCGCTGCCATATTGCTCCCCTCACAACACGTGCGGCCTGTGGGCGCCGCCATCTTCCCCGCCTCAGGATCCCTGTTTGTCGGGCACCTCATCGGGCCGCTCATCGCCTGCAACCACCGCCGACCAGCCATGTCTGGCCTCCGTCACGATCGACCAGTCCCGACCGTACAACCTCGCGACCGGGTCGACAACAGTGAAGGCCGACGGTCACAAGATATCCTGCCTTCTGGACTCTGGGACCACTGCAAGCTTCATCCACCCCGATACGGTAAGGTGCTGCTCCCTCATGGTCCACCGCACCAACCAAAGGATCTCCCTGGCCCTCCACATCGAGGGCGTAGAATTCAGCGGCTTCCGGCTCTATATCCTCTCCAACCTCTGTGCTGCCTTGCTACTCGGCCTGGACTTCCAGTGCAACTTCCAGAGCCTAACTCTGAAATTTGGCGGGCCCCTACCACCCCTTACCGTGTGCGGCCTCACGACCCTTAAGGTCGACCCACCTCCCCTGTTTGCGAACCTGACCCCGGATTGCAAACCCGTCGCCACCAGGAGCAGACGGTACAGTGGCCAGGACAGGACCGTCATCAGGTCTGAGGTCAGGGGGCTGCTGCGGGAAGGTCTTATCGAGGCCAGCAACAGCCCCTGGAGAGCCCAAGTGGTAGTGGTGAAAACTGGGGACAAAAACAGGATGGTCGTTGACTTACAGTCAGACCATCAACCGGTACACACAGCTCGACGCGTACCCCCACCCTTGCATATCTGATATGGTCAGTCAGATTGCACAGTACCGGGTCTTCTCAACAGTGGACCTGAAATCTGCCTACCACCAGCTCCCCATTCGCAAGGCGGACAGCCAGTACACCGCGTATGAGGCGGACAGCCGAATTCCCATTTCCTTAGGGTTCCCTTCGGTGTCACTGATGGGGTCTCGGTCTTCCAATGGGAGATGGACCGAATGGTTGACCAGTACAACAAGGAGCAGTGCATGTTCAGCACGGACCGATTAGCCATCTTCGGCTACATGGTCCAGAATGGAGTTCTAGGGCCCGACCCCGATTGCATGCGCCCCCTCATGGAAGTCCCCCTGCCCCACTGCCCCAAGGCCCTCAAACGATGCCTGGGCTTCTTCTCGTACTATACCCAGTGGGTCCCTAACTACGCGGACAACGCCCGCCCACTCATTCACTCCACCGTTTTCCTACTAATGGCAGAGGCTCACCAGGCCTTCAACCGTATCAAAGCCGACATCGCAAGGCTGCGATACACACAGTCGATGAGATGCTACCCTTCCAAGTCGAAAGCGATGCATCAAACGTCGCTAAGGCCGCCACCCTCAACCAGGCAGGCAGGCCCGTTGCATTCTTTTCACGCACCCTCCATGCCTCCGAAATTCGGCACTCCTCCATCGAGAAGGAGGCTCAAGCCATCGTAGAACCTGTACGACATTGGAGGCATTACCTGGCTGGCAGGAGATTCACTCTCCTCACTGACCAACGGTCGGTTGCCTTCATGTTTAATAACACACAGCGGGGCAAGATCAAAAACGATAAAATCTTGAGGTGGAGGATCAAGGTCTCCACCTACAATTACAACATTTTGTATCGTCCCGGTAAGCTCAACAAGCCCCCCCGATGCCCTTTCCCGAGGTACATGTGCCAGCGTACAAGTGGACCGACTCCGCACCCTGCACAACGATTTCTGTCACCCAGGGGTCATCCGCTTTTATCACTTCATAAAGGCCCTCAATCTGCCCTACTCCATCGAGGAAGTCAGGGCTATCACCAGAGATGGCCAGGTCTGCGCGGAGTGTAATCCGCACTTCTACCGGCCAGACCGTGCGCGCCTCAGCGTGGATTTCAAAGGGCCCCTACCCTCCACCGACCACAACACGTACTTTCTCAATGTGGCCGACGAGTACTCAAGATTCCCCTTCGCCATCCCATGCCCCGACATGACGTCTGTCACCGTCATCAAAGCCCTGAAAACCATCTTTGCTCTGTTCGATTTCCCTGCCTATGTCCACAGCAACCGGGGATTCTCATTCATGAGCGATGAGCTGCGCCAGTACCTGCTCAACAGGGGCATTGCCTCAAGCAGGACGACCAGCTACAACATCCGGGGAAACGGGCAGGTGGAGAGGGAGAACAGGACGGTCTGGAAGGCCGTCCAGCTGGCCCTACGGTCCAGAAATCTCCCGGCCTCCCGCTGGCAGGAGGTCCTCCCCGGCGCACTCCACTCCATTCGGTCGCTCCTGTGTACTGCGACTAACGAAACTCCCCATGAACGTCTCTTTGCCTTCCCTAGGATGTCCACCTCCGGGGTTTCGCTCCCGACATGGCTGGCTGCTCCAGGACCGTTCTCCTCCATAAACACCTGCGGCTCCACAAGGTGGACCTGTTGGTTGAGGGGGTACAGCTTCTCCACGTGAGCCCGCAGTACGCCTACGTAGCGTACCCTGATGGCCGCCGAGACACAGTCTCCCTCAGGGACTTGGCACCAGCTGGGTCCCCACAGACCCCCCCCTCCCTCCCTCCACCCGGCGCACTCCAACACAGCCCCCGCTCCAGGACGGTGCGCCCTCCACTTGGTCCCACCCGTGGATGAAGGTGAGGTCGACACTCTCCCGGAGTCACCGACGACCGATCCGACGCCTGAATCACCACCACAACTGCGGCGCTCGCAACGCCGGATCAAGGCGCCTGACCGTCTAAATTTGTAACCTCTTTCTTAAATTTTAATCAACCTGTATGTAAATAGTTTCCACCACCCCGGCTAGACTCTTTTTTTAACAGGGGGTGAATGTGGTAGTCACGACTGTTGTATTGTGTATACTGCAAACGAGGGTATTACGGTAAGGCGCCTGTACTACAGGTATGGGGGTAGATCCCTGCCTGCTGGCTCCGCCCAATAGGCGGAGTATAAATGTGTGGGCTCCGACCGGCGTGGCGTAAACCCCACCCCCGCCCGAAAACCCGCACCGGAGAATTCGGCAGCCGGCGTTGGAGCGGCGGGCGGGATTCCCCCCCCCCCTCCCTCCAGCGATTCTCTAACCCGGCTTATGGTTTAAGCAATACTATGATATAAGTACAGAGTTTTGTGTGTATGTGTGGGGGCGTGGGTGCTTGCTGTGTGCAAATTGGCTGCTGTGTTTCTACATTACATCAGTGACTACACTTTGAAAATGCTTTGGGACTTCTTGGGGTTATGAAAGCTGTTATATTTTTGTTAGTGATGAGGAAGAAATTAAGAAGAGTCGCCCAATGCGAGCCTCAGATTCAACTATCTCCCATATAATTCCCGACATACATAACATATCAGTTTGGGTTTAGCGTTCCTTGAAATGTTAAAATGTTCTCACCAGAAGGAGAAAACATCAGTCGACCTCAGGCCTATTCTATTCATCTGTGCTAGCTGTGGAAGGAGCTGCCACTCACAAACTGACCTCTACAGTCGCAACAGATGATGTTTAAAACAGAAGTGAAATATGCCCTGGGCACAGTCCATTGTTTTGCAAGATGGACTGATGCCAATAGCTATGATGTTAACCAACTTTGTTTTGAACAGCAGGGTTGTGTTATGCTGTACTGGTCATTTTTTCAATGCGAAGAAGAGTATTGTGAAGCTTACCAGTGGGGTTCAGCCTGCAATTGGCGAATAGGTACTCAACAAAGTTGATGCAATGGAAGAATTTCTCTGTAGCTTTTGCTTATTAAGATATGCTGTGGAAATCTGAAATCATTTAAAATTTTTAATTTTCAAATTTTCTATGTAGAATCCAATGGAAGAGATGCAGGAATGGACGGTAGGATAGGAATGAACAAAGGTTTATTTTCGTACACACAATAATACAAAGCAAACAACTCCTGTCCCCGAGGGCCACCCTCCCTGACCTGCACCTAGCTCGGGGCTTTTCTACTGGAAGGTTCCCTTTGTTAAGGGTAAACCCTGCCCCCAATTACCAGGGGAGTTCATACTTTGTGGTAAAGATAGGGAATCTTATAGAGCCTAGTCCTTGGCCCCCGAGGGGGTTGTAACGCTCTCCATGCCAGGGAATTAAAATGTAGAATTTAGGAGACTGTGCTTGTGATATGGAGTATCAAGCACTGGGATTATGAATTCAGAATTTGAATGTGGAGGTCAGAGGCGTCAGGGGTTTCTCGCAGCCCATGTTCCTGAAAAATATCCTGGGCGGGATTCTCCGACCCCCGGCGATTCTCCGCGCACAATGGGCCGAGTGGCTGCCGAGATAGGCCGAGTCCCACCGGCGCCTTTCATGTGTGGTCCGACCAGGTGGGATCTTGGAGTTCATCCTGCGGGAGGCGGCCTGGTGGGGGTATGGGTGATCCGAACCAGGGATAGCCTCCACGGTGGCCTGGCCCGCGGTCGGGGCCTAACGATTGGCGGGCGGGATTCTCCTGGTGGGGGCCTATGTTCCTCCGTGCCAGACCCCTGCAGTTCTCTGCCATGTTGCGCCGGGGCTGGCGCGGAAAAGGCAACTAGTGCGCAAGCGCAAGTTCATGCCACGTATGTGCGGACCCGCAGCCCCCATTCTGACACCGGTATCAGCAGCTGGAAGTGCGTGAAGCACTCCAGTGCCATGCTGGCCCCCTGTGCGGCGCAGGATCACTGCTCTTAGGGACCTTTTGACGCCATCGTAAATCACGACGGCGTTTACGACAGCGTCAACACTTAGCCTCAGGATTAGAGAATCCCGCCCCCTTGCTCAATAACCTTTTGTTCCATCATTAGCATTGATAACACCTCGCTCAGTTATGTGGTGCCTTCCCCTATCCTTCCCCAATAATAGGCCTCTCCTTAGCCTCAGAAGAAATATCTCGATTGTAGAATTGTGAAGTTTTTCATTTCTCCTTTGTGGAATCCTTCTAGAATGGCAAGTTAGTGACAAGTTTCTCAGTTTGGTTCTGTGTTCATATCCACTAAGAATGGGGTTGATACTGGGGTTGAGACCTTGAGACCTTTTGAATTGCAGCACAAGACTGTTAACATCTACCAGAAACACTGGAATCGGCAGGCAGAACTTTGCTTGTGTCTCATGTGATGGCCAGCATCCCTTAGGGCTACATCAGAAAGCCAGCCTAAATCATTTCTGGGGGTCTTCATATTTTAGCAGAATTTTTTATGGTGTGTTGAGGATTAAAGGATTGATTTTCTAACCCATGGCTGACAATCATGTTCCCTTTTCCAATCAGAAAATGAAAAAGCATAATTTGATGCTGGGCATTATAGTGTAGTGCGGAGAGTGATCATGCTCTTCAGGTGACTGGGATTGGGCTGGGGAGGGGTGTGGGCTGGGTGCAGATTTTCCAAACTGATTTCATGCAAGAAGAGGAGGTAGGTAGGCTTCCATAACACCAGAGTTTACCCGGTGGACACCTTGGAATTGCCTCAATTCCAACTGCATTTTTATCTGGAATGCCAACATGTTCTGTGTAAGGGGTGACATAACCAGGGTTTCACACAAAATTGTAAATTCAGCAAGTTCCAAGCATTATATGAGCTGCCTGATTAGATTAAGACAGAGTTGTCAATACTTGGCAAATTCTATCTGTGTGATTTGCACCATAAACACAAATATGGTTAGAAGGGACAAGCTACAATCACCTCATGGGTTGTAAAGGATAACTTATTTGTTCTTGAAATAGTTCTGCTCTGTTTGAGTCTTTGTCGCTTACCTGGTTATAGCTGCAATTGCACAATTGTGGTTGAAGAAAGATAAAAATAAAAGAATGCTGTGGAGTTGGTCTATCCAAGGATGTGCATTGCAATCAAATATATCCCATAGGAACTTTAGAAAAGAAAAAGTGACTCATGTTTATCTAGCGAACTGTTACGACTCCCCAGGTGATTAGTGGGTGGAGCTTCCTCCCAATTGGAGGAACCCCCACAGGATATAAACCCTTACCTGGGAGCAGGTCTGGGTAGAGGACCCTGAGGAGAGTGGAGTAGAGAGTTACCGTATTGTGAAGTAGTAGAATAAACCTTGTTGTATCCTGCCTATCTGGCTACATGTGGGGTCCTTGCCTTCGGGCACAACAAGCACATTACCATGTCTCTCCAAAACCTCCTGATAGTTTCCACATACAGTTCTCTCCACAAACAGCAATTGGATGATTGAACATCTGAGCTGCTTTTGGTGGAGTTGTTTAAGAGATACCGAAAGAGCTCCCTGCCTTTTGAATTGCAGCACAAGACTGTTAACATCTACCAGAAACACTGGAATCAGCAGGCAGAACTTTGCTTGTGTCTCATGTGATGGCCAGCATCCCTTAGGGCTACATCAGAAAGCCAGCCTAAATCATTTCTGGGGGTCTTCATATTTTAGCAGAATTTTTTATGGCGTGTTGAGGATTAAAGGATCGATTTTCTAACCCATGGCTGACAATCATGTTCCCTTTTCCAATCAGAAAATGAAAAAGCATAATTTGATGCTGGGCATTATAGTGTATTGCGGAGAGTGACCATGCTCTTCAGGTGAGTGGGATTGGGCTGGGGAGGGGTGTGGGCTGGGTGCAGATTTTTCTCCTTTAAATGAGATTCCCACTGATAAGCATGATTGATAAGCCTGGCTAATAGGATAGTATCCAACTTCCTCCCACCAAGGTATCCAACTGCCTCTGGAATTATTCCAGATTTATTCTGCATTAATCTACATGGAGATTGTTACATGTATTAATCACGCTTTGTGTAAAGAAGTGTTTTGTTATATTGGTCCTGAACTTGCATTTTTGTTTTAATTTGTATCCTTGTCTCTTTGTCACACATCTGTGGTTTACCTTGAAATGCTGCTCTAGATTATCCTTTTCAATTCAATTTAATACTTTATACATTCCCACAAGGTCTCTTCTCATTATTCTATTTTAAGACCACAATTGAATCCCCTGTCAATAAGGATGAGCCTTATTGTTGTTTTCTGCATTTCTTATAGCAGTTAAAAGTTTCATTTCTGCTACTGTGCTCAGAATAATGCTCAACGTATTGGGATTTGGCACAATAGTTCCATATTTATCAGGGATAATTCCACATTTTCATGCATTGACGAATTGTGGCTATAATGTCAGAACCCTGGCCAGGGTTCTCCGATCCTGCCGCCAAGTTCTGATGCCGGAGTCAAAATCGGCGCAAGTGAACCCGCCGTCAAAGGGCCTCCAGGCCCAGGCATTCACCCCTTCCTGGGGACTAGTACGGCGGCGGAGTGGTGTCCGCTGATCCAGCGCTCGAAAGCCGGCGTGCCATGGCCGGTGCAGGTCTGCGCATGCGCGTGGGTTGCCGTCTCTGCGCCGGCCCCCGGGCAATATGGCAGAGCCCTACAGGAGCCCGGCGCGGAGGAACATAGGCCCCCCCATGGAATTAGCCCTCCCACCGATCGGTAGGCCCCGATCGTGGGCCTGGCCACCATGGAAGCCCCCTCCCCGGGGTCGCATCCCCCTTTCCCCCAATCAGGACAGCCCCCGCAGCCAGAACTCCGAGGTCCCGCCAGGTAGGACTATGCGTAACCCACGCCGGCGGGACTCAGCTGGACTCAGCGGGTACTCGGCCTGTCGAGGCACGGAGAATCACCAGGGGAGCAGTTGCTGGCACGGCAGCGACCCTGCGGGCGCGATTGGTGCCGATTCTCCGGTCGCCAGAGAATCGGCGGGGCCCGGCGTCGGAGCGGTGTTGTACAATTCTCGACCCGGCACGGGATCGGAGAATCCTGGCCCCTGTCTATGACCAATTGGTCACAGCTCCTTGCAGGTTTGTTTATACTCTATTGATCTGCCATTCTGTTGGTTCACTTGATTACTGCCGTGTGTAGAAGCAAGCATGGTGACAGTTCCTGGTTTGGACCTTTACTGTCCCTATGTATATGGGTTTTAATAGTTGCTGAACTACTTATATGCCAAACTATCCAATATTCCATATAAAAGTCAACAAATCACTTATGTATTGTGGCACTGTCAAGAGACTTCAGACTTTGTTAGGAACAAAATGGTGTCTATTAATAAAAAGTAACAGGTGATATACATCACTGTAAATACACAAGGAGTTAATATAAATACACTACAACTAAGTAAACACTAGAGGGAGCACCAGAGACGTCATGACATGCAGACATACAGCTAATTAACACATAGAATAGGACACGACTAATGGGCAGTCAAGACACCCAGAGGTGACACTACCACAAGGGAGTATTACACAACCCATATATAAGGACAGGGCACACATACTCTGGCTCTTCCCACGTGACACTTAGAGAGCAGGACAGGGGCAGATCAGAAGCATCACACCCACCACGTGGCTTAGAGCAGACTGGTTAGTTAGACTGAGTTACTCTAGCAAGATTAGCAGGAGAGTTGAACTCATAGAGAACTGTGCTAATGGTTCAATAAATCGCATTGAACTCACTTCAAAGTCTGGAGTATCTTTTGGTCAAAACTGCATTGAGTTGCAGCCTGTGTTATCCAAGAGTACATAACACAACATGGTACCAGTAGTGCCTGTTGAATCTATATAGTTCAACTCAGCATGATCCGTGACTACCAGCAACAGCACCCAGGCAAGATGATCGAGATTCCGGTTCCTCAGCAGCTCAGGTACCACGGCAATCTCAGTGCCAACTGGCGTGCATTCAAGCAGAGATTTGAGATTTACATAGTAGCATCCGACACAGTCATGGACGAGTTCTTCGGATTTGAGGATCCTCAGCCCAGCATAGACGACATCCTGACCCATGAGTACAGGATTCTGCTGAGGCCTGACGCCAAAAGACAGAGAGCGGTACAAGCCCACAGAGAGTGGCCTGACGCCAAGAGAGTGGACCACGCACCACAAAGTGTCCCCGACTCCACATAGAGAGTGATCCACTCACCACGAAGAGTCCACGACTCGACACAGAAAGACTCCACAGCGAGACCACTGCACAACTCCGTTGAGAGCACACAGATCGACTCCACAGTGAGACCATTGCATGACTCCACACAGGGAACAATGCCAGACTCCACACAGAGAGCAGTACAAGCCTCCACAGCGAGCTCATTGACAGACTCCACGATGGAAGCAACGCAAGACTCCAGAGCGCAGTCCTTGCATGAACAAGACCATGAAGGTCTAGCAACCTTATCTGAGAAACCAGCGGCAGACGATGCAAGTCTGCCACGCTCAAGTGCACAGCAAGACGCCTATGACAGTCTACCACACTCACGTGAACAACAAAAATACTATGACAGTCTACCCAGATTATTTGAGCCACCAGAAGAAGACTCTGACAGTCTACCCAGCTCATCTAACCGACAAGAAGACACTGAAGGTCTACCCACTGTATGTGCGACAAGTGACAAAGGCTTCACAATTCCCACACAAGATGTGCAACATCTCAGCAAGACTGACAGATCTCAGCTAGTATGTACAGAGGCACTTGACAGTCAGAGTGAGGTTAGTAGTGACTCCAGTGACACCATGTTAATTCAAACCTCATCCACTCAAGCCTCTCCACAAGAACCTGAAATGACTCCAGATGGGGAGCATCAAGAAACTAAAGCTGATTCAGGTGAACCAGAAAGGGCTCCAGACGGGGAGCATCGACAAGCCAAAGATGATTCAAGTAAACCGGACATGACTCCAGACGGGGAGAACTGAGGAATTAAAGACGAAATGCTCAATGCAACAGCAGATGCCACAAAGGACACTGACATAAGTAACTTTGTGAAGGACTCGAATTCTCCACTCGGAATGGTCATTGAGCGCAACAAACACAACAAAACCTACAAAAACAACAACACAGACAACAACAAGCACACCAATAACAACAATGACAACAACAATAGAACAACAACTGGCACAACATGGTACAACTCTGCCCATGAAGGACAATGTTACCGCTCAGCTCAGAACAATAACAAGAGTACAAACAGACCATGGCATGTCAACGCATCTTACCAATTCACGTTTGCTATACTACGGACAAGCAAACCAGCTTTCAGGAAAGATGTCATCAAGAATTGCTACCACAAGCATAAAAAAAAGGAGCCCACCTCAGACAATGAAGTGATTTGACCATTTGAACACCTCCTGATGACTTCTTGATTACGTAAACACCAGGACACTGACGGCGTTCACAAGGGAATGACAACATCAACATTGACACTTCCATAACAGCACAAGAAAGCCACTCGACTGTGTAAATTCATGAACTTTGGACACATAACTATTATTTGGTATTGTATAATCCTCAATGTCATCATAACTATTCTTTGATCTTGTATTGCCATCACAGTCATCATAACTTGTACATGTCATCACTTATTTACCTGTTTTTGTTCAATTTTTCTTTAACACTACAGAAAATATGTAACACGAAAAAAGGGGGGAATGTGGTGATGTGCATCACTGTAAATACACAAGGGGTTAATGTAAATACACTATGACTAATTAAACACTAGAGGGAGCACCAGAGACGTCATGACATGCAGACATACAGCTAATGAACACAGAATAGGACACGGCCAATGGGCAGTCAAGACACCCAGAGATGACACTACCACAAGGGGGCATTACACAACCCATATGTAAGGACAGGGCACACATGCTCTGGCTCTTTCCACATGCGACACTTAGAGTGTAGGACAGGGGTTGATCAGAAGCATCACACTCACACTCGTTAGTCCCTCAAGTCAAGTGCCCTTTATGGTTGTATTGTCTTAAAGAGGCAGACACCACAAACACTCCTCCCCCTTCAAATTTTTTAATACAGTTTTCAAAATTGATTTACTCAAACCCACATTGTAAATAAGCATTATACACACAAGTTAGACGTTTGTAGATGTAGCGATTGTTCAATGACGAGATCTTGATGCTTGCATTTAACATCTACTAGCAGGCTTCAACTATGCACATTTCCAAATTTAGTCTTTCATGGGATTCTTCCATACAGGCTTTCTGAGTCTTAGACGCTGTGCTGACCAAGGACTACACACTTTACTCTGCAGACGGTTTCACTCTGCAATCCTTCTGTCACGCCCCTCACTGTACAATGCATACAGGTACCCTCACAACACAATACAGTCTTAAGTCTTGACTGTGTATTGACAAACTCAGTCTGTCACTTGTGAAGAAATGGTCATGGTACCCTGTTTCAGGTATTTAGGTTGTGTGACAAATTCCTTTGCTTTCCAGCGTTTATATTTGCCATCTTTCCATTGACCGTGTTATCATATTGATTCTTGTGCTCTTGTATCAGTGTGACCATTTCAGCAATCTTGTTCTGCATGTAATCTCAGTTTCTTTCTCTGCCTGAATTGTTGCTTTGTCTAGTTCTCTCCTGCATAACTCCCTTCAACTGAATTGCTTCATTTTCCAATCTCTTCCTTTCGTTTTCTGCATTAATCAATCTTCTGCTTGCACCTGGGCAGTTCCTTATATAATGCATCCACTTTCTCCCCCTCCTACATTTTGCACTCGGCCTCCATCAGTTGTAGTTTGGTCTGAGCCATCTCCTTTATCTTGATATTAATCTGAATTAACCCTTAGATGAATTGACAATTTTAAATGGCTCATCTTTGTTAAAAGATTTTTCTGCAGTGATCACAGTCTACAACCTGTTTCCGAATTTGTTTCCATCTCACCTTTTTTTCCCCCAACTGTTGCCGTCCCAATCTCTCACTCCATTGAGAGTTGATTTGATTGTATCTAATGATTAAACTGTTGTTGGTTTCTGATTCTCAGTTGGTGCAAGTTTTACTCTTAATCCATTTGTCTCCTGCAAACATTGCACCATTAGCATTCCAACCTTGATTTCCAGCTTTTTGCAGGTCATTTCCAGTTAAACGACATTTTCGCCAGCTGAACACTGAACACACCCAAGTTCTTCCTCAAACCACTGCCATTTTTTTCTGTCACAAGAACTTTCTCTTGTCAAAGAGAATCACAATCATTCTTTAGCCCATCACTCTGCTTTTGAAATCCATTCAGTTTATCCGGTTCTGAGTTTCTTCCAAGGTGAATGTCTCCCATCTTTGGGCGGCGTGGTGCCCTGGCACTGCCAGGCTAGCACCCTGTCAGTGTCCAAGTAGCACTGCCAGCTGGCATAGGAACTGGCAGGTTCACGTGTCCCTCCCATAGTGCATTCGGGCTGGTGGGACAGGTCGGGGACTATTTCGGGGGCTTCTCGCTGTACATGGTGAGCAGAGCATCTGACTGTACAAATCTATTTATGTGGCCACGGCTGCATGTTCCCTGTTCAGGCTCCTTATACAACAATTGTCACATTGAATAGCTGCATGTTTCTCAGCAATGTGAGCGCTAGGAAACACACGGCTAAATGCCCTCATTTGGGAACTTTGTTCCCTTTTGGGAGAATTGCAACGTTGATCTCCGACATGAGCACAATGAATCAAGAGCGGGGTTCTCTGATCCCAGGGCTAAGTATTGACGCCGTCGTAAACGCTGGAACGTTTTATGCCGGCGTCATCTGGCCCCTAGATGCAGCGATCCTGCGGTGCACAGGGGCCCAGCACCACACTGGAGCGACTCATGCAGCTTTAGCTGCCGATACCAGCGTCAGAATGAACAAGAACAAAAGAACAAAGAAAGGTACAGCACAGGAACAGGCCCTTCGGCCCTCCAAGCCCGTGCTGCCCGTCTAAACTAAAATCTTCTACACTTCCTGGGTCCGTATCCCTCTATTCCCATCCTATTAATGTATTTGTCAAGATGCCCCTTAAATTTCACCACCGTCCCTGCTTCCACCACCTTCTCTGGCAGCGAGTTGCAGGCACCCACTACCCTCTGTGTAAAAACCTTGCCCCTCGCACCTTAAACCTATGCCACCTAGTAATGGAGTAATGGGCGCCGCGGGTCCGCGCAGGCGTGCTACGGCCGGCGTGAGTTCGCGCATGCGCATGTATTGCCTTCTCCGCGCCGACCCCGACACAACATGGCGGAGACCTAGAGGGGCCCGGCATGGAGGAACATAGGCCCCCCACCGGGATAAGCCTGCCCGCCGATCGGTAGGCTCCGATCGCGGGCCAGGCCACCGTGGAGGCCTCCACTGGGGGCGGATCCCCGCTCCCCCCACTCCCCCCCCCCCCCCAACCAGGCCACCCCCCCCCCCCGCAACATGAACTCCGAAGCGCCGGGTAGGACCATACGAGAACGGCGCCGGCGGGAGTCGGCCTAACTCAGCAGGCACTCGGCCCATCGTGTGCGGAGAATCGGCAGGTGGCCCCCGACCGGCGCCGCGCCGACCGCGTAGGCGCCAATGCCGCCGATTCTCTGGTCACCGGAGAATCGGCGGACTGGCGTCGGGGCGTCGTCGCATGAATTGCGCCCCCCCCCCCTCCCCCCCCCCCCCCCCCCCGGTGATTCTCTGACCCGGCGGGCGATTGGAGAATCCCGCCCCAAATCATTGATGAGTTTCACTCTGAGACTAGTAGTTCTCTCACCTATCACAAAACTGATAACATCCATTACAAGGATGTTGGCTCTTCGAATTCCACGCTATAACCACTGTTGCTGAGTTCCACCTGTGCTTTTTCTCTCTGCTCCTTCTATCTTTTATTCATATCTTCGTGGTCTGACTCCAGTTTCTTCGCCATTAGCTGGTGAATGTTGTAGTGTTTCTTACTGGCCCCAGTAGATTTCCTGGCTACTTCCAACTTTTTCACTTGTTTTTTTCTTAGTTTTGACATAGATGGGCCGGTTCTCATTTAGATTAGAGTCACAAACCTTTACCTCATTTTCTATTTGCTGTAGTTCTCGGTGAAGTTTATCCAACTCTTTTTTTCTTCACTCTTATTACTTCTTCTGCTGTCTTACTTGACTGATTACAGCTTTGTCATTTGCTTGTAATTTATTGCTAAAACTCTCAAAGGACTATTTATTACAGTACAAAAGGATGGGATGCAGCTGAATCTTGCTTGCTTTCAGCTCTTCATTTAGGCACATGAGGTCTTTTGGAGCCCTCCTTCTGGGGCCCATTGGTATTCCCTTTCTGGGACCTATTGGTGCTCTCTTTCTGGAGAGTCTTTTCCTGCTTATTTTGAGTCTGCCTTCTTCCTTGAGGGCTTATTATCTCTTCTCACTCCAGCATTGCCTCTTCTTTGAGGTCTTCATTGCCTGCTTTGGGTCTTGCATTGCTTACATAGATGTCATAGAATTTACAGTGCAGAAGGAAGCCATTCAGCCCATCGAGTCTACACCGGCTCTTGGAAAGAGCACCCTACCCAAGGTCAACACCTCCACTCTATCCCCATAACCCAGTAACCCCACCCAACACTAAGGGCAGTTTTGGACACTAAGGACAATTTATCATGGCCAATCCACCTAACCTGCACATCTTTGGGCTGTGGGAGGAAACTGGAGCACCCGGAGGAAACCCACGCACACACGGGGAGGATGTGCAGCCTCCACACAGACAGTGACCCAAGCCGGAATCGAACCTGGGACCCTGGAGCTGTGAAGCAATTGTGCTATCCACAATGCTAACGTGCTGCCCCTTACAGACCCCCCTTTTTAGAGTTTCCCACTATCTGGGGTCTTCTCTGATTTTTCTGTCCCTTGTTCTTTGTTCCTTAATTTGGTTGCTGCATTAAATGTTGTCTTCCCCTTCTTTGCTTTTTAGCATCTGAACTTGTTTAACTGCAGCAATCTCTGCCTTCTACATCTACTTTTAAAATCTGTACCATAGCTTGGTTCCAACTGGGTATATAAACACGACAATCCACCCTTTGTTCAGTCCCTTGATGCATGTCGAGTGCTCGTGCTCCTACACAGCTCTACACCAGTGGCCACAGCTAGCTCCGTTTAGAATCAGAGAATGGTTACTGCGGGAGAATGCAGTCGGCCTTGCAGGATGACCGTATACAATTCTGGGAGTTTGGAAGCTCAGCAGACTGCATCACTTCAGCATGGGCAGTAATAGCATGGACTGGCAGGCAGACGGGCAATAACAAGGGCACCGGTGGCAGTGATGGGAGTATGAATTCTTGCTTTCACCTTGAAAGAGGTAGCCATGATATGAAGATGTCAGCGTTGGACTGGGGTGGGCACAGTAAGAAATCTTACAACACCAGGTGAATCTGAGGAAGGAGCTGCGCTCCGAAAGCTAGTGATTCAAAAGAAACCTGTTGGACTTTAACCTGGTGTTGTAAGACTTCTTACCTTGAAAGAGGACAGCACATTTGTGCCCTATGGGGCCATTGTCACTCCTCCGAGTAGTGCCTCAACCATCCTATTAATCTGCTGGAGTACAGATTGCCTGACTCCTGTGAGTGCCCTATATGTCCCTTTCAACACTGGCATCTGCAGCCATGTTGGCAGCAGACTGAGCCTCAGCACTAAGTATGCCCCCTCCCCCACCCTCCGCTATGAACGAAGCGTGCGTTTCACGATGCCCCCTCTGCGTCCTCGCAGGAGACGTTGGCCCACAACAGATGGGACAGCACCCAGACGGGCAGCAGAGTGCCGGACATCAGAGTCCTCAACACTACAAGGAACATGCCTTGGAGGTCGTGGAGGTGAGTCGGACAGTTCAGTCACCGACGAAGGAGTTGGCGTGGGGCGCAGAGGTGAGCTTCCACTAGCCCCACTCAGATAACCTGTCACACGTGAGTTGTTATGCCATAGGGAATGACTCATCCCAACCAGTGACCACATGTCCATTATCCCACAGGATCTCCATCCGACGGTGCAGGCCCATCCAGGGTGGTTCTTCCACCACCCCCCTCCCCCCCCCCCCCCCCCCCCCCCCACCACATTCCTCTGCCTCCCATGAGAACACCTCGAAGGGGAGCTCTGAGAAGACCACCATATTCGCGGGACAGCCGGTATCCCCACCCTCCACCAGCACAGAGACACACACCTCGGTGGGTGACAGTAGTGGACAGGCCTCTGGGGCACATTCTGCTGAGCACCACACAGTTGCTGATGCACATCACGAGGAGGCAGGAAGGCCCAAGTGCGACAGCAGTCAGGGATCTGCTGGATCCCAGAACTCAGATTGACCCAGAGCTGATGCAGATGTTAGGGTATGGCTGCGAAATTCAGAGGAAGTCAGCGATACTCCAGCAGATCCATATCTGATTGGAGGAATCCCAGAGGCTACGGGTGTGGGAGACAGCACCCGCTATGTGTGGCACCAAGGCCAACACTGCTGGGATGGCGACCGCAGTGGAGATCCTGGTGGCAACCTGAGTTGAGTTTTCCAAGGCGTGGCTCAGTCAGTGACGGCCATGGCTGAGCACCTGGACAGCATGTCCCAGTCACTGGGGGACATGTCCCAGTCCCAGGTGAACATTTATGAGGTATTGCGGAGCATGTCCCAGTCGCAGGTGAGCATTGCCGGGGGTCTCCAGAGCATGTCCTAGTCACCGAGGAGCATTGCCGAGTGCGTTGAAGCCATACTGCAGACACTGGGGAGCCGCCAGGGCTGGCAGAACCAGATGACGCAGGAGCAGGCGAGGCTCCATCCAGCTGCCACAACCAGGGGCCTATGAACTGTCCGCCACCAGAGCTGTTAACAGCACAATTTGTGCGCAAGTTTCTGACTGAATACTGGAAGACCAAAGAATGAGATTTATTCTTAGGAAACGAGGTCTACTATCCATAGGCCATGAATTTCCAATTGCCCCAGGATGTAGCTGCTGTTTACTTTCCCCAGGAAGCATGCACACACATGCATGATCTTCCTGTGGTGGTCCCACATGAGCTGGACATTCAGGAACTGGAAGCCCTTCCTCTGATGTCGGGCACTCCCTGTCGGCCCGGTGTGCATAAGGCGACATGTGTGCCATCTATTAGCACCTGGAGCTGGGCATCCCGTTGATGGCGGAGAATCCTGCTGCCCGGGTATCTTGTTAGACATAGTCCATGTCAAAGTTTATATGGTCCATGTCAAAGTTTATATGGCCCATGTCAAAGTTTATATGGACGATGTCAAAGTTTATATGGTCCATGTCAAAGTTTACACAGTTTGCTGCCCGGGCAAACAGGGCAACTGTGACCTCACGGATGTACTTCTGGCGTAGTTTATGAAGTGCCACATAAGTCCCTGCTCGAGCCCTGGAATGACCAAAACATAGACATAGAAACATAGAAAATAGGTCCTTCGAGCCTGCTCCACCATTCAATATGATCATGGCTGATCATGTAAATTCAGTATCCCACTCCCTCTTTCTCTCCGTACCTCTTGATCTCTTTAGCTGCTAGGGCCATGTTTAGCTTCCTCTTGAATATATCCAACAAACTGGCCTCAACAGTTTTCTGTGGTAGAGAATTCCACAAGTTCACAACTCTCTGAGAGAAGAAGTTCTTCCTCATCTCAGTCCTGTATGGCTTACCCCTCATTTTTAGGCTGTGACCCCTAGTTCTGGACGTCCCCAACATCGGGATCATTCTTCCCGCATCTAGCCTGTCCAGTCCCATCAGGATTTATATGTTTCTATCAGATCCCCTCTCATTCTTCTGAACTTCAATGAGTACAAGCCCAGTCGATCCAGTCTTTCTTCATAGGTCAGTCCTGCCATCCTGGGAATTAATTTGGTGAACCTTTGCTGGACACCCTCAATAGTAAGAATGTCCTTCCTCAAACCCGGAGACCAAAACTGCAGACAATACTCAAGGTGTGTCCTCACCAAGGCCCTGTATAACTGCAGCAAGACATTCCTACTGCTATACTCAAATCCTCTCGCAATGAAGCCAGCATGCCATTAGCTTTATTCACCGCCTGCTTTACCTGCATGCCAACCTTCAGCAACTGTTCCACCATGACACCCGGGTCACGTTACACTTCCCCATTTCCTAAACTGCCACCATTCAGATAATAATCTGCCTTCCAGTTTTTGACACCAAAGTGGATAACCTATCATTTACCCATATTATATTGCATTTGCCAAGTATTTGTCCAAGTCACCCTGCAGCCTCTCTACATCCTCCTCACACCACCCACTGCCACCCAGTTTAGTGTCATCTACAAATTTGGAGATATTGCATGCAATTCCTTCGGCAAATCATTCACGTATATTGTGAACATCTGGGGTCCCAGCACTGAATCCTGTGGTGCCACACTGGTCACTGCCTGCCACTCTGAAAAAGATCCGTTATTCCTGAAGTTTGATCCCGAAGTTCAGGGCTGCCGTGACCTTGATGGCACAGTGTCCATACATCACAGTCTCATTGTGATGCTAGGCAATAACCCCTACATGCTACATGGCACGCTACCCATGGGAATCCATAAAACCATAGAATAGAATTCCTACAAAGCATAAAGAAGCCATTTAGCCCATCGAGCCTGCACAGGCCCTTTGAAAGAGCACCCTACCTAGGTCCACTCCCCTGCCTCATACACTCAGCCCCACCTAACCTACACTTCTTTGAACACTAAGGGGCAATTTATCGTGGCCAATCCACATAACCTGCGCATCCTAGGACTGTGGGAGGAGACCGGAGCACCGAATGAAAATCCATGCAGACAAGAGGAGAATGTGCAAACTCCATAAAGACAGGGACCAAGGTCAGAACTGAACCCGGGTCCCTGGTGCTATGAGGCAGCAGTGCTAACCACTGTGCCACCGTGCTGTCCTGGGAGGTGTGAAGTTATTCCTTAACTATGGTTGCCAATTCCCTATTAGCAGTAGCCTTCAGCCACGCGGCTAGAGGCCTCCACGGTCAGTGGGCAGGAGCTGATGTTGCCCCTGTTATGGGTTCACATGATCCATGAGGTGCCATGGCAGACTCGTGGGCGCTGAGACAACCCCTCCCCGACCAGGTATGACCCCCCCCACCAACCGGTGGCGGCCCACCCCCACCTGACCGAGACTGGTTCCCCCGGCCTGCCCCGTGCCACCCTCCGAGCACCCAGGCAGCAACCCCAGTGCCCCCGGGCTCATTGCCCGGGAGCGAAGTTGGCCACTCACCTCCTTAGATCCCCAGAGCAGCTATTCTGCCAGCTTTATTTAAAAAGGTGCACTAATCAGTGCCCGGGTGACCACTTGCTTGGGAGGTGGTTGGATCACCTATCACGGGGGCCGTTAGATAGGGTGTTGTCCCTGTTAATTGTACGGAAATTGGTTTTAAGTGGTGATTATTGGTTTCTTGCCACATCACAGCAAGAACCTGATTTCACCAATGGGAGTGGGCAGATTAGATCGCAAACCAGTCGTTACCCGGGCAGCACGGTGGCCTAGTGGTTAGCACAACCGCCTCACGGCGCTGAGGTCCCAGGTTCGATCCCGGCTCTGGGTCACTGTCCGTGTGGAGTTTGCACGTTCTCCCCGTGTCTGCGTGGGTTTCGCCCCCACAACCCAAAAATGTGCAAAGTAGGTGGATTGGCCACGCTAAATTGCCCCTTAATCGGAAAAAAATAATTGGCTAATCTAAATTTATTAAAAAAAACAGTCGTTACCCAGCACGGTTTTTGATTTTGGCCTCTCTCGCAATCTAATGGCTGCATCACGCTGTCGCTCAAGCGTGACGTGGCTGTAAAATCACGCCCTAAATGTGGGCTCAACTGGTGAGAAACTCCCCAGGGCCTAAAAAAGTGAATAAGTGTGGTTAGATAGCGGTGGGGAATTCACCGGCAGAGCCAACGGGAAGCTCCCAGCAAAACCTGTCACAAATGACACTTAGCAACTTTCCGTTAGATCGTGCCCATTACCTCTCGCCACCTCTCTCGCTCCTGGATTAAAGCCTCCATCACTGCATGTGAGAGCCTCTCTCTGGCCTGCTGTTCCAATTCTTCTCTCAGATACATTTCCAATCTGTTCCACCAGGTGCTGTAAGTCAGTCGACGCCTCCACTTTAGGAGGTGCAATCTGTCTTTAGGAAGTGAACATTAGCTGTGACTGGTACGAGCCATCCATGCACCTGGGGCCCTTCGGAAAGCAGGGCGGCCCGTCAGCATGTGGTTCATGTGCTGTCTGTGTCTGGGTGTGGGATAATAATGAATCATGATCTCCGTATCCAATCGGTCCGATAACTTTAAATTGGGTTATATTTATCACACTGAATTTATCATTGTTACACTTCATACTTAATAGTATCATACTGACAGTGATCACAATGCTGTTACCTTCCCAACTGCTTCCCACTCAAGTAAAATGGTTCCGGTAAGGTTGTTGTACAAAAACAGTAACAACATCAACTTTTATTAAATGGCTCCTTAATGTTGGAAAATGTTCCAAAACATTTTACAGGATTGATATAAAACAAAAATGTGATAAATAGATACTAGAACAGATGACCAAACATTTTGACAAGAGAAAGCTTTTACAGAGCAGCTGCAAGAAGGGAAGAGAGGAAGGGAAGGAGAGATATTTAGGGACGGAATACAAACACTTTGGCAGCTGAAAGCACGCTGCCAATGATTGCGCGATTAAAATCGAGGCACTCAAGTGGCCAGAATTCAAGGAGCAGAGATATTTTGGAGGGTCGCAGGATTGGAAGAAATTACAGAAATTGGGTGGGGAAAGGTCATGGAAAGGCTTGAAAGCAAAGCTGAGAATTTGAAAATTGAGGCATTGCTTATCTGGGTCTGTAATGATTGTTGAATGGAATTTGGTGCAAAAATTAGGACATGGAAAGAATAACTTTGGATGACCACACATTTATGGCCGATGTTCTCTTCTTCGGCAGTCACTCGGGATTGAGGATGACTTGCTTGTTTGACGGGTTCTAAGATGACTGTTAAGCCTAATGTGCAGACCCTGCCACATATGGGCAGATGCTATTTGAAGGATTGGGTAGATGGAGGTTTGTGGGCTCTCTCCAATGCTTCAACTTCACCTTAGTCGGACACAAGCTGGGGAATCAAATGAGTTTGCAGGGATGCTTGATCTACTCAGGGATGCTTGGAGGACATTCTTAAATAATTTCCTTTGTCCTCCTGGAAGTCTACTAAGAACAAAGAACAAAGAAAAGTACAGCACAGGAACAGGCCCTTCGGCCCTCCAAGCCTGCGCCAACCATGCTGCCCGTCTAAACTGAAGTCTTCTACACTTCCGGGATCCGTATTCCTCTATTCCCATCCTATTCATGTATTTGTCAAGATGCCCTTTAAACTTCACTATCGTCCCTGCTTCCACCACCCCCTCCAGCAGCGAGTTCCAGGCACCCACTACCCTCTGTGTAAAAATTCTTGCCTCGTACATCTCCTCTAAACCTTGCCCCTCGCACCTTAAAGCTATGACCCCTAGTAATTGACCCCTCTACCCTGGGAAAAAGCCTCTTACTATCCACTCTGTCTATGCTCTCATAATTTTGTAAACCCCAATCAAGTTGCCCCTCAACCTCCGATGTCCCAGTGAGAACAAACCGAGTTTATTCAACCTCCCCTCATAGCTAATGCCCTCCATACCAGGCAACATCCTGGTAAATCTCTTCTGCACCCTCTCCAAAGCCTCCACATCCTTCTGGTAGTGTGGCGATCAGAATTGAACACTATACTCCAAGTGTGGCCTAACTAAGGTTCTATACAGCTGCAGCATGACTTGCCAATTTTTCTACTCAATGCCCCGGCCAATAAAGGCAAGCATGCCATATGCTTTCTTGACTACCTTCTTCACCTGTGTTGCCACTTTCAGTGACTTGTGGACCTTTACACCTAAATTTCTCTGACTGTCAATACTCTTGAAGGTTCTACCATTCACTGTATATTCCCTACCTGTATTAGATCTTCCAAACTGCATTACCTCACATTTGTCCAGATTAAACTCCATCTTCCATCTCTCCGACAAGTCTCCAAACGATCTAAATCCTGTGTAATCCTACTACTACGATTAAGTTCCGGGTAGAATTTCAGGAGTCTGGCATCAGGCATACAAACGACTTGTCCTGTCCAGTGGAGCTGGTTTGAGTGAGGGCAAAATTTGGGAAGCTGGTCAGATGTGCAGTGGAATAATTGGTCTAGGGGTAGCAGGAATGGGTAGGAGTTTCAGCAGATAAAACAAGGAGTGGAGGTAGCGGGCAATGTTACAGAGGTGGAAATGAGTGATCTTAAAGAGGCTATGGCTAGGCTGTGATAGCTTATCTCATGATCAAATACGACATTATTGTTGAGTGTGCGGACCGAGGCTGTGTGCAGGAGGTGAGGAAAAATAGAAATGTGTTGTCATTCATTTAGAATGGAAATTTTTTAAGTGTAAAATGCAAGGTTTTGGACCAAAACAAGCGAACAGGAGTTGCGCAGGTGGGTTTCCTTCACTCTGAGATTTATTAGTGTCCCTCAAAACAGAGACAAAAATGCTACTGTTTTAAAAGCAGAATGAGGTAACTTTAACTCATGGTGATAGTGCAAAATAGGCGATATGGGAGTGGCTGATCATCCTTCTGAATTCAATGGACAGGAATATTGGGAGAAGCATAATACACAGCCCATTAAATATCACATGATATTACCAGATATTATTATTAACAATATTCTAAGCTTTGGGAATCCATTGAAATACTTTGGCGAGGAATTAATCTGAGTTATATTTGATCATTGTTCACAAGTGTTAGCTCTGCAATATGATGGAGATGTATAACCAATTGCAGTATTGGACCAATATACTGCATTTTTTACACGATTATCAGGGGCTCAGAGAAATTTTGCATTGTTTCACATTAGATGCTTTATCTAGTCACATCTTTCAGAAGATAAAATTGAGTAGGATACATGGTGTGTTAGAAAATTGTTGGTTGAAACCCACTAAATGATCTCTCTGCTGTACATTCTTATGCTCCTTCATGGCACTGAAGATCGTGTTATATCTTTACTACTTTTGGTGCCCCCTGACATGTTATTATCTTCATTATTATCGGCCACTGAGGCCTGAGGCCTTTATACTCAGCAGTTGACGGCTGCAATGGTCCCTTGTGGTGAGCTCCAAAATGCAGGTGGGAATATTCCCAGGATTCTTTCAAAAAAAACTGTCAACAAATGTAAACATCTCTGGGGTCAGTGGTGTGTCGGTCAGATGGATCAATGTCCCACTACATCAGATTTCCCCCAGTTAGCCAGACATGGAAACCTTGGCTGTTTAGTCTGCAGGTATAAAACCATCTTTACTTTTGAACAGCCATAATTATTATTTTTCCTAAAATTCTAATTCTTTGGGTTAGCTTTGTTCCTTGTTTGTTTTCTTCCGTAGGCATGAAGGTATACCGACCTATGCAACAGACGTCTTGAAACTGTACTGCGCCTTCTTTCTCATCCTGTTTGCAAGGGATATTTCATACTGTGTTGCTTGTATTAATATTCCTGCATTTCTGTAGATTTTGGAGGATGGAGAGAAGGTTCAGGGGAGCAAGGCATGAAATCACTGACTGCATTTAACCTGCTATCCTGTTGTGTTCCATCTGAACTTGGTCGGGTACTGCTTCACAGGAAAGCATGTGCAAGCAGAGGCTAACTTTGATATTAATGGGAGGGTGGAAGAAGTTTGGTGTGATTTTTAGGATGGGTTTCCTGTCCTGCCATCCGAAGAGTCGGTGGGTAACACATCCCACCAACACTGCCTGTGCTACAGCCATTTCGTGCTCCAATAAGCAGTAATTGGCTGCGGACGGGTTTTCTGCCCCTTGCTCAGGAAGAGATCCCACATTAGAGAGCTGCCGATCGATCAGATTGGTCAGCGCTCTATAGTCCCTACAGCACATCAAGCTAATCCAATAGTTACAGGACCTTAAAAGGGGGGGGGGGGGGGGAACTCCCCAAGTTAAAAGGGGATTTCCCACCCGAAGCCTAAACCTGATTATTTTCAGATTTCCCCAATAGCCGAAAACCCCTTCTGCTAACCTAAAAATTAGGCTGGGTGGGAAATTGTCCTTAGGTAGTCAATAATTGATTTGTTTTGATTTATTGTCACATGTACAGAGGTATAGTGAAAATTATTGTTCTGCGTACATTCCTGACAGTAATTGACCACTGAAGCTCTTGAATTGGGGCCAGGCAGCATATCTGAGACCTCACCAGCCTCAGTGTAAAAATGCTGAGAGGTCGGGTTCGGTGGGAACCCAGCAGGAAGACCATCCATAATATTTTATGTGCACCACCCCCTGCCACCGCCCACCTACAAACCCGCTCACGCGGAAGGCCAAAATTTAAACAGCCGGAAGGTGGTGAGTTGGAACTCGGAGTTAGAACTTTAAAATGTTATGCCCTCCCATTCACCATACTCATTGGGCAGAAAGAATGGGGGTTGCTAAAAGCAGGGACTACAGATCCCCATTTATATCACTACATAAGTATGCACAGTCCTGAAGTCCAACCCAGTGATCATTTCTATCACAGGGCCAACTCTTGTCTGTGAGTACCTTGGCAATCAGCATTGAACTTTGATTGCAGAGTCGTTCGCAAGAATAGCAGGAAATGTCTGCCAAATCTCCTGATTTTCAATGAACAGAGCAGGAAGTCAAAGGTACTTTCCTGCACAGAATGCTTAACGTACTTCCCTTTTTGAAAACATGCTGTAACAGAGTTTTATCCTGCAAAGGGGCTTTGTCACAACAAACAGCGGTAACAATGGTACAAGTCAACCTCAACCAAACGACAGCATATATATATCTGCACAAACAACTGGTCGTTCCTCAAGGACCTAAGTACAGGCCTTATTACACAACACAAAGAACACATTCACTTGAAGATTTACAGTACACAAAGGTCATTGCAACACATGGCCATGCCTTGTATTCCAAGCTTTCTTCATGTAGCTTTCATGTTTTATTGTTCTGAAACTGAAAATCATCAATTAATTTCCCCTTCCCTTTTTTGTAATTTACCTCAAACTGGTATTGTTTCTGTTAGCGAATCACTGCCTGCATTCCATGTGGAAGCATATCTACTCTGAATGGTGCTGTTACTTCCACTATCCCATGAATGTGTTAAAAAGACTGAACTTTGCATTTGTCTCTTTTTATCTCGTCTCCTTTTGCAATACCACCGCAAACTTCCCTTATTTTTCTTCCTAATCTCCTTTATAATCCATCTGCCTCCATTCTTATCTTGTTTGATTGCCACTTTCCTTTCTATTTCATTCTTATTTGTTGCCCGTCCACTCCTCATTTGTTTATCAAAGCCCACTTAATTATCTCAGCCTGTTTAGTATCATAAATGTGGCTGTCAGATTGGTTATTATAATACTAAGTCTCTGCTGTATATGCTTCCACCTTCCACATTTCTATTTTCATTTCTTTACAATATTCTGCACAGTATTACAAAATATAATTTTCGAGATCTGCAATGGGAACATTGGTATTGCTGTGTGTGTATGCTAAATTGCAAAGGAAATTCAATAAACAAAGTGCGAAAATATCAGTGAAAGCTTCATTGTGCAGTAAATCATCCTAATACATATGCAGAAGCGAGAGTAGGTAATCTACTTATTTACAAAGTCATGCATGTTTATATATGCCTACTGGCAAAAAATGAAAATCTGCATTTGATGGCAGCAAGAAGGCAGGCCTCATTACAGAATGGATTCATGTGACAGTTTGTTAGTTTTATGCCAATATATACTGAGGGTACAGGGGGCCTGTTGTTCCCCCACTCCCACCTGTCAAATCAGACTCTGTCCAATATTGCACCAGGAACAGAAATGTCACTTCCTCATCTGGTTAGCATGAATGAGGTTTTCCTTAAGTGAGATGCAAAAAAAAACCTGAAGGTAACCCCTTTTCTGCTAATGCGAGTTACTGTGATTCCATTTCAAATGCACATTATCCCATCGCATATAAAAATATTCATTTCCCTTTTTTGTTCCAAAAGCATCAGCGGTAGTTTACGGGCATATTTGTCATTCGGCTTCCTTTTCATTTCTTTAATTATTTGATTGAAAGAACCTCTTCATGGGCAGCCTTTGTTCTACATCATCCTAAGTGCGTTGACATAATTGTTTGACTGATTTTTGAATTTCTGAATTGGTTTACAGATGCAGAAGGAATCACTGGAAGCTGAAAGCATTTGCAGGGTTCGTGCACAAGTGTTGTATCATTATCTTCAATGTTATCATTATTGGGCCAGATGTCACTGATGTCAGATTTCTTCAGTCTGACTCATACGGGGAGGCAGTGGCATAGTAGTATTGTTGCTGGACTAGTAACCGAGAGACTCAGGGTAATGCTCTGCAGGACCTGGGTTTGAATCCCGCCATGGCAGATGGTATAATAATAATCTTTCCTATTGTCACAAGTAGGCTTACATTAACACTGCAATGAAGTTACTGTGAAAAGTCACTCCCCTAGTCGCCACATTCCAGCGCCTATTCGGGTACACAGATTGAGAATTCAGAATGTCCAATTCGCCTAACAAGCGACTTGTGGGATGAAACCGGAGAGCCCGGAGAAAACCCATGCAGACACAGGGAGAACGTGCAGACTCCGCACAGACAGTGACCCAAGAGGGAATCGAACCTGGGATCCTAGCGCTGTGAAGCAACAGTGCTAACCACTGTGCTACTGTGCTGCCCACGGTATTTGAACTCGATTTTTGAACTCAATTCAAAATCTGGAATTACAAGTTTAATGATGAACATGAGACCATTGTCTATTGTGGTGAAATTGTCTAATGCCCTTTAGGGAAGGAAATCTGCTACCCTGACCTGGTCTAGTTTGCCCTGCACATGACTCCAAACCCACAATGGCCCAGCCAGCGACACATATATCCCATGAACGAATAAAAAAAACTAACACATTAAGTGAGCAGTTGAGGTGTATTGTTCACCCCTATTGTTACCTCAACTTCTGCCGAACTGTGCAGCAGAAGTTCTTGACATCTGTTGTATGATGTCTGGCAGAGTATTACCGGATTAAAATGGCTATGCCAACTAATGCAATTACCATAAAATGGTACTGGTTCAACCCTAATGGAGTGATTTTTCGCTGCTCCCTCCGGGCCAGAATGGGGTCTACTCTGAAAATTGAACACTGTGAATATCACAGTTTTCTCGCTCCAAGCCAACATTTTTAGTGATTCTGAAAATCGGCAGCCAGATCCCTCCATGTTTTAGACAGGATACTTATTAAAGCAAGTCCGGTTCCTACGACGGATGAGAACTTCAGTACAAATATTCAGGTTCCAATAAGTGTCGAAAGCACACATGGCCCAGCAGTAGAATCTGTGCCATACACCGTGATCTATTGGTGCAGCCTGTGTCACCCACGATTTTGAAACCCGTGTCATTCATCCAGGGCCTAATGGTGGAGCCAATGTAATACATGCTGGATCTATCAATGGATTGATGGAGCCTGTGTAATTCATGCTGGAACTGTTTATATTCTTTCACAGGTTGTAAGTGTCTCTGGCTAGGCGAGCATTTATTAACCATCCCTAATTGAATCAAAGAATTTATAGTGCCGAAGGAGGCCATTCGGCCCATCGAGTCTGCACCGGCCCTTGGAAAGAGCGCCCCACTTAAGCCCAAGCAACTATGCTAACCACTGTGCTACCGTGCTGCACTTGAGAAGGTGGTGTTGAGCTGTCGTCTTGAACTGCTGTAGTTCATCTGGTGCAGGTACACCCACCGTGCTATTAGGGAGGGAGTTGCAAGATTTTGACCCAGTGACAGTGAAGGAACGGTGATATATTTCCAAAACAGGATGGTGAGTGACTTGGGGGGGAACTTGCAGGTGGTGGTGTTCCCTTGCATCTGCTGCCTTTCTCCTTCCAGATGGTAGAGGTTGTGGGTTTGGAAGGTTCTGTCAAAGGAGTCTTGGTTGAGTTGGTGCAGCGCATCTTGTAAATGGTAGACACTGCTGCTACTATGGATTAATGGTCAAGGGACTGAATGTTCAAAGTGGTGGAAATTAGATACCAATCAAGTGGGCTTCTTTGTCCTGGGTGGTGTTGAGCTTCTTAAGTTGTAACTGCACTTATCTGCAACTCATTTGGAGATAGGGCATACAGCATGCATGCTTGGTTTGTCACTAGAACCTGTGTAATGCACGTTTGACCTGTTGACGAGGAGTATGCCACATTTGTTCAACCCATTAACCTTGATATTGAGTGGCCTAAAACAGTGGATCTTAAAGGGAGTGGCTGCTCATACAAATACCACAGGCAAGTTTAAATAAAGAGTTTGTGGGACCAGGAGAAGCGTAAAGAACATGCATACTTCCATTGATGTCTAAAAGTTGCTAATTCCATGAAATTGAGGCCACCAATTCCTTCAAAATGCCTTGGGTTTCTTTCCGAGACCATCATCAGGTTGGCAGTACAATGGCTCCAACAACCAGCTACTCAAGGTCTACTCAAAGTTCCAAATTAGCCCAATGGCTGTTGCACAACCAGAGAAGAATGCAGGAAATGTCTACAAGGAAGTATAGAAGGAAAAAGAGTCAAGAGCATGCGGGAACATAGATATTGCCACTTCCACCTATCAGTCACTCCACACAGTGGTAATTCATGGGTCGTCTGTGGCTCTTAGCTCATGGATCAATTTTGTAAACGCTGCTTTACTCATTTATTCCAGAAGAACCCTCAGCTGGTAGAAATCCATACTGCATCACTGAAAGCACTTGTGAAGAGAAGACATTCAACAAGATGTTTCACAAAATAATTTTTGCCTCTTGCGTAAGAGAACATGCCGTTTTCTGGATACAATGTTGGTTGAGAATTTGTGTAAGTCTCTGCTTCACTCCCTAGTGAAGTTACAATGGTGGAATGGGAGCAACTCCAAGAATATTCAGACTAGAGAAGGGTTGGAACTGATGTAATCCAAGGATCCACACTCGGTCCAGCTTTGCTGTTGCCATGTATAAATAATGTAGACTAACAAATAGGGAATGCTGACAACACAGAAGTGGAAGGTTTTGAAATAAATGAGAAGTATTGTAAAATACATTGAGAAGATCCCATGGGCGGGTTAGTAGAAAGGGCAGGCAGGTGGCTGATGTAATTTAATGTTGGCAAATCTTATGGAGCAGGATCTAAGTGTGCCACTAGACAAGGTCCCAGATACTATCACAGAGGTGAGAATGATAATATTGGTAAGTTCAGAGGGGGGGGGGAGAAAGGGTGCATCAATGTGCATGCCCAATTATATTTAAAGAAAGTCAATGTTGCTCCTATCAGACTAATTCCTGGGATGGGAGGATTGCCGTATGAAGAGAGATTGGGTCGACTGGGCCTGTATTTACTGGAATTTAGAAGTGGATCTAATTAAAACACAGGGAGCTAGATTCTCCGATTCTGAGGCAATGTCTCCACACCAGTGTAGGAATGGTGGCGTTTTACATCAGAGAAAATGGCGTTAAACAGCCACCAATCCTCTGTTTGCCTGGGGGCTAGCATGCCGGCTGTGTAGAGCACCAGGCTCTAGCTGCCCATACGATCCGAAGAATTGCCGGGTCCATGGCCACGCAGGTGCAAGGCAGTGGCCTGTAGCGGCCGTGCCGTGCTACATGGCGGAGGCTGCTTGCTGACTGGCACGCAAAATACTGCCCCCCTTTGGCCGGCTCGTGCTCCCTGGACCACCCCCGCACAGTGCCCCCTGCCCCTGATAAAGTCCCTCCCTGCCCGCAGATCGGCCCTCCCCCGACTGTGGCGGCACTGGACTGAGTCCGCAACCGCCATGCCGAAATCCCAATGGATGAGACCACATGTAATCGACGTCGTCGGGAACTCGACCAGTCAAGGACAGAGCATCGGGGGGGGGGGGGGAGTGTCTCAGGAAATGTTCTGAGGCCGTTGATATGTGGTGCAGCGTACTCTCTGAGTACACCATTTTGGAGGGGGTGGAGCATCACGAAGGCTCCACCACCCTAGTTTTGGTCGGTAACTTTAATTCTCCAGCCGATCACCGAACACAATTTCGGCATCGGCGACCGGAGAATCCAGCCCATGAAATAGTGACAGGGCAGGTGCAGGGATGCTGTTTCCTTTGGCTAGGGGGTCTGGAACGAGGGTTCATAGTCTCACTGTATGGAGTAGGCTGATTAGGAATGAGATGTGGAGAGATTTCTTCGCTCAGAGGGCGGTGAACCTATGAAATTCCCTGTCGCAGAAGGCTGTGGAGGCCAAGTCACTGAATATATTTAAGATGGAAATAGATAGATTTGTAAACTCTAAAGGTATCTAGGAGGAGAGCGCAGGAATATGGTATTGAGATAGAGGGTGTGATCTACCAGCCACACTGCGGCCAAAAGGTGGCACGGCCGGTAAATGCCTGGAGACCCTTCTTCCAGGATCTACCTAGCTTGCCACACCTCGTGACATGTAACGCAATCTCACAAGACGTCGCGATCTGAATCCCACCCATCATGAGTGGGCTCACAATTTTGCAAACCTGCATATTAGAGTGAGGCAGCTAGTCTCACTCTCATATGCGCTCTCAGGATCTAACCGAGGTGTGACCTCAGAGACCTCGGCCGAGCGCCGTTCAGTTCTGGTCTCCACAAACAGGGACCAAACAGGGCAAAACTTGTGGGGGTTTCCCAGGGGAGGCCCCCAAGCACCTGCCCTCAGGGTGGCACCCTGGCAGCACTGGGAAACACCAGCTAAACGTGCTTCTTACAGGACTCTGTTCCCATTTGGTTAGATCGTGCCCAGAGGATCAGCCATGATTATATTAAATGGCGGAGCAGGTTTGGAGGGCTGAATGGCCTCCGCCAGCTTCTATTTTGCATGATCCTATGTTTATCTCTTGGAAGTGGTCAAACGGAAGGAGTGAAAACGTTTTCATATTACTTCTGATTCTTAAAGAAGAAAACTGAAAGCCTCCTGGTCTCATTTTTTGAGCAGCCTCCAGGAGCTATTGTTTAGGCAACTTAATGTTCCAAAATGTATATTTAAGCAGCCTTCTGCCTGTTTCAGGTGGATGTCAGTGTTGCAGCTGTCCTGGAACAGCTTGGCTAGGGGCACGGATAGTTCTGCAGTACTGTTGCTGGGATGGAATGAGGGCAGAAAGCATTTTCAGCCACTTTCAAACATAGTGCTGAGTCAATGTTTCATCGCGCCCTCTTCCTGAGGCGTTGGCTGTTTCCATCAATTCAAATCACTCCAATTGATAGCATGAAATGGCTGAAGCACTCGACTTTGCAAAGGCTATGGGCTCTGAGAACATTCCAGCAATAGTACTGAAGATTTACAAGTGGTGTACTACTTGGTATCCAAGTGGTGGTTGAGGTCTGTCAAACTCACCCCGACCACTCCGAACAATTTTCAACCACTGGCCATCTGCTTTTCTCATACGGCAATGTATATTGCCCATCCTTAATTGCTCTGAGGGCATGAAGAGAAAAGGATGTTGAATAATATATCTAAGCTGGGACCAGAGAGACACTTGACTGGGCCAAGTAAGTGTGACATCCCTTCTCTAAGGGACAGCAATGAGCCACATGGGTTGTTTAAATCATCACTCTGGCAGCTTTCATGCTACTTTGCTTTGTTGCAATAGTGGTATTTGAATTCAGGAGCTCGGCATTGCTAATTCAATACCATCATCAGTCGGCCACCATAACTGACTGCCTATGTCCAATAAAACATCTAGGCATTGTGTTTCCAATCGAGTGTGTTCATTTTCACAGCATATTTCCTCCAATATCCATGGAACTGGCACAATAGCTCGCACAAATTTTAAAGACAAATTGCATTCAGCGCATTTTGATGTTACTCGACCTTTGCGCTATTTTCAAAAACATTGAGCGAAAAAGGCCCCACCCACAAAATGGCCCCGGACCCTGTGGTGAATCAATCATCAATGGGAGTTTCGAGAAATTGGACAAGATTGCAGACCTTTGCGGAGTCTCCACAATTTAAACCAAATCTCTTCACACTAAGAGGAGTGTTTTGAAAGATTTTATGTTATTAAAAAAAGAAGGACTGACTGCTGTCCCTCAATCTAATTAGAAAATAAATGTGCATATTCATTTAAAGTCATTTGCTGGAATTCAAGATTGGGATACTAGGGGTGAATTAATGCCCTGTACCGCGATTTAAAATGCATTTTTTTAACGAAAAATCCATTTTCGGCTGTATTAATCAGGCTTTACCAGGTTAGTAATCTTAAATATAATCTAAGGAATATTTTTTAAAGCAATTATTTTTTAAAATATTACATTTTAAAACATTGCCTTACCGCCCTGCTCTGTAGCAGGTTTTACTTTTGGGGATATGTAAGAAACACAAGAACAAGAGACTAAAAACACATGCAATTCTGGGTGCCAGGATCACCAAATTCGGCCTGAAATGGAAACTATGCCCCAATGTTTGGCCAGATTCATCAACAAAGGCCTAAGGATATGGGCTGTATATCTTGAAGTTAATTATGTGTTGGTTTTTCTGTAGGTTTCCTCCTCACCCTATGTTTTGTAATTGGTTCATTATAAACTGTTCATTAGGGGCTAGTTTAGCACAGTGGGCTAGGCCGCTGGCTTGTAATGCAAAACAAGGCCAGCAGTGCAGGTTCAATTCCCGTACTGACCTCCCTGAATAGGCACCGGAATGTGGTGACTAGGGGCATTTCACAGTAACTTCATTGAAGCCTACTTGTGACAATAAGCTATTATTATTTACAAACCGAGCTAAGCGACCCCACCCCCCCCAACTAACGGATCAGACGTACACACTGCCACATCCAGTCAGGAATGGTGATGGACACTTGAACCCTAACTAGAGGTGGCAGCTCTACAAATATCCCCATTCTCAATGATGATAGTGTGCAGCAAATGAGGGCAGAAGCCATTTTCAGCCATCTTCAAACAGAGTGCCGCATCAATGTTTCATCTCGCCCTCTTCCTGAGGAGTTGGCTGTTTTCCATCAATTCAAATCGCTGCACGTGATAGCAAGAAATGGCTGAGGTACTCGACTTTGCAAAGGCTATGGGCTCTGACAACATCCCAGCAATAGTACTGAAGATTTATGTGCAGAACTAACCGTGCCCCTAGCCAAGCTGTTCCAGGACAGCTGCAACACTGACATCCACCTGGCAACGTGGAAAATAGCTCTTGTGTGTCCTGTCCACAAAAAGAAACACAGATGCAATTTTGCCAATTAATGTCCTATCAGTCTACTACCAACCATCAGCAAAGTGGAAGGTGTCATTGAACGTGCTTTCAAGTGGCACCTACTCAGCAGCAACCTTCTCACCAATGTTCAGTTTGGACTCTGTTAGGGTAACTCAGCACTAGACTTCATAACAGCCTGTGTCCAAATATGAAGATAAGAGCTGAATTCCTGAAATGATGTGAAAATGACTGCTCTTGACATCAAGGCAGCATTTGACCAAGTGTGGCATCAAGGAGCCCGAGTAAATCTGAAATCTGTGTTCAGTGGGAATCAGAAGGAAAGTGTTCCATTAACCCAGAGGAAGATGGTTGTGGTTATTGGAGGTCAATCAACTGAGGCCCGCGACATCGCTGCAGAAGTTCCTCAGGAATAGTGCCCTATGCTCAACTATCTGCAGCTGCCTCATTAATACCTGCCCTCCATCAGAAGATCAGAAGAGAGGATTTTTGCTGATGCTTGTACAATGTTCAGCACCATTCCCAGCTCCTCAGATACTGTGCCCACATGCAACAACATTTAGGTTTAGGCTAATAAGTGACATGAAAGATTCACACCATCTCCAATCAGAGAGGAGCTGACTTTCTCCCCTTGACATTTAACAGCATTAACATCAGTAATGTTGCACTATCTACAGCATGATGGTTAACAAGCCATAGAAATACTATGGTTACAAGAACAGATCAGAGGTTGCAAATGCTGTACCATGTAATTTGTGACTCCTCAAAGTCTGTCCACATTCACAAGACACAAGTCAGTAGCGTGAAGAATACTCTCCAATTACCTGGCTGAGAGCAGCTCCAAAAACACGCAAGGAACTTGACAACATCCAGCATAAAGCAGCTCACTGGATCAGCACCCTTTTGACCACTTTAGGGTGGCATAGTAGTACAGTGGTTAGCACTGTTGCTTCACAGCGCCAGGATCCCAGGTTCGATTCGCAGCTTGGGTCACTGCCTGTGCGGAGACTGCAGGTTCTCTCTGTGAATTTGTGGGTTTTCTCCGGGTGAGCCGGTTTCCTCCCACAAGTCCCGAAAGACGTGCTGTTAGGCAATTTGGACATTCTGAATTCTCCCTCCGTGTACCCAAACAGGTGCTGGAATATGGCGACTGGGGCTGGTTTAGCACAGTGGGCTAAATAGCTGGATTGCAATGTAGAACAATGCCAACAGCTCGGGTTCAATTCCCGTACCGGCCTCCCCGAACAGCCGCCGGAATGTGGTGACGAGGGGCTTTTCACAGTAACTTCATTACAGTGTTAATGTAAGCCTACTTGTGACAGTAAAGATTATTATAATTAAACGTAAAGTCTCTCCACCATTAGCACAAAGTGGCCGAAGAGTGTACTGATTACCAGATGCAAGGCCCTGTGAACAGCATCTTCCAAACCTCAGAGCTCTACCACTTAGAAAGGCTGCAGTCTCATGGGAGCACCACCATTTGTCAGCTCCCCTCTAAGTCACTCATCATCCTCACTTGGAACTATAGCACCGTTCCTTCACTGTCGCTGGATTAAAATCCTGGAACTCCCTCACAGCAATAGTTCAAAAGGTGGCTTACAACAACCTTCTCAAGGGCAATTATGGATGGGCTCACAACCCCTGAACGAATTTTTAAAAAACTTTCCAATAAGTTAACAGATGGTAATGGACTATTTTTTTTGGGATGTCTTGAAATAGAACTTACCTGTCGAAAACTAGCTGAAAAGTATATTTTAAGAAATTCAAAGGCATTGCAAAATTCTGAATGGAAAACAACATCACAGTATTAACAATGCATTATAATTATTTGGGGAAATATACATACAAGGGCCATTCCCCTTTAACGGCCCAACAATATTGATTGCCCATAAATCCATTTTAAATAGTATTGGTAACAAACAGAATGATTCAGTGGAAAAAACATTTCAGAGATTACATTGTTACATAGGTACAAAACGCAGAGTCCAATCTCAACAGAAAATGCAGACAGCCATAAAATAGATGGCTATTTTATGGCGTGTACCCACCCCAGTCCAACGCCGGCATCTCCACATCATAAAATAGATGGATAGAAGGATTTGGAAATAGTGAGAAATATTTCCAAAAGATTAGGGTTAGTGTGAGGGTTAGGGATATATTAAGGATTGAGGTAGTGGTTTAGGGTTAGGTTTAATCACCTCATTTCCCAACTCCTGTTTACGCATTCCGTACCACTGCAATTATGAAGAAAATAATCCTATTTTTGACTAACTCATTACTCAGAAGTTTACTTTGTGAAGGGACAGTGAAAATAATTATGACCATCTCTCTGTGACTTAAAGAGATATTAAAGAAGGATGAGCTAATTCTCTGATCAGTATTGGTTACTGTGCTATTGTTATCCTCGTCATTAACAGCATTGGCCTTCTGCAGCTGAAAGGGATAATTCTGTCAGTGCAAAAAGGAACTGCAAATAGGATTGAAAAAGCATTCTTTAATCTCTAGTTACAAAACAATGGCTTGCTTCATCACATCTACAGGCTTAGGTCCCAGCTTTAGCTTATTCTCTTTTATTGCAACTAAGTATATTTAATACAGCGCACGCAAGCCCATCACACTGGGGATAAACACTTGTTATTTCTGGATTTGGAATTTCGGCTACATAACTTGAGCATTTTTCGTCATATTCCTTCATTCTGAATCCAGGCTTGCCCTCTATCCAATCTAATCTCTCATTTTGCAGTAAAACAATACTTTCATTAAATCTTTGGTGCAGTATTATTTGGGATGTAAGACTAGTTCAGGATGATTCATGGTCAACTCAGAATTCTCATTCACTTTTCCATCAAATTCTATCTCTTGAAGTTTGATTTATTATTTTCCGATGCACGGTGTGAGTGAGGAAGATTAGAGTTTAGATGGGGAGGGATTCTTCTCTTTGGGACTTTCAGGTTAAAAACGATTAGGTAAGCAAAGAGGAAGGCCATCTATCACAGTTGCTGCTCTGGAGATGTCTTTAAAATCAGCAACAATTCAATGTCCTTCACTGATTTTCTTTCTTGATTTTGCAATTTTTGATGTGGGATATCTTATCATGGGGGTAGGGATGTATAAAATGCATACCTTTGCTTAAACTGAAGTTGTCATTCTGATCCCATCAGTTAGCACCTAACTTCCACCTGGACTTGCGCCTCGAGATATTTTATGTTGCACCATATTAATTTTCACAGTGACAAACCAGACCAAAATCAATTGGAATTGGGCAAATTTCAGAAGCTCAGATATTGACCTCCAGAAAGAATATGGCAACAATTTCTCGAAGATTGTTGTCCTGAAGTAGAGTAATGGGTCCTGATTTTAAAGAGATTGACGATAAGAAGGAAGAATCCCAGAGAGGGCGGCTCAACTGGACTGAGTGGAGTTGCTGAGGCTTAATCACTGAACCGCATTTCAGTATATTTTTCGGACCCCATCCAAATTCAATCCATGTTCCGTGGACAAGCAAAGAATTCGGCAGCATGAAACAGAACCTAAATGCTCAGGATTAGGGGTGGGGTGGAGTGGAGAAGAGGTGATCGCAATTGGCAGAGGAGCAGACACTCATGATTTTCCTATCATGCCCAGAAGTTTACTCCGACCCATTTTGGTCAACAACAAAATAACTAAATAAAAATTAAAACCTGCATGCCTGGCTCACATACCAACTCCGGGTTCATTTGGTCTGACAAGGAGCCATCAACTAAGGTCAACTAGACCTTGAAGTAAAATTGCCACCAGTCCCTGATGAAATTGTTGGGACCCGATGCGTTTATACAAAGGGAGGATCTTGCTGTCGTTCCGCATGTTCCACGATTGTCTGATCAAAAGATCAGGTTAACATCAGGGCATGGCAGGAAGAAAATGGGATCACAGTGGGAATGCTGCTGTTCTTATTTTAACTTTTACCCTCACCCAATTTTAACCAGCTGGAGAGAGTTAAGGTCTGGGCTCATTGCCTGCAAATTGCAGTCAGCGTAAGAAAGAAAGTTGAGAGAGTGAGACCCTGTGAGCACAGGCTGTGAAGAATTTATTTTGTAACTATTTAGTTTGAGGAAGCGACCAAACAGGAGTGCAAGGAAACAAAAGCTTTATTGATGTAGGACTCTATCTACACTGGTCCTAGAAGGGAATACCTTCGCTCAGCCCACAATTAGCCAGGTTTTTATGTCCTAATTTGCTCCCCTGTTGATGAGCGAGCTCTGCCCCTCAGTGGGGAAACTCGTACTCCACGAGACTCACAGGGAACATAATCGGCCGGGCCCCGTGGGCTTCGTGTAGATTACAATGGTAACTTTGAAAAGGTAACAGAGGTGCCAGGGTGTGAGTTTGCATTTGTGACTCCCCACATTGTTAATTGTTAATGTCAGGAATGCCATCATGGAGAGGTACTGAGCCAGTTTCACTGATGCCAGGATGCTCTGATGTACCCACTACAACTGGTTGTGTAATATCAACATCAAAGATCAGCAAGCCCATTTTTAGTTCATCCTCTCAGTTGGTGAAGGTGCCTGACACAAGGAGGCATTGTCAATAAAAAACCTTCTAAGCAACAGATTGTTTTAATATGTCTCAGGCACATCAGTTGGTGAGGGAACCTCACCTTACAAACCTGCCTGGCAGAGGTGCATCTATCCATGGCAGTATAGGTAGGAGTGACCACTGCAGAGTCCTTGTGGAGACAAAGTACCATCTTCACATTGAGGATACCCTCCATTGTGTTGTGTGGTATTACCACCGTACTAAATGGAATAGATTTCAAGCAGATCTATCAACTCAAGACTGGGCAACCTTGAGGTGCTGTGGGCCATCAACAACAGTATTGTACTAAATGACAATCTGCAACCTCATGGCCCAGCATATCCCCCACTCTGCCATTGCCACAAAGCCAAGGGACCAACCCTGGTTCAATGAAGAGTGCAGGTGAGCATGGCAGGAGCAACACGAGGCATACCAACCTGGTGAAGGTGGAACACAGGACTACTTTGATGCCAAAAAGCATACGAAGCAAATAAAAGACCGAGCTAAGCAATCCCATAGCCAATAGATCAGATTTAAAGTCCTGCTACATCCACGTGTGAAAGCCACACAAACACAGGGAGAATATGCAAACTCCACACGGACAGTGACCCAGAGCCAGGATCGAACCTGGGACCTCGGCGCTGTGAGGCAGCAGGGCTAACCCACTGCGACACTGTGCTGCTCTGACCATCTCCAGCACGAGAGAATCTAAGCATCACCGCTTGATATTCAGTAGCATTACCATCGCTGAATCCCCAACTATCAACATCCTGTAGGTTACCATTGACCTGAAGCTCAATTGAACGAGCCGTATAAATAGGCGGCACGGTAGCACAGTGGTTTGCACAGTTGCTTCACAGCTCCAGGGTCCCAGGCTTGATTCCAGGCTTGGGTCACTGTCTCTGCGGAGTCTGCACTTCCTCCCCGTGTCTGTGTGGGTTTCCTCCGGGTGCTCCGGTTTCCTCCCATAATGTGTGCAGGTTAGGTGGATTGGCCATGATCAATTGCCCTTAGTGTCCAAAAAGGTTAGGTGGGGTTACTGGGTTATGGGGATAGGGTGGAGGTGTGGGTTTAGGTACGGTGCTCTTTCCAAGGTAGCAGCTGTGTCTACCATCTACACGATGCACTGCAGCAACTCATCAAGGCTCTTCAGGCAGCCCCTTCCAAACCCATGACCACCGTTATCTAGAGGGACAAGTGCAGAAAATACATGCGAACACCATCTCCTAGAAATATTCCCCCAAGCCACTCGCCATCCTGACTTGGAAATACATTGCCATTCCTTCACTGTCATTGGGTCAAAATCCTGGAACCCCCTCCCTAATAGAACTATGGGTGTACCTACATCACATGGACTGCAGCGGTTCAAGAAGTCAGCTCACCACCAACTTCTCAAGGACAATTGGCCTAGCCAACGAAGCCCACGTCCCATAAGTTAATGTGGAAAAAGTGGTGTCATGCTAATATCCCTCAAAGGCATATCACATCGCTGACGGCATGTTATGCATGTTGTAGTTATATAAAGACACCAATCCCCCCATAAGGGATTATTCATCCATTTTGTGGATTTATTTATTAAGAATTGGTAGCCATGAACAGTTATATATTGATATACATATCTCCCGTAATCTGTGTCATTCTCTTGAAGTCATCAAATTTTTCAAGTCCTTCTTTATATTGTCTCATACCAGGCAGTATCTTAGTGATTAACATTGCACCCTTCCTAGAACCTCAATAGCCTACCAATAGTGCACAATACTGCTTTATATAGATTCATCAATACCTCTGGACTTTTACATTCTCTACACTGTGATAAAATGTCAAATTCCATTGGTTGTGTTGTGGTCTCATCAATCTGAGATGCTGCCTTTAATGTCCAATGCACCTGTTTTTCTAAATCCCAAAGTTCTTTCACAGCACTGCACTGAGCCTATTTTCACTCAAGTTATAATTGCTGCTGTTAATGCATCAACTCACAGTTACTAACATTAAATTCATCTGCCACCTTTTACCCAATCCTCCAACTTTCCCATTTTGTTTGCTGTTTCCTTTGGTCTTCTAAAGAATTAACTATACTTTCTAATTTGTTATCACCTCGAACAACAATAACAAGAATTTATATTTATACCAATCCTTTTAATGTAATAAAATATTCCAAAGGCACTTCTCAGGAGTATCATGAAATTCAACGCTCTAGCATCCTGACAGACGGGCGACCACCAAATAGATTAACAAAGTAAGGTTCTTTGTAAGGTGTAAGGTTTGTAACCTTTGTAAGGTTAAGAATCTATATACAGATAGTGAAATAAAAGCTATCATGTTCCAAAATTTCTACCTAACTGGGAAACATGGGCTCTACCTCCAGCATCGGCACTCTGGCCCCATTAGCCGATCGGGTCACGTGACTCTCCAGGAACTCACCCCTTTAAAGGGGCACGCTGCCACATTCCTCCCCCTTTCGGTTCCTAATTACATTTTTCATTTAACAAAGGAACTATTGACAACAAATTGCGAGATAAGGAGAAAATTAGATTCCTGAGCTCAGGAAATACCTGAGCTCAGAGCCTAGGGAACTGAAGGTGTGGCCACCAATGGAGGAGCGGTGTTGAACAGATTCTGATGAAAGGTCACACCCTAATGCATGAACACTCTTTCCCTTTCCACAGGTGCTGCCAGACCTGCTGAGTTTTTCCAGCACTTTCTGTTTTGTTTCAGATTTACAGCATTCACAGTATTTTGCTTTTATCATTCAAAGTGATTCCCTGGCTATGATTAGATAGATAAGAATGGAACAAGGTTGGAGCAGTCTTACCCAGTTAAACAACAGTGGATAGGTTTTGGAGGAGGATGATGTGGTCAAAGTTCAATACTGATGAGGAGGGAAAATTTACCTTTGTCTCAGTCACATAGGATGCCATTTGTGACTTTGATAAGAGTTGTTTTAGCACTGTGGCAAGGGTGGAAACCTAATTGGAGGGATTCAAACATGGAGTTCTGGGAAAGTTGGTAATGGATTTGGCAGGCTTCAAGGACTTTGGAGTGAAAAGGGAGAAACACAGAAACAGAGAAAATGGGAGTAGGCTTTCGGCCCTTTGAGCCTTCTCCACCATTCATTATGATCATGGTTGATCATCCAACTCAGTAATCTGTTCCTGCTTTCCTCCATATCCTTTGGCCCCAAGAGCGATTACTAACTCCTTCCTGAAAACATAGAATGTTTTGCCCTAAATTTCTTTCTGAGGTGAAAAATTCCACAGGCTCACCATTCTCTGGGTGAATAAATTTCTCCTCTTCTCTGTCCTAAATGTGGAGATGCTGATATTGGACTAGGATGGGCACAGTAAGAAGTCTTACGACACCAGGTTAAAGTCCAACAGGTTTGTTTTGAATCACTAGCTTTCGAGTGCAGCTCCTTCATCAGGTGAGTGAAGCGGTGGGTTCCACAAACACATATATAGACAAAGTCAATGACGCAAGACAATACTTTGAATATGAGTATTTGCAGGTAATTAATTATTTACAGGTCCAGATGGAGCGACTGGAGAGAGGGATAATCACAGGTTAAAGAGGTGTGAATTGTCTCAAGCCAGGAAAGTTAGTAGGATTTTGCAAGCCCAGGCCAGATGGTGGGAGGTGAATGTAATGAGACATGAATCCAAGGTCCCAGTTGAGAACGTACTCATGTGTGCAGAACTTGGCTATCAGTTTCTGCTCGGCAATTCTGCGTTGTCGCGCATCCTGAATGCCGCCTTGGAGAATGCTTACTCAAAGATCAGAGGCTGAATACCCTTGACTGCTGAAGTATTCCCCGATTGGAAGGGAACATTCCTGCCTGCCGTTGGCGTGCGCTGTCCGTTCATCCATTATCGCAACGTCTGCATGGTCTTGCCAATGTACCATGCCTCGGGTCATCCTTTCCTGCAGCGTATGAGGTAGACAACGTTGACCGAGTCGCATGAGTATGTACCGCGTACCTGGTGGGTGGTGTTCTCATGTGTAATGGTGGTACCCATGTCGATGATCAGGCACATCTTGCAGAGGTTGCCATGGCAGAATTGTGTGGTGTCATAGTCCCTGTTCTCCCGAAGGCTTGGTAGTTTGCTGCCAAGTTTATCCTGTATTCTTGGACTTGACCTCTGGTTCTGGAGGTTGCAGATAGAACCGTGGTTTGCAAGGACAGTAGGTCAATGGTTGATTTTTGAGGAGAGGGCTTATGATGGCACATTTAAAGTAGATGACAGTAGATTTAATCATCTACAAATTTCACTACCACCCGTTCTAGGCCTACGTCCAAATACATGGTGAACAGAAGAGACTCCAGCACTGAAGCTTGTGGAACACCACTAATCACTTCCAAACACTCTTAAAACACTTCTTTCACCTCCTGCTGCCTGTTTTCTCTTATCTAAACAATGTTTTTATATAGTTTGTTCTCAACTCCATGAGTCCCTGCCTTGCTTTGTAAACTTTTGTGGGGCACCTTATCAAATGCTTTTTGGAAGTACGGGTCTAATACATCTACTGGTTCCTTTATATTTATTCTACTAGTTACATCCTGAAAAAAATCTAATACATTTTCCGATTACATAGAAGTACGTAGCATTTACAGCACAGAAACAGATTATGGAGCCAACTTGTATTTATCTTCCCACCCTGTGGCATGGTAATTCCACAAGGGCAGCGCGGTAGCATGGTGGTTAGCGCAAATGCTTCACAGCTCCAGGGTCCCAGGTTCGAATCCCGGCGTGGGTCACTGTCTGTGTGGAGTCTGCACGTTCTCCCCGTGTGTGCGTGGGTTTCCTCCGGGTGCTCCGGTTTCCTCCCACAGTCCAAAGATGTGCAGGTTAGGTGAATTGGCCAGGCTAAATTGCCCTCAGGGTCCAAATTGCCCTTAGTGTTAGGTGGGGTTACTGGGTTATAGGGATAGGGTGGGGGTATGGGCTTGGGTAGGGTGCTCTTTCCAAGAGCTGGTGCAGACTCGATGGGCCGAATGGCCTCCTTCTGCACTGTAAATTCTATGAAATAAGTCTATGAAATTCTATGAAATTCCTTCAACAGCTGCCATTGCTGCCTAAGAAAATGCCCTGCCTAGTTCAACATTGACCTGGGCACACAATAATTGAGCTCAGGCCTTCCCGCTGTTACATTTGTCATCATTGGCATGATAAAACAAGCACAATATTGTTGCAGTTCTACCACACAGATTACTTGTCTGTGATTACTAAAAGTGGTTTACTTTCATTTCATTAAAGTCTTTGGGATTGACATTTACACGTTATGGGTCAATGCAGGAATTGTTTTGCCCACATACACACTTTGCATCAGGAAGTATACAAAACAATTTTGCCTCCAAAGACTTGCAAATTATCTGAGTGTGTAGGAGATACATTCTGAAGGAGATATTTTGACTCTTTTTCGACTTATTCTAATGCTGCTGTTTTCTAAGCATTCACACTACCAGCAACTTGTTGAATGTTCTCTTTCTGTGTGGCATTTTGTTTGTAACTAATTTTAGCCTGTATGTACATAGTATGTTGGATAGCTTGACCTTTACTGCCTTTTTACTTAGGCAGGGGAAGATGCTGAGCATTCCCACTGGTCTCCAGTACAACATACCATAGGAAAGAGGTCATTGTTAGTCTCATGGCACATTACCCTGCCTATGGCATGTATAACAGTTCAGGTTTCGGTTCATAGGAAACAGCCTGCTTATGGAAACTGCCAATTTGTCTTGAGCATAGTTTTATGTGTTCAGATAAAGTTCGAATTGTAACAATGACATCAACTGCCAGAGTGCAATTGAGTTTTCATAACACAACTATTTGTCCCAGCATGATTTATGTAATTACATCACATGTTTGACAAACAATAGAAAAACAATTTCGAAGAGAAAAGTCTACTTTCGTCCAAGTATTTCCAAAGATAAGAAAAGAGACAGAAATAAAGAAAAGGATAGTCAGTCGAATTATTTGATGAAAGGGTTTCTCTTGGAATAAGTAACTCTATGTTTGAGGGTAGTTCTGTATTGCATATTTTATTGGGGTAGCTTTCTAAAGAATTAACTCACATTATTTTGTGGTCATCTGATCATTGATTTCCAATTTATCTTCAGTGATTGCTTGTTGGTCAGTTTTAAACTGTAAAATGGATCTGTTATCAGTAGCAAGGGGCTATTGATTAGGCGTGTGTAATTTTAACCTGATTAAGTTGGTGGGAAACTAGGTGCAATGAGATCAGACACAAATGTTTCTTTACTGAAGTCAATAGAAATTAAAGTCGGGCATTGTGCTAAACAAATGTCTTATCTCATGGCACCAGTCTCCTGTCAGATGAATTCAGCCCAAACTATTCTGTGTACATTTGGAAGAAGTGACTCAATTTTCAGAAGTTCTTACTTTAAATTATAAACAATCAAGATCAATCTGGCTTTCCTCAAGTGGTTTAATCGCTACTTCCTGATTTACCTCATCTGCTTTACTACTATTTTATGATGCTGGTGTTTTGCCCTATGAGCCGTACACTTTTCCCTATTCTTTCTAAATTGAAAAATGGCCATGTATTCTATCGTGTATAAATTGCAATAAAGAATCTTTTCTTACATGATCTGCAGAAGCAGTGTGCTTGATGAGCTGAATGACTTTTTCTTGTTCTGTGATTTCTCATGTTCTTAAAGCTGTTTTTTTAAATAAAATGAAAACTTAACATTATGCAATGAAATTATAGAGCTGTAAAGAACCACAGAACATTTCTTTATCCACTGTGATTGCAGAATAAATAGGCACTAAAAGCAAGTGCCATTGTCAAAGGGTTTCGAAGAGGAGTCATCAATCTGGAGAGATGTCTGAGAAACAAAATGTGGGAATTAAGTAAAAATGAATGAGTACAAATTATTGCATGTCTGGTGACTGTGCATGTTAAACAGAATTAGATTCTTTTTAAACAAGAGTTGGCAGTGATGGATTCCGCAGCAGACCAAGAACTAGAGGGTAAACATATCATTTACTCTAAAATTAACATTTCGTTCATAAACAGAAATTGGGGGGGGGGGAAACGGTCTTGACAGCAGACTTAGTATGAGTGTCAAAACTGTGCTGTATCAGATTGGCATATCGAAAGAT